>NW_024037068.1:16396671-16996671 GCF_015706575.1 Patiria miniata
CCACGATGGAGACCCGCACTCAACACAACACTTTTGAACTTGCCTGTGTCACAGATCCTGCAAAACGAGTCTGCTTCACTGTCATCTATCGACGCCCCCTTAACAAGAAATGCCTTCAGAACCTCTGACTTTCTTGTCGAATTTGCTGAATTGCTGGAGGAGCTCAACACTAGCACATCTGGGCTGATTCTCCTTGGGGATTTTAACATCCATGTTGATGTGCCTCACACAACCGCAGTGGCACGTTCCTGTCGTTATTAATGAGGCTGGACTTTGTTAGCATATTCAGAGACCAACACATCGTCATGGTCACATACTGGACCTTATCATATCCAAGCCTGAGAGTACCTTGGTTACCAAGTGCTCAGTTCATAATAAACTGTATTCTGATCACCACATGCTGAGCTGTGTTGTTAACATAGCCAACCCTGGTCCACAGTTTATCACAACATGCTCTCGAAGTTATTACACCCTGGGTAGAGAGTCCTGCATTTCCATTTGATAGCCCCGTTGATGATCAGGTCGCATACCACAACAAGGCTTCACGGTCTGTCCTTGATGCACATTGTCCAGCATCAACTCAGACCCGTCACCATCGCTGCAATCCGCCATGGTATACTGATGAGATCCACTGTGCGAGACGCGGTCGAAGGAGATCTGAGAACCGGTGGAAAAAAAATCTACGACCGCTGCAGATCGCCATCAGTATCTCCATCGAGTTCTTCTGGTCTGCAAGCTCATTCACATTGAAAAGTGTAAATACTACACTAATCAACTGGGTGATGCCAACACCAAGACTGCCTTCCGAGTCCTGAACACACTACTGAACAGGCCAACATTTTGCCTGTTTCTTCTTCTATGAAGGTGTTGAGTGAAAGATGTTATCTTCTTCAAGGGCAAGTGGAAAGCATCAGAAAGAGCCTGGACATAACTGGCCTTGTTGACCCTACACCTGACCCTGTCCCATCGTTGAATTGTGCATTCTCCAACGTCGACCATGAACCTGCAGAATTCATCCGTAAATTAATCTCTGCTGCTCCCAACAAATCATGTTCCCTTGATCCAGTACCAACATGGCTCCTAAAAGAAAATATCAACATTATGCTGCCATCCCTTTTGTCTATCATCAACACTTCTTTGTCATCGGGTGTTTTCCCATCTGCCTTGAAGGAAGCCTTAGTGACACCAATTATCAAGAAACCCAACCTCGACCAGAATATCTTGAAGAATTATAGGCCAGTGTCTAATGTACCCTTTCTATCCAAGATCAGCGAGAAGGTTGCGTTGCATCAAATATCTAAGAACTTGGCAGATAATGATCTGTATTCCGAGCATCAATCTGCATATTGGAGTGGCCATAGCACCGAGACTGCTTTACTAAAAGTACAGGGTGACATATTGCAGGCCCTTGATCAAAAGCAAGCGATCATGACGGTGTTTCTTGATCTATCGGCGGCGTTCGACTCGATTGACCACTCAATACTGCTCCGTTGTTTGTCATCGGAATGTGGCTTGTCTGACGCTTCGGTGACATGGCTGAGGTCGTACCTTAGGGGCAGAATATGCAGGGTCAAAGTCGCCTCCAAGTTGTCGGAACCCCAGCCTCTTGATTATGGAGTCCAAATAGGGCTCAGTGATTGGCCCGCAGCTATTCATCATTAAAACTCACCCCATCGCTAATGTCATCAAACAGCTTAAGGGCGTGTGATACCACTCATATGCTGATGATGTACAGTTGTACATTGCTATTAATCCAATGCTATTAATCCAAGGGATGCTGATGCCGTGGAAGCTGGTCTCTCTTCTCTGTCAGCGTGCATTGCCAACTTGCAAAAGTGGATGTTACATAACATGCTAAAACTCAACTGTGATAAGACCCAAATTATGGTTGTCACGAATCCGTCTACACGGCATCTCTTGTCAAAATGTATCACTCCAAATTGAGAATGCTGTCATCATACCATCCAACACTGTTCGGAATCTCGGCGTGGAATTTGACTCTACAATGACGATGGACCATCACGTGTCTTCCTTGTGTCGTTCTCTCCACATCCATCTTTGTAACCTGGGACGCATTAGACGATACATTGAACAGGCAGTCCGGGCCGTCGTCACCTCAAGGCTTGACTATACCAACGCCTTGCTTCAAGAAATTTCGTCCTCGGATGTCCAGCGGCTGCAACGGGTTCAAAACCGTGCTGCCAAAGTAATCCTCAAATATGGGAACTATGAACACGTTACACCTCTCCTCCATCAACTTCACTGGCTCCAGGCCCACCACCGAATCGTCTTCAAGATCCTCACCATAGTCTACAAATGTCTCCATGACAATGCCCCTTCATATCTCACCACTCTCATTGACGTGTATCACCCCCAGACTACCTGGCCTTCGGTTTGGTTCAGACAACACACTGCCTGCAGTTCCTAAAGTACATTCTCCGATAGGGGAAGGTAAGTTCTATGCACATGTCCCACGTCTTTGGAACAGTCTTCCGAGGGAAATCCGCTCAGCACAAACACTTCAAGGGTTCAAGAACTGTCTCAAGACTTTTCTTTTCAATCGTTAACTGCTTTCACTGTTTTCACTAACTTTGAGTCTTAGTTTCTGTAACTTACTTTGCTGTTAAGCGCTTTGATACCTTATGCGTAAGATCTTGAGCGCTCTATAAATGCTTGTTATTATACTTATTATTATTATTACCATCCACACTTTTGAGAAGCCATTGACGCACTTGGTGCCAACAGGCTTTTAGATAGCTAGGACCTATACCGGTTAATTTGTACAGTGCTTTGTACCAGTGTTGTAGTCGAGACCGGATAGTCCGAGACCGAGACCAAGACCGAGACCTGAAGTTGCGAGACCGAGACCGAAACCGAGACCAGCCCCTTCAAGGCGGACCGAGACCGAGACCGAAATGGTCCGAGACCGAGACCGAGACCGAGACCGCGGATAATAAATAACAATAATCTAAATAAACAACAAGACACTAATTACAGCTGAACAGTCTGTCCTTGAGATGTTGATGTTCATGGGGATGTGAAGGAAGTGATTGAAAGTTAGGAATCACTTGTACCTGCTTAATTGTGTCATGCGAGTGCTCTTCGTGTTTGCTTCATGCCATAAATTACAACATGACAACAGAATCTGTTATTGTCAAAATCAATTAACAACCTAATTTAAAGAAGGGGAAAACCTTATTTGATGAACTCCATATATTTTTGCCACTTTTTAATTTTTTTTTTAAAATTGTTTAACTACTATAAAGTGTCAATCTGATGAAGAAACTCTAACTTAGGAGTACGACAATTTGTACTAGTTTTTGCAAAACTTGAACATGTTGAAACTTGACAAAAGTAAAAAGTTAAAGGTGGATGTTTCATCTGTTATAGGAACTCGGACCCTAAACTCCACAGCCACCCCTTGGTTTCAGCAATGACCACTAACGGATATTTAAATGCAACTTTAATTTTACATTGGACCTCCTTGTAAAACTGATTTGAAAAAAATTTGGAGCAAGAAAATATTGATTTATTTTTTAAAATTTCAGTCATGGAATATAGATTTGTACATGTAGACCAAAAAATTGAGAGATGTTAGCCAGATATGGATTGGTCTGCCCCCCATCCCTCTCTGTGATTCTCCTTCCAACCCTGCATGTTTGTGTGTCCCCTACATGTTTGTTTCTTGTTCCTCTGTCATTTACCTCTGAAGAAGGCCTGGCTAAGGCTGAAATGTAATGTCACTTTATTTTTGTTTAATGTCAATAACGTTACATAAACTATAGAAGATTGATGAACCCTATTTGCCTGAACTATCTTCTGTTAATCTGCCCGCCGTCATCATCGTCATTAAGCTAATTGAGAATATGGCCGACACAATAGAAGGGCGCAGTCACAAACTGAATGTGGTGGGCGAGATGTACTTTTAGGATTCATGGCTCAGTGCGCACGCCTCTCTGTGTTTTGTACCGTGCCATCGTATCGCCCGCATCAGCTACTTTGCTGGGCAATTTACTTGAGTATTTTAGTGATTAACGACATATTGCCAATATATTAATAGTTTATTGTAATGGCCGTAAACAGCATATAGCAATTAATGGAACACAATTCTTTTCGACTCATGCAAATGCAATTGACAGTTAAGAAGGAGACGAGGCAGGCAATTAGACTCTATTTTTGTGTGACTATAGCAGTAGCTCAATTTGTGTTTATCACAGATGAAAAGGTGAATACATGGCGAGTCAAAAAGAAAGTGACCGTATGATAAAAAAATGGCATGCTCCATTTCGTAAAAAATATAATTGGGATAAAGAACATGTTATTGAGTAGTAACTGTGAACATTTCACGTAATTTGCATACTCTATTCCCAAGTCGTGTCTATTTTAATAAAGAGATCACAAAATTCAGCTGTCCACCACTAATACCAATTTAACAGTCTACGAATTGATAAATATCCATTAATAAATATAATGAAAAAAAAAACGTTTTCCCGCCTCCACGAATAAAGGAAACATTGAAAAGGAAAATAGAAAAAAAAAATCACCAATATTTCTAGGGAAAAAGAGTTGAATTGTTCCCATATTCAAAATACAAAATCTGACGGTAAAAATAATGCTTCAGTCTTGATTCATAAGATTTAAATCTCAGTTGTATTTGGAATCAATGAGGATGGCTATAAAGTGCTTGTTTCAACAGATCATCCCACAATAAAAACGAGAAATAAGAAGAGGAGCAATGGTTATTGGACTATATGTCTCACTCACTAGAAAGTGAAGAGAGACATGTCCATTAGCATCACACTGCAGTCACATTTGCCATAAACTGATTCTTTACTTAACCCTAAAAGGGCCGGGGGCGGAATCCGACCCCCTCACTTTTTGGCTGGTCTCGACTCGAGACCAGCCAAAATATCGAGACCAAAGGGGACCGAGACCGAGACCAAGACCGAGACCACAGCTCCCGAGACCGAGACCGAGACCGAGACCGGCAAAAAGTGGTCTCGAGACCTACAACACTGCTTTGTACTCTAATAGTAGAACGTTTGTGCCGGTGCCTAGGATGGAGTATAGGGCCTGCGGAACACTTAACCCGGGCCTGGAAGAAACTAGATGAATACAAATTATTGTGGTGAAGAGTATTTGGCTATTAGAAACATTACCCCAATTATCCTGTCGGAGAGTGACGTTGATTCTACCCAAACGGTGCTCGCTACCTAGGTCCAGCAGCCACCAAGGATGTGAATCACGTTCATCTTGAATAAAGGAAACGAAGAATGCTAATTTTATTCAAAAATAGTGTAGTTGGTGCCTTTGTCCGAATTTGGTGTCAGTGGTATAGCAAGGATTGCGAATGAAATGGTACATGTAATGCGACGGTGATGCTATAAAGGGCGATGCTCATTTAATATCGTGGTGATTGGGATGGGAGAGGAGGGGTCGGAGAGGCGACGGGAAGATATCGGGAATGGGGGATGGACGATGGGAAGGGGATGCGTCATGGGGAGAGAGTGATCTGGAGGGGATGGATATTAGTGTGGGGATTGTATCTGGAAAGGGGGTCAGAATATGGCCGGGGATCAGTATAGGGAAGGCGACGGGAATCAGAGTGCATGGATACTGTGACAGAGATCAGTGTGGAGATTGGGACGGGGATCAGTATGGGGGAGGGGACGGTGGTAAGTATGGTGCTGGGGACGGGGATCAGAATAAGGACGGGGATCAGTATAGGGATGGGACGGGGATAAGTATCCCTCGGGTACGGGGACGGCAATCAATGTGGGAATGAAAACAGTGTCTAATTTTGATGGGAACGTGGATCAGATTGGGATGGGGATGGGCATGGGCATGGGCATGGGGTGGGGATTGAGATGGGGTTGGGGTGGAGATGGGGGTGGGAATGGAGATAGGGATGGGGATGGGGTCGAGATGGGGATTTGGTGGCTGGAGGTTGACGTCGGGGACGGGGGTTAATGAGGATCGAGGAGTGTGATGAGAGAAAAAGTAGGAGTAGAGTGTTGGTACGGACATGGATTTCGCTTTTTGATTTTACGGAGGCCAAGTGTCCGGAGAAAATAACCTGTCTACATTTCACAACGGATGTGCAAGTGCCCTTTTCAAAAATTTAACCCCCCCCCCCCCAATAAAAATGACCGTGCTACGCCCCTGAGGATGGTGACGAAGGAGGCGAATTCGACGATGATAGCCGGTTACAGCCAATGCAAGAGTATTTCTCATTGTTTTTACCAGTGTGCGAGTAGGTATATGTCGTTCCATCGATGGCTCTACCAGAAAAGTAAGACCCCAGGCTCTGTGATGTACTTTTCCCGTGAACAGAGAGGGCTGAAATAAATCAGAATTGTGATAACTAAATATTTTCCAACTACTATTTGAATTTCTTCAGCATCGGCGAAAAAAACCCTAAATTTAGAACCCATAAACCATTAAGGGTTAAGTCATGCAAAAAAAACCCAACGAAATTCACGCCTGCTACCCCCTCCCCTCGACAGCGAGACACCCGCCCCTTCAGCACAAGCTGGATCCGCCCCTTCCATACCAAATATAAACATCGGAGTAGAGACTAACGTGAATCGGTCCAATTGTTAAAGTGGTTGAATTGACCATACAGCAGGCCTGGCAGTGTTGTAGTACTCGTCCTTGTACTCGAGTACATTTTCCGTACTCGTTCTCATACTCGTACTCGTTGAAATGTACTCGTATTCCTACTTGCAAGAGGAAAATCCATGTACTCGTACTCGCACTCGTGGGAAAGAACTCATACTTGTACTGGTACTCATGGACAAGTAATTGTACTAATACACTTAAAAATGCAGTGTAGTTGAAGATTGGAAAGATAGAGCGGACCAGAATAAAGGGATGTTCAACATACAGTTGATGATCTCATCTGTGCACAGAGCAAGTTGGTTACACCTCAATGTTCCGACACCCCTATGTTCTGACACCCCTATGTTCCGACAACTCATAGGGGTGTCGGAACATAGGTTGAGTTGTCGGAACTAAGGGGTGGGGGAACAAAGAGCTGCTGTCACCGAGCAAGTTCACGGCTCCATACTGAATGCAACCTACATCACTGCATTTTATGGTTACAAACAACGAGGCTTTATAAGACTCGCCTGTTACGCAGGGGGAAACGGCTTAGCCGCCATTAATTTGTATCTTATCTCAACCGTCCTAAAATATTTGCTATCCAATGCATGCCTCGTATGGGCGTCACAACGTGGGGGGAGGGGCAAGGGGGCACTACCCCCTCCCCCCGGATAAAGATAACAAAATGAGGTAAACAGAGGAGGAAAACATAAAGAAAAACAGTCGTGAAGTCATATTTTGTTAATTCAATGGAAGGGGGGGGGGGGGCGGGGGGGGGGCAAATGTCCCTGCCCACCCTCGAAAACTGATAAATCAGGAAAAATTCTGGAACACTGTGTTATTTTTACTTTAAGACAAGTACGACCCACGTCGCCATGGGTGTCGCTGGATTTTTTTTTAGCGGGGAACAAAGCCAATTTTCCCCCCAAAATCCCTATATTTTTCAGCATTTTCCCGATTAATCGTTTTTTCGAGGATTGGTAGGGACATTTGCCCCGCCCCTCCTCCAACCCACTAAATTAACAACAATATGATTTCGCGCCTCTTTTTTGTTTTCTTTTCCCCCCTCCTTTGTTGTTGTTGTTGCTGCTGCAAGCGACCCCTTGCCCCCCCCCCCCCCCCCCGGCGACGCCCATGTCCACCCCGATCTCAAATTCAAAGATTTGTTTTATTTACCTACCTGTCAGATCGCAGCGACCTTGTTCAAAGTAACAGCAGGCAAACAGCACCAGGAGCAACGGACGGCAAATGTAGACATTCCAGCCATAACGTGATTCATCCAAATGTTCAGCCATGTTCGTATTACATGTATGCTGGTTGTACATCTAAAATCCGTAGTTTTGCTTGTTAAACATGTTTAAAGGATAAAGTGTGTACCAAAATGTATGTTCTGCCGCTGTAGGAATTTATCTAATTCGCTGATTAATAGAACATGTTAGGCCAGCAACGGTGAGGCATATGAACAGGATGTTAATATTTTACTGTTTACTTGGACATACCATTGATGTACGATAGATCGACGTTCAGGTTGACTTCCGCCGCTTAGGCGAAACTGTACAAAACTAACAAAGCCATCATGACGGAAATAATATTATAATTATTGCAATGTATGACAACTTTAATGAGATGAAGGAAATATAGCAGTACAAGGTGGGAAGTAAAAGGTAATTAGACAAAAAGGAACCAAACTGACGTTATGTCTATGGATAACCACAGGGTTATTTCGACATTTTGTATGGATGTTTATGCCATGTTATGGACTGACACAAAAGGCAATAAAATAAACGGGACTTTGAAACGTGAACCTTCAGAAACAAATTGCACATATCGTTCTGTAGAATAAGGCCTTTGAATATCACCTTTAATGTGACGTCATTTGGCAATACGATTACGTCATCACGACGTCGCACCAGTCTGTTCTAAATCTTTAACACATCGCAGTCAATAATACAGTGTTACAACATCAATGGACAAACAGCCAGTGGCGCAACCAAGAAGGGGGGGGGGTGCTCGGGAGGCTTGAAGTATTTTATGCGGCCCAAAATTTGGGGAAACATTTTTTGAAACAAATCAAACTTAAAAAAAGAAAGAAAATGTGTGAGCCACTCCCAAGCCAAATCCTGGTTGCGCCACTTCTTTGGTTGTATTTTTTTTGGAGGTTGAATGCAATGTCACGCTTCGTTTATAGAAATGGCCCCACTACATGGATAACAACCAAATTTATATTCGTGAACAAAACTTCGTTGGCAAAGTTTCAATGTTTCTACAGTTTGGAACGTTTTTTTTTTCAATTCTTTTACGTTTATCAAATAGGTTTTTATGAATCTTAATAAATATGTATTTTGCCGGTATTGAACACAGTGTTTAAGACAGATATCCAGACTCCAAACTGTTCTTAAACATCTGGCTTAAAGTTGGCCTAACAAATTATTCTCCTAGTGAATTGTTGTTATATCTATTACAAGCAATACACATTGCAAGGCTTTTATGACTATTGTGATAACCTTTCAACCTTTTTAAAATGGTACTGAAATGAAATTGAAATTGAGCCGCAATTTGGTCTTTCTAATAAAAGTAACAATAATATACATATAAAAATAAGCGGATGAATGAATCAACTCTTGCTCTCTGCGGAGGAGGAATATTTATTTTGAACAAGCATTGTTTATATCACAATCCCCTGGTTTTCCTTTCAATTTTGATTAAAAATACTTCCATAATGTGTAAACGGCTTGGCTTGTACGTGCATGCTTCTCTGTGGAAGTTTCTTTTTAACCCATTATGGCTTGTATTACAGGGTACTACACTATATTAACTCTTTGATGAATCCTAAGGCCACACAGTGCTGCAGCAGTTTGGGGCAGTGTAAGGAGTAACAGACAGGACACTTATTGAAGGCGGTACTTGAACTGATGCGTGAATAAAATATGTTTTCAACTTTTATTATATGTGCTGATTTGCTCAGAAAAAAATCACATGACAAAATACTCCATTCTCATTGCATTAATTATATTTACTCAAACCTATAGCCGAAACAACTCAGTGTTCTGTTGCATAACATACACTTGTTCTGCAAATTACAACTCTAAATGGTATCTTTGGGAGACACGTTATCGTATTTTTTTTCGAGCGGAGGGAGACACCGGTGATTAGGGAAACATGTTCATGTCTCCCTAATGTCACATCCCCCGTTTAGATGTAAAATTGCATTGTCGCAATTAGGTTATATTTGTTGCTCGTGGTTTCATTGTAGTAAACATACCGAAATTCGTGGGAAAAGGATAAGGGAATATTGGGTTAGGGCACATTTACGTTTGACAAATATTGTTCACAAGTCTGTGGAAATGTCTCCCAAAGGTCCAATCCAAGGTAACATAATTATATTATTATGAATAATATTATTATGAAGGAAATATATCAGTTTTGGGGGAAAAGTTAAAAAAATGATAACAGCATGAGGTAAACAGAGGAGGAAAACATAAAGAAAAACAGGCGCGAAGTCATATTTTGTAAATTCAATGGAGGGGGGGGGGGCGGTGGGGGGGGGACAAATGTCCCTGCCCACCCTCGAAAACTGATAAATCAGGAAAAATTCTGGAACACTGTGTTATTTTTACTTTAAGACAAGTACGACCCACGTCGCCATGGGTGTCGCTGGATTTTTTTTTAGAGGGGAACAAAGCCAATTTTCCCCCCAAAATCCCTATTTTTTTCAGCATTTTCCCGATTGATCGTTTTTTCGAGGATTGGTAGGGACATTTGCCCTGCCCCTCCTCCAACCCACTAAATTAACAACAATATGATTTCGCGCCTCTTTTTTGTTTTCTTTTCCCCCCTCCTTTGTTGTTGTTGTTGCTGCTGCAAGCGCCCCCTTGCCCCCCCCCCCCCCCGGCGACGCCCATGTCCACCCCGATCTCAAATTGAAAGGTTTGTTTTATTTACCTACCTATAAGATTGCAGCGACCTTGTTCAAAGTAACAGCAGGCAAACAGGACCAGGAGCAACGGACGGCAAATGTAGACATTCCAGCCATAACGTGATTCATCCAAATGTTCAGTCATGTTCGTATTACAATGTATGCTGGTTGTACATCTAAAATCCGTAGTTTTGCTTGTTAAACATGGGTAAAGGATGGCAAGTGTGTACCAAAATGTATGTTCTGCCGCTGTATGAATTTATCTAATTCGCTGACATATAACATGTTAGGCCAGCAACGGTGAGGAATATGAACAGGATTTTAATATTTTACTGTTTACTTGGGCATACAATTGCTGTACGATAGATCGACGTTCATGTTGACTTCCGCCACTTAGGCGAAACTGTTCAAACCTAACAAAGCCATAATGACGGAAATAATATTATAATTACAAGACACCGGTGATTAGGGAGACATGTTCATGTCTCCCTTTAGATGCAAAATTATAGATGCACATCCCCCCTTTAGATGCAAAATTGCACCGTCGCAATTAGGTTATATTTGTTGCTCGTGGTTTCATTAGTAAACATACCGAAATTCGTGGGAAAAGGATAAGGGAATATTGGGTCAGGGCACATTTACGTTTGACAAATATTGGGCACAAAGTCTGTGGAAATGTCTCCCAAAGGTCCAATCCAAGGTAATAATTATATATTATTATGAATAATATTATTATGAAGGAAATGTATCAGTGTAGGGGGAAAGGTTAAAAAGGTAATACAAAGAAAAAAAAATAGACTGACGTTATGTCTGTGGATAACCACAGGGTTATTTCGGCATTTGTATGAATGTTTATGCCATGTTATGGACTGACCCAATAGGCATAAAAATAAGCGGGACTTTGAAACGTGAACCTTTAGAAACAAATTGCACCTATAGTTTTGTAGAAAAAGAAACATAGGCCCTTGAATATCACCTTTAATGAGACATGGCAATACGATAACGTCATCACGACGTCACCTCAGTTCTTATCTTTAACATATCGCAGTCTATAATACATAGGCCGTCAGCTGGACTGGAAAATTCGTTCGTTTCGCTCCAGCAATCGCGGGTCTAAAAAATTTCAACAGTTGTACCGAAATACACATCCAAAGAATGATACTACAAAAGTTCTCCACATTTCGTCCAGCAGTTTTTTGATAATTTGACTCGAAAAAGCGAACTATTTGTCCATTGTGGACGTTCAAACACGTACCGCGCCTACGTTAAAAAATCCGCTGCGTATGACGCATCGTACCACGTGACGTGAACTGTCCAATTAGACACCATATATGAGGTCGCAGGTCATGACATTTAACAAACATGGCGGCGTCCATTGGCAAAAGTGCGTCAACGTAAACATCGACTGGTGCAAAAAAGAAGTGTTTGCACTCATAATCTGTCACGTTTGAGGGGGGAAATGCGAAGGATCTGATGTCCGGTGATAGTAAGTTCATTTCCTGTGCCAAAGAGTGGCTGAATTTCACAATGGCATCGCCGAATATACCCACGATGTATGGGCAGTGGATCTGCTATGTCTGTATCGTACTGTACAGTACTACATCATGCACTACCATGACTACCGGCGCATGTAAACAAGGCAGTCCGGCCGGTCGATCTCACCCGTGGCGGCTTTTATAGATAGTAAACGTCTCGGTGCTGCAAGAAAACGCAAACCAGACACTTCAGCTGAGACCCAGATTTCTTCACCGAAAAAGCTCCGGGCAAAGTTCAAGTTTCTTTGAATTGCCTATCTGTTCTGTGTCATGCTGCACACAAACTCAACCAGGATTTTGATTTCGATGAAAACCTCAATTCAAGGACAGTACAACAAGCAGAACTTCCGTTGGAGGTAGGCCTACATGTCATTATAATAAAGGCGATTGTGTATTTATGTGCCCCAACAAAGAACCAACAAATCCATGTTTGGGTTTAATTGTCTTGAATTAAGGGTAAGGTTAGGTTTTAATTTCTTTGAGGGAAACTGGGGTGACACAACGATAAAAACGCAATGCGAAAACAAAGCTGGTGGTCACCACGATGCACCGTGAATGCACAGAACCGCATCGATTTGGATGGCGTCAACTGAAAATGAATAGGAAAATTTTATTTTCTTGCAAAAGATACCATTCAAAATGATAACAGATTCCTGGTTATAAAAAAAACACCTTTTCTTTCTCTACGGCATTGGACTGTTTGGGTACGTCACTTGTTTACCGAATGGTTTTTGGACTTTACTTTCCTTTTAGAAAAATTCTCTAAAGTCAATGAAGAAAAATGTCTTCAATGAAAAATATATCTTATTTGAAAAACCCAGTAAAAAAGGGTTTTTTTTTTTTAGTTCCATCATCCATGATTCAACCGAGTACCTCTGGCACTGAAAATAAATGTCTTACGTTAAGATGCCAAAGTACAACGGGTACTGCACAAATTCCCATAATAAAATGTTGTGCAGTCTCTTTCTCCATTGTTGAAGGATACTTTTATGGAGGTGTGAGGGTAGTCTTTCCCTTTGTGTAAAATAGCGAAATAGCTTTTTATAGAATTTACTATTTGATTCTATATATATAGGCCTAAAGGATGAACGTCAGGAAAAGGGAGATGTTCTGCGACTGACTGTTCAACCCCGATCAACAAGAATGTCCCAGCTTGCTGAACTGTTGGAATCATGAAATGATTTAGAAGCCGAAGGAACTGGCCGTGGATCTTTATATCGGTAAGATGTTTTGATTGTTATTCAGAGTGCAAACAGAAATAAACTTTAATAGAATATTCAAAATGAAAACTTCTTGATATTGCTTTGGAAGCTGAAAAGGTTGGTTCTCAATAGCTACCAATGTTTACATATTTACAGTGGAAGGCAACACGATCGGGCACGTGATCTTTCTAGTAATTTAACTCTAGATTGAACAAGTTGTTTTCCTTCTTCTAAAGCACATCCACAGTAATCATTGTTTTTGATCAGCAGATACTAAACCTGTCTATATTTTACTATTTTTTTTTTTTACAGAACTGATAAGTTGACATATCGGCTTAGAAGAGAATATCCACAGATCTCTTTCCTTGATATATGCGACATCATCTACACCGCTACTTTATCTGCTGGAGGTGTGGTTGAATCTCTGGGGACTTCAGAGGAGGATTCAAAACTAAAACTTTGGCTTAGAAAGCAAGACATACGCTCCATCCTGTTGTTATGCCATTACTGCACAAGATTTGATGAGAACTTTGATGTAGTGATAACATTTACTTGAAGTTGTATCAGCACGACTAGTTAGCATTTGACATTATAATGAAAATAATGAGTAACTCTAGATTTCAAAACTACATAATTGTATCCTTCTGTTCATTAGTGTTGGTTTTATTCATTTCAATTCTTTTCAATTATTAAAAATTAGTTCCAGTAAAAAAAGGCAAATTCTGTGAATTTTAACAGTGAGACTAGCCACATATGACAAGCCAAATCACTCTCTTTAATGTGTAAGCATACAAAATAGCATGAGTTATGGTTTTGTTTTCTTTTTATTGATATACATGCAAACATTTATACGTGCTAATCAATGTATCACTAAATAAAAAGCTGAAATTTTCTTTGACAAGAGACTGATTTTAAGGCTTTTCTCCGAACCAAGATGGCTGTTTTGATTAGATAGCAAATAAATGTACAATGGTTGATTTTTGAAATTATTAAACCAGACTCTGACTTCTATCTGATGGTCCTTTGGTTTATAATTGTATTTAAAGCCTGTTTCATTCCAAAAAAGGTGGTCTTTCTTACTAGTAGAAGGTTCTTTAAGTGACGTACCTGGTTCACCACAGCAGATCAAGAGGGTTTGGGGGCATAGCACCCATTATTTTTTTTTTTTATATGCGTTAGTTTGCTTTGTTTAAAGGGACATGTCTTGTCTGCTTTCCTGTTTCTTCTGCTGGTTACATGTGCAGGTATTTATTTACTCTAAAGACGCCTCCATTTTGGGCACCTCCTCACTTTCATTAATGATGAGCTGGTTCCACCACTGCATTATAAACCTTCAAAATAATTGCATTGTTGTATGCTGCCAAATAAGTTGGATTACAGTGAAATATTTTTTGGAAGAGGGACTGTGGTGGGTCTACCAGATGAGAAAACAAAAGGTCATGTTCTGTGTGACCCAATTGCCAATGTACATACAAGATATTTTTTAACTCTAAAATCTCCTGGGTCAGATTGACCCAGAATCTGAATCCAAATTTGCTCAGTCCTTTTCTGGGTAAAAAAAAATACACATTTCAGTCAAAATATCCAAAAAACATGTCTTTTTTTTACTCCAAAGGGGTCATTTATGACTCCAAAAGGGGTCAATTTTTGACCCGGAAAAGGACTGAGCAGACTGAGTCTGACCCAGGAGTTTCTAGAGTGTAGTATATGACAAGCTATAGTGCTGTACGTGCGTAGTTTTGAAATTGGAAGTGCCAACGCAAGGCCTTAAACCGGAAAATGTGGGTTTTTAGCATACATACATGTACATAACATTGGCAAACTTTGATGAAGTGTAAAAAAAAAACTGCAGCATATTTGCTGGAGAACTTTTGACATAGTGTTTGTGATGTACTGAACCACACATATGTGCATTAAAAAAGTAGACCCAGTGTTGCTGGAACGAAACTCATTTTACAGCCGGTTTTTGAGTTTCAGCTGATGGCCTAACAGTGTTACAACACCAATGGACAAACAGCCAGTGGCGCACCCAAGCGGGGGGGGGGGGGGGGGGGGGGGGGGGGGAGGAGGAGGGGTGCTTGGGGGCTAGAAGTGTTTTCTGAAATACTTCTGGAATTAATTAAGTGTTTGGCACATACTAAGTGTTTAAGAACGGTTAGTGTTTAAGACTGATAACGACCATCGCCTTCGGCTCGGATCAGTATCCAGACTCCAAACTGTTCATAAACATCTGGTTTGAAGTCAGCCAAACACACAATTATTCCTTTAGTGATTTTTTAATATCTTTTACAAGTAAATATATATATATTGTAAAGTTTTGATGACTATTGTTATAATTTTTGAACCTTTTAAAAATTGTACTGAAATGTGAATTGAACTGCAATTTGGCCTTTTATAATAATAGTAATAATAAACATATAAAAAAACGGGTGATTTGTTAGTTTTCGCTATGCAAACTTTGTTAGTTTGCCATAGAGCTAAATCAACTCTTGCGCTCTTGCAGTGTTATTGTTACTTTATCAACCTGTTTCATGACAATAGATTCCCTTTTTCGGACAAATTTATGTCGAGGAGGGATGTTTATTTTTTACAAGTATTTTTTATATAAAAATCCCCTGGTTTTCCTTTCAATAATATACACTTGTTCTGTAGTTTAAAACTCTCAATGGTAACTTTGGGAGACACATTATCGCTTTTTTTTTCCAGCGAAGGGAGACACCGGTAATTAGGGAGACATGTCCGTAATGTCACAGACCCTCCTTAGAGGCAAACGTTACCGTCGAAATTACTCGTGGTCTAATGAGTAAACATACCGAAATTCGTGGGAAAAGGATAAGGGACTATTGGGTTAAGGCACATTTACGTTTGAAAAATATTGTACACAAGTCTGTGGGAATGTCTCCCAAAGGTCCAATCCATGGTAATATTATTACTATTGTTATCATTTTTAGGTTACTACTGCCTGTTAAAAAAAAAATGTTTTTATTTCTTTTTTCTCTTTAATTTGATGTATAGACACGTGCATTAAAAGTGGCTTTTTTCTCTTTTGTTATTATTGTTGTTAAGTTTGCTTATTTGTTTTGGTTAAGTTAGCAGCTTTTAATCTACTTTTCAAAGGAGGAACTTTGTTTCTGTACCTCTGAATAAATACAGTGAAATTATATACAAAATAAAAGAATAATTCTGAATACATTGTGAAAAGTAACATTGTAATAATGAGTAAACAACACTTGCAAATAAAAAATAAACGGGAGGTAACCAAATTGGTGGGATAATGCGATGTCACCGTGGTTCGCCTATTGGCGGTGTACTGCTGCCAAACTTGCTAGCCACAGCGGCGACCAAAAGACCATTACAACTAAATACGAATTTCAGAAAATAGAAAAAACAGGAGTGATAATGATTTAACTAACGTGTCAATATCTTTGCTCAGAGGAGCTAGTTAGAAGCCATAAACCAGTATTTGCTATACAGCCAGGGATCACGCCCAAAGTCATGATGGGAAACAGCAAACGGGGATCATTCAGAAAGGATATTGCTTTTTATTACATTTCAAATCAACCAGAAAGGGAAAATGACTAGGTAAATTACAACTTATTGGAGAACCGCCAACATAGGCCTGGGTAGCTCAGTTGGTAGAGCACCGAAACGATTATCCGGAGGTCGCTTGTTCGAGCCCCGCTCCAGTAAATGTCTTTGTTCAATTTTTCAAAAAAATGTTGTAATTCACCCATTGAGCTTCCTTTTGTGGTTCCAGTCAATTTTCAATTTGTAAGATTTATTTTAACCAATCTAAACATTCCGACAGGGGACTTTTCAGCATATTTGCGCACAAATAAACCCACCCTGTGAGAGCGATATTATTTTGGAGCCGCAAACAAATGGGAATAATTCAATAGCAAAATATTGGTGGCATTTTGTTTATTTGAGGCCACATTCAAAAGTGAATAACTTCTAAATTTGAGGAAAATAGCAATCATCAGACAAATTCGCAGTAAAACTCAAAATAGCACGGGGAAATTAGTAACATTGTACGTAGAAACCATTTAACATGACTAAAATCGTAATTTTGCCTGTTTTGCCCTAACGCAGTGTGCTATTTTGTATGATCATTGTGAACAATGTGTACTACTACTGTAATTCGCATTATGTGAATAATTGCTATTGCTTAGTTCTCACTTAACCTAAATATTGAGCCTTTTCGGTAATCAAGTCAGTGAAATCGGTCCCTGGTCGAAGCATTCCAGCTAAAACTGGAAGGAGTAGTACTGCATAGAATTATATACACTTCAAACATGATCAATACTTTCTGACTTTTAGTTAATTTGAGTAATGAATTTGTACATAATTGTAAAATAAAAAGTTTATTAAGAATATCTGAATATACTTGTACATTTCTTATTGACATACTTCAAGAGTATCTGAGTAAAGTTGTAGGACATCAAATAAACCTATTTTAAGACAATACAAATAATATTTTCAAGTTGAAATTGACACTGATTTGTACATTTGCACTTGTACAAGAAATATATTTAAAAAAACAATTAAACAGTCAAGTTATATACAGTGCCCTGAAATATTCGAAAACACATTCAGTCAATGAACGTAGATGTAGATATTTTAATACCTAACAAAGCTTAGTTCATAATTGGAATGGAAAAAAAATACACACTTTACAAATAACTTCACCATGCATAATATGCAATACATATTATGTCCACCTGTACATTGCAGCCAATTTTTTCAAGAAGTAAAAATAACGTTCGGAATAGTTGATAAAAATCATCATCCATACTCCAAACCGGTCTCAAACATACTGTTTAAAACCGGCCAAGCACACAATTTTTGTTCATAATAAAAACATAATCACCAATGATAGTAAACATCTCGAGGTTAATGTAAATTTATCGTGCTCTACAAAGACAAACCATTTAATGAGCTTCTCCCTTCCTATAATTTTTTTTTTCTGGAGCTTAATAATCACTTAATACATTCTGCAATTTATTTGGTCCTGCAATTTAACAGATGTCGACCGTTATGTACATAAAGCGTAGAGATCAGAACTAGCGCGAGGTCTTCTTCAGGAGTTCAACTATTCCAGGCCTAGGCTACATCTAGAAAAAGACAGTCGAACTATGGTTGACGACAATTCTCGCTCAAACTTGCCCTAGGGCAATGCACACTGAACCAGGGATATTTTCCAAGTTGTACACCGCTGTGGCGCCTGTACGTAGTGAATGCATACGCGATCACTCAGCCTGACTCGATGCTGCCTGTGGGCGAATGAGTGGGTGAGTGAGTGATGCTGCTCGAACCTTGGCCAGGTTTCAGGTACACGTAATCATCCGGGTTAAGACTTCCCATTTCGAGATAGCCCTGTAAATAACGAAATATAAGTATTAAACCATAGAAAAAAACATAGTTAAAGGCAATTTCGGCTCAGTGGATATTAAACTTTTCGAGAGAATGAAAAACCATGCACGATTCTTTTAACACGAAATACGATTTCATCCATAACACTCTTAATTCCAAAACCGTTGAAAATCACAATACATTTCTTGACTTCTTAGGAATACTTTCGTGGGGTGTTAAATACCAGAAAGATATTTAATCCTAGTAAGCTTTTTGATAATAGTTCGGTAGGTTACTTTTGGGTTTACGCACATTATCTTATTATGCCTTTAATGCTGCCTTGTGCAACTAAATCAGTAACTTTATAGTAATTAAGTTGATTTTTCTTCCAATTTGAACGTGAATAACGATGAGTTCACATAGACACACCAGGTCACCAATTGCATTTGTATTTGTCGGATATACTGCATATAAACAATGAGGTAAGCTCCAACTACTGTGTGTCGATCGTGGAGTTGAAAAGTGGCAACATCAGTCGTAATGGCTTCATTCACAAGTTGGCCATATTAAATGGAAAGCGAGGTAACATTTTCATTTTTGGAACTTGTGAAGAGTAATGGAAGCAATGACATACAGTAAATTACAAATTAACACCAGTCTGCTTTGATGAATAATATAAAATGTTTGATTAAACATACCGCAATGTTTTAAGCCACATTTAAAAAAACAAATGAAATTGAGGTTATAATTCACAAATAGTCTGGTGCTATCCCGTTCAAAAGTTTATAATTTATAGAATACATTTAGGGAGCACGACCAAAATGGCTTCCTCGTGATTAAGGTCCATAACTGGAATGACGTTCCTGAGTGCGATCAGGGTTGTATACAACGACAGAATAGTTGTGGCAGACAATATGAGAAATAAAATGACAGGTGATCAGTACACCTGCTTGGAAACTGAATACCCACCGCTGCATCTGCAAGGATGTCGTCTATGGTGGTGTGAAGACCAGCGAAATCCGGCCTGTCTTCAGGTTTCTCCTGCCAGCAGTCCATCATTATCTGGTATCTGCAATAGAAGTATATTTCAGTGTAATGCAGTCATGGAAAATGATCCCTGATGATAACGATAGAATAGCAGAAACGGAAGATGGAAACACTGTTGAGGAAAGACTAACTGAATTTTGTCCATTGTTGGGTTTTCAGAAGAACCCGAGGTGAAATCTTGATTTTTTTTTGGGGGGGGGGGGGTTCGATATACTGACTGTCATCGAAGCGACAACCGGTCCTGCATTTATAAATCAGATTCAATAATATGCTACATACGATTAATACCAACCCCATGCTGCCGATGACAGTAACTGGTATTTATAAAACACCTTTGCCAAAGGATTCGAAACGCTGTAAACAAATCGTACCACACTTTCGGTGAGGGCGCTGTTATAATCCGACGATAATTAACACTATATCACAGAATAGTCTACATATACCCCCTAACAAAGCTGCCTCTTTCCGTATTTTGTGCAAAGGCAGACATTATTACCAATGAAAACAATTTGGGTGTCAGAGCGGGAGGGGGGGGGGGGGTTCGCTTTTTTCATGATTTTCTATGATGTTTTTTGTTTTGACAGAACTGGGGGTGTTGAACCCCCCCCCCCCCCCCCCCCCACCCTGGATCCGCGCCTGACCCCATTATCCTTACATGTCGTCGCCACAATGCTCTGGTTTGGGTAGTCGGTAGCCCTTTTTTAGTTCATTGATGACCTCCTGTGATGACATGCCAGGGTATGGATGCGATCCTGATGGGAAAAAGAGGTGTTACAGAACGTGCCAGAGAAGGTAATAGATATTGAGGGCGCTGTCACGACCCCATATTCGGGATGAACAAGGCGTGAATTAAAGGTATGTGACGTCAGATTACATTTTGCTGTCATTCAAAGTTACCTTTTCAAAACCTTACATTTTCAAAATGGCATTGGGTTAATATCTGAAAATGTGCTTCAGTAAACGTCGTTTTTTTTGATCGAGTCATTAATTGAGGGCGCCCCAGTTATGGCCAGAAACAAATTGTTGGGTGCGGTGTAGTGTGAAAGTTAGACTCCATGAAATATGAATTGATTGGTTGTATTGCGCATGCGTAAGTGAACATGATAATGACAGTGACAGGTCACGAGTTCATCATGATATAAGGTATAAAAAACCAAGATTTCATAGCAGTCCTAATTTCATATGAAAGTGGTATCAACAAAAGAGAAAGGAGCCCTCCAAAACATTAACAAATGAACAGAGATTCCGACTCACCTAACGTAACCAGTTCCCACAGAAGAACACCAAATGACCATACGTCACTCTTGCTCGTGTACATATTACTAAGCAGTGACTCAGGAGCCATCCAACGAACTGGTACCTTGCCCTGTTCAGATTGATTTAAAGATATGATGCAATAAGTTAACTTTCTGGAATTATGTCGCCATACAAGAGAAGTGGAAATTTTTCTAACATTTGATTTCCTGCCTTACATTCTGTAATTTCTATCTGCGTGCTGACAAGAAGCCATTGTTGTAGTAGTCGTACTTGGTACTCGTACTCGAGTACTACTCGATTCCTTTTTTGGAGTACTTGTATATACTCGTACTCGAATGTCAAAGTACTCGTACTCGAAATGACGATACTTACTCGGGCAGCAAAGTACTCATACTCGACATGTCGAAATTGTACTCGATCATCAAAGTACTCGTACTCGAATAGCAGTACTCGAAAGAAATGGTATAGCTCGACTTACCTCGGCCTTATTTTATCGATACTTTCAGTTTGAAATGGTTGATTGGCTTTCGGAGAAATTGAAGTTTTAACAGCTAGCCTTGAGTGGGTCTGTTTATCGGTCTGACAGGGTCTGGATCAATTACGCACAAGGAACCATTGACGGTATGGCCGTATTCTGAAACAGAAGTACTCGTACTCGTACTCGGAAATAGAAGTACTCGTACTCGTACTCGGAAGTACAATACTCGTACTCAGAGACCTGTACTTGTACTCGGAAGTACATGTACAGGTACTAGTACTCGTACACGGTGACCTATGTACTCGGCAGTACTCGGTACTCGGAAAAAAGTACTCGACTGCTACACTGCAATTTAAAGCAAATCTTCAAAACTCAGGCAATGTTATACGTTATTTCTGTCAAACAAACGTGCTTTTCCTGATGGGTCTTTTACTGACGTGCTCCAATCGAGAGTGCATGCTTAACTAGTGCATGACACCAACCTGATTCATGGAACGATTAAACCACTAGAGAGCTACCTCTGAAGTGTATGTACTCAAATGACATTGTATACATGGGCGTGTTCAGGCATTCAAACCGTGGACGAAAAATGCCAGAGAACAAAAGAGAGCAATATCGTCCACGATTCCCAGCAAATGTCCGCGATTGGGGCCGTGTACAAACATAATTATGGGAGTCTTCAAAAGAGGAACAATAGGACTTCCGAGATCGACGGTGTGAACACGAGTGTATGTATGTACCTGTGATTGCATTTCGTATTGGCTTTTCTCGGCCACTTCTCGAGCCAGTCCAAAGTCGGACACCTTGCATACCAGTCCCTCGCCAAGGAGGATGTTACGGGTCGCCAAGTCCCTGTGGATACACTGTGAGAAGATAAGAGAATAAACTACATCAGACCACAGACACGAGACAATGTGTGGGAAAGAATTAATGTGGAGCCTGCAAGATATTGCAAAAGACACACTTTTAGAATCAGTATTAACTGCCACAGAGGAATTGTTGCAAGTATGGTTTGTAGAGCGATCAGATTGAGTGGGAATCTGCGTTGAAGGGGACCCGTCCAAAGACAAAGCATGTTTCGGGGATGATATAGAAAAATGCAAAAAAAAAAAAAAAAATAAGTGGTGAGAAGTATTCGGTTGAGAACAAGGCATATGACTGAGCAATTTGTTGGGGTGTTTGTTTGTTTGTTTGTTTGTTTGTTTGATAGGTTTGGTTGCAGGTTCTGTGTGTACGAGCATTCCCTGTGTGGACCTCTAAACAAAACATGTCCACATAACGTCCAGTGGTGCACCCAGGAGTTGGCTTTTGGGGGGGGGGGGGGTCACAACTATTTTTGGATTTGAAATGTTTTAGAAGTAAACAATTGGGTTTTTTTGGGGGGGGGGGGAGGCCGACTATTTTGACGTTGGTGGCGCCACTTACACCCATATTATACTGCTCGAAAATAGGCCACGTACATACCACCAAGGTCAAAACGTGGGACTAAAAAAAAAAATACAAAAAAACCCAACCAAACAATGACAACCTCTGGGGAGGGGCTGCTCAACCCCCCCCCCCCCCCCCCCCCCCCCCCCCTTGAGTGCGACACTGCCCACGTCTACACAAGGTTTCCTCCTCTCTGGAAAACAGATTTAGAGGCGTTTGGGGGTCAAATTATCGCAAAAAGAAGAGAAACACTCAAGGAAATCATGATACGAACACTGGGCTGAAAGAGTGTTCACAGTGGGAGTAACATGAGTTTTTCTCCAGAACAAAAGGAATGTAAACAGAAGTGTACAGTCGGTTGCGTGTGTTCTGTTGTTTTTTTCTTGGCAGATTCTTTAATCTTAAATGACAAACAACACACACAAAGCGGCAGCTGGATGCACAAATACAACTCCTGCATCATGGCAACGTTTAAAGGCTACTTTTTTGAGGCAAACTCTTAGTGGCACATAACGCATTCTACACTGATGTATCCCCATTAACCCTACATGCGATCTCACCTGTTTCGATGCTAGGTACTCCATCCCCCTGACCACCTGAGATGCGAAAGTCAGGATCTCAGTCGGTGTCAGGTCCTTCTTCTCCTTGAACTCTTCCTTCTTCAGGTAGAAGGGTTCGGTGCCCGTCCGAATGTGTCGCAGGTAGGTCTGCAGGTCTCCATGGGGAACGTACTCTAGGATTACGTACATTGGGTCTGTAGAAAGACATGAAAACTGGGTTGAAAATACAAATTCATCTCATATGCATGCCACATGAGGGCGCTATGTCGTTGGGGAATTCACAGGAATAGACGAAGAGTTGCCAAAACTGCTCTCACTCACAGCTTAATCAATTCAAATAGTATGCACAGAAGTTGACGCTTCGCATGACAGTCAATGCAAATTATTTTAACTGTGTGGGTAATACACTCTATCACTCACTAGTTCGGCCATCTGAAAACTTGTATTGTTTTCAAAACTTATCAAACTCATCAAATTGGAGATGCAACTTGAAATTGTGTGTCACATTATTGTACCTTTATCAGTGCAGTATCCGAGCATAGACAGGACATTGGGATGCTGGTCCATCATGGAATACAGTCGTAACTCTTTCTTGAAATCACTCTGATCGTTTGGTGTAGCAGATTCTGTAAAGGCATAGAAAAAAAGTACTTCTGGTAAGAAAAGTAAAGAAAAAAATCACGGTGCCGTGCAATTTTGTTCAAAGCTCCCTGAATGCCCTAAATGCGGGATTTCTTGTTTCTATCGTTGAGTGGTTATTGGAACGCCGTATCGAACCAGTTCGATCAACGGCCATGGATTCGTTAGGAACGTTGCGACTGCGCGCCAGGGCGAACATGAGAACAATGATCAATGTCAGCACACGACTTGGCTCCCTGTCGCAATGGCTCCCTGCTTTATAATGCAATATGCGCAGTAACTGGTCACCAGCGATGTGACTAACTTCAGACGTCAATTGGGTGCAACCGTGATTAATGGTTCACGCGCACTGCAACGGCCCAATGGACACCGTGGCTTGGCTATAGCCGTTGTGAATCCGTTTCTAGTCATAAATGGTTTTCAGGCAGAAATAAACACAACTGTGGGTATTACTGACCAGTGTGGTGATAATTTGCTGAAAGGCAGTGATTCATTTTCGGGTAGACGTACCAATTTGTGAAACTGTTCCATGAAAGTAGAATTTAAAAGTGCTGTCTGTGATCGCTCACATGTATGGTGGCCCTGAAGGGACATCGCATATCGCAAACGTGTGCGCATACGTATGCGATGTCGCGAAATTTATCGTGAATGTGTGCGCACACGTATGCAATGTCGTGAAACAATTCGCGAATATGTGCGCACACGTATGCGATGTCGCGAAATTTATCGCGAATATGTGCGCACACGTATGCGATGTCGCGAAATTTATCGCGAATATATGCGCACACGTATGCGATGTCGTGAAATTAATCGCGAATATGTGCGCACACGTATGCGATGTCGTGAAAAAATTCGCGAATATGTGCATATAGTGAAAAGGTGACGTCACACTTTCTCGTTCGATTAGAATGGACCGTTCCGGAGTTTACAATATGCCCGCCCCCGCCAAACCCCCTCCCCCCACCCCGTGCGCGCAATTGGGCGTTGGTCATTCTTTATTTTTCTTTGAGTTGTCAACTGTCGCGATGTCGCGAAATTTATCGCGAATATGTGCGCACACGTATGCCATGTCGCGAAATTTATCGCGAATATATGCGCACACGTATGCGATGTCGTGAAATTAATCGCGAATATGTGCACACACGTATGCGATGTCGTGAAAAAATTCGCGAATATGTGCGAATAAAACTTGCTACTTGCTACTTGCGCAACTATTTCAAAGTTGCGCAAGTAGCAAGTTTGCGCTCGACAGTACTAGTAGTAACGATTGCACGAGGAACAGCGTGCGCGCGAAGGTTTATTAGTCAGACCCTATTTTTATCTAACAGTACGTCTAGATTCCAGACTAGCTGCTACAACTCCCTAGTTCATTAGGAATTTAACTGAAAGGTATGCGACAAGGTATGCAATAAAATCCACGACATTGCAAACAAATTCGCATACGTGTGCGCACATATTCGCGAATTGTTTCACGACATCGCATACGTGTGCGCACATATTCGCGAATTGTTTCACGACGTCGCATACGTGTGCGCATATATTCGCGATAAATTTCGCGACATCGCATACGTGTGCGCACATATTCGCGATAAATTTCGCGACATCGCATACGTGTGCGCACATATTCGTGATAAATTTTGCGACATCGCATACGTGTGCGCACATATTCGCGATAAATTTTGCGACATCGCATAAGTGTGCGCACATATTCGCGATAAATTTCGCAACATCGCATACGTGTGCGCACATATTCGCGAATTGTTTTACGACATTGCATACGTGTGCGCACATATTGGCGATAAATTTCGCGACATCGCATACGTGTGCGCACATATTCGCGAATTGTTTCACGACATTGCATACGTGTGCGCACACATTCGCGATAAATTTCGCGACATCGCATACGAATGCGCACACGTTTGCGATATGCGATGTCCCTTCAGGGCCACCATACACATGTGTTAAACGTACGTCAACATTGTCGTTGTATAATGCACGTGAACCGCTGTCGGGGAAGTGAGCCTAACTTGGCTATGGGGAGGAGGTGACGTCACACTTTCTCGTTCGATTAGAATGGACCGTTCCGGAGTTTACAATATGCCCGCCCCCGCCAAACCCCCTCCCCCCCCACCCCGTGCGCGCAATTGGGCGTTGGTCATTCTTTATTTTTCTTTGAGTTGTCAAACTGTTACGTTGAGTTTCCGTTTGCTGGATGCTCTCCTCCGGGCACGCCCCTGCACTGGTCTTATAATTTGTAAGTGTCACCCAATATTATAATTTATCTGCTTTTATTAATTTACTCTTGCTTTATCTTCGTGAATAGTTATTATGTGTATTATCAAACTAAAATCTGAGAGGCGCCCCCGAAGACTGTCTTGCCGAAGACTGTCATTACAATACTGTTGTCACCTGTTCAAAAGTCGTGATCTAATTGGTCAATGACTTACAGGCAGAAAAGGGTCTTTTAATTGGAAACATTATCATACTCCCTCCCCAACCAACTTTTTAGTACACTAGGCCTAAAACAACGTCATACCTTTCAACATTTTTACAGCCACCGTCGTATTGGTTCCCCTACGGATGATTCCCTCTGCCTCGGCCTTGTAGACCACAGCAAACGAGCCGCTGCCTAACTGGCCGAGGATGTGCAGTTTGTCCCGCGGGAACTCCTTAGATGATCCATTAAACTCCGAGGTCGATGTTTGACGATTGTCAATCCAATAAATATTCGACAATTTCTGCAAGGTGTAAAAAAAAAGGAAAGGGCCATTGTGCTTTTGGTTTTCGAGTTAATAATAAGGTCGGATTGCACTTTTAGGGCAAACATTTTGCCACAGGACAAGTTCTTACGTTGTGAGTCCGCACAGCGTTTAAACTCTGGTATTTCTAGTTCCAAAAAGGTGGTTTTACGAGGCAAAATCGTGCTGATTAAGAAATGTTTGCCTGAAACTATGGCATATTTACACAAGAAAATGTTCGACATTCTGACAAGATTTACAAAGGTGTCTGACAGGATTTCAGACGTCGTTCTGAGAATTGTTTGAGTTCTCGTAAGGCTTACACGACGGAATCTTCCATCTTTTTAGAAGCTGTATTTTGTCACACTGCATAGTCACTGGTGATTTGCTCATCACTATACTCGGATATGATACTAGATCAATAAAAAATAGACGTCTTAGAAAAACTACCCACCTTTTGAATGAGCTCCTGTCCACGCCCTCTATCGACGGCAGACGGCAGGCTGCCTCTGCGCTTACGTCGTGACCTTTTGACGAAGCAAACCACGACAATGACCAGCACGACAATCAAGACGACGACAAGACCGACAACGATAATAATGATCGTCGTGGTGTTTGAATGAGCGTCTGCAGCGGAAAAATAAAAACCACAATCGACCGGATGTCACTTTCAATGAGTTCTAAATCTTGGGTTTTCATTTGACTGCTTTTATTAACTTGTGGTCTTTATTGGACTACATTCTTCAAAATTCCAGGTTAGAGTTTACCAACATCCCGGATTGTGTTTGACCTGATACTTTTCAAGCTAACAATGACACTTTTTTAATAAAAACCCCCACTAATGTCAGTACTGCCGGTGTCATATGAAAATCGGACTCGTTTAAAAATTGGGTTTTTTTTCCACTGTTTTGTCACGTGACCAATCCCTCTTCTCATTGTCTATGCACAAGCATGCACATTACCACCAATGAGTCCGTATTTCAAAAACCTAAATTCATGCTACATCAGGTAAAAATGACACGGACAACTATCACAAGAAGTGTAATTTTGACCCGAAAATTGTCACGTGACCCTGAAAGTATCTAGGCAAAGTGGACCTGGATTTCGAAAATCTGAACCGGGACTTGTTAGAATTGTAAGTCTGCAAACAAAGTTAATTGGGGTGGGCATGCTTTTGTAACGTTTGCATTTGAATTCAACAATACTGCAGGGTGTTTAAGGAGGCCGAAGGGTATGTAAGCTACTTACTCTGGCAGTTGTTACCCGTGGCGCCATTTTGGCACGTACAGTTGTACATGTTTTCTGCTTGCGGCATGCACTGTCCGCCATTTTGGCAGGGGTTGGACATGCAAGGGTCATCGGCTGAATGTAAATAGAATAGGAAAGATATTGAAGTAAAAAAAGTATGTCAAATTAAGCATCTATAACTCTATCATGTTTTAAAGCAGTTGATTACCACAATGAAAGAAACGACGTCCATTTTTTTTTTTAAAGGCAAAACAATATTTTTATTTTCACAAAACCATTTTGCAGGCAACAACAGTTACCCATTTAACGGGTTTTACTCCCCTTGCTTCAACTGAAGAAGGTAACCCTACGGAAGAGTTATGACCAATAAGTCAGTCACTGGTAAAGTCTTATGAAGCGAGGCAATGCATGCGAAAAGAAGAAAGGACTATGTGGTTGTTCTTTTACCGTTCATTCGAACAGTTTGTCACTTTACAACGAGAGGCTGAACGACTTGTGATTCATTTTCAAAACGTTCACGTTGATTAACTTGGATATAATAATAATAATTTGGGAGGCTAATCTTCCTTACTCGCAACTGAGAAGCTGAATTGCGAAGGACGCGGCTACAATGTGGTCGACCCATACAAGACCACGGATTTGAGCGTTTGATTTTGTTAAGAAGGGAAGAAAACCAAAGGGCCAAGAGAAAAACCCAAGTGGCCCAGGAGAGAATCAACACACAACTGTACTGACATATGGCATGTACGATCCGCAGCCGGTATACGAACTAGGGCCACATTGGTGAGAGGGGGGTGCTTTACGCACAAGCCACCCATGCCACCTTGGCATGGATCGCGGTACGCAAACAGTTTACTCAATCTAGATCTGAAGATAATCACACATTAAATCTATCACCGTGGAAGCAAGGAGATTTTGCTATTTCTAGAATGAGTATGAAGGATTAAGACATACATGTGTATCATGTTCAGTAATAAGGATAGTCAGTGGAAAGACCAGGGTAAGTAAGTACTGTACAGGTGTGTACAGGAACCACATTATTTTCAAAGCTGAATCACGATCTATGGCTACAATTACTATGCATTAAAATCAAGAATAACATTTGTGTGTAATAGAGATACTCCAAAAATACTTCAAAAAGACATACAAATGTAAATCAGGTGATACAATGTAAAACTGGTTAAATATAATTTGTAAGTTATGTACATATATTTTACTATCTTTGTAGTTTTTATTTTATATAAGCATTTTTGATGTAACTAGCTTTTCAGCAGGAAGACAATTACTTTGTAAGATAACAACTGATTCCTGCTATCGCAGACAAGATGACCTGATTGCAGAGGCATCATGCGATGTCGTGAACATAAAAGAAGACAGACCGATGATGATTCGAATATAATAAATAGGTCTACCCCTAAAAACACAGCATATTACTTGGGTGACTTTATATATGAGGTCCAAGTCAAATATAGTTGATACTTGAACAAGTTCAGGAAAGGTAACAACCATATAACACTGTTGTACATAATGTCCCTTGTTCCATAAAATGTACTCACTTTGGCAATTCCCTCCACTAAAACCGGCGGGGCAGGAACAGTTATAGAAATTACCGGTGGTATCTGGGATACATGTGCCGCCATTTTGGCAGGGGTTTGGGTTGCTACAAACATCATCTTTATGTAAAATCAAAAGAAAAATAAAGACCACAAAGTGTAATAGCGAAACATTTGTGAAATAACCAATGTGAAACCCAAAACTCCCCGGTCGCTTTGCGCCTATTGTGATCGACCTGATCGAGGAGGCATCGTGCAATGTCTTGAACTTGAAAGAAGACAGACAGATGATGACATACAATACTACGTGGGTGACGTTATATACAAGGTCCAAGTCAAACACAATTGATACTTTGAAATGGAACAATTTCAAGAAAGGTAACAACCATATAACATAGTTGCACATAATGTCCACTGTTCCATAATATATACTCACTTTGGCAATCCCCTCCACTAAAACCGGCGGGGCAGGAACAGTTATAGAAATTACCGGTGGTCTCTGGGATACATGTGCCGCCATTGCGGCAGGGGTTTGGGTTGCTACAAACATAATCTATAGGTTAAATAAAAAGACAAATAGAGACCACAAAATTTAATAGCGAATCGTTTGTGAAATAACCAATGTGAAACCCAAAACTCCCCGGTCGCTTTACGCCTATTGTTATTGACCTGATCGAGGAGGCATCGTGCGATGTCGTGAACTTAAAAAGGAGACAGACAGATGATGACATACAATACTACTTGGGTGACGTTATATCTGAGGTCCAAGTCAAATACAATTGATACTTTGAAATGGAACAATTTCAAGAAAGGTAACAACCATATAACACTGTTGCACATAATGTCCCTTGTTCCATAATATGTACTCACTTTGGCAATCCCACTCACTTTAACCACTGTGAAACCCAAAACTCCGCGGTCGCTTTACGTCTATTATGGTCAACGAGCCTGTTCATTCGCTTATACAATGAAGTTCAACCGACGTCTATATTATACATGGTATAGACTTAACCTTTAGGTTTGAATCGGAGAAGTCAGTGTTTATTAATTTGGAGACAGAATTGTTCGTAGTCTAGTTTCATTTTTTTTCTGATTATGATGGGTAAATGTATTTTAATTATTAAAATTTATTAAATGTCTTTTAAGTGTCAAACCAATAAATCCTAGCTGTACTAAAATATTGAACACTAACTACATATCGCTTCATTCACCAGCAATGTCAGGTGCTGATCGTATGATGAGCTAATCTACGGTCCTTTGCTTCTATTCGATTTCTTTTTACTCTGCAGTTTTTCTTTCGAGGAGTGCAACGCATGAACTTGAAACTTAATATAAACATCACCCCAGATCTCAAAAATGCTCGAATGTTCTTGAATACTAATCATAACACCGCTAATTGACTTATTAAAATAAAACAGTGAAATAGACACAAACAAAATTTATATAATATTTTTAATATTATTCAATTAGAATTGTATGTTATTTCATCGTGATTAAAAAAAAGGGTTGCATCGAAAAAGCAGTGATAGAACTCGTTCCCAAAGGACGAAGTACTTTTCTCAGACCTAGCTCTAGACAGCTGATTCTGATGCAGCCGTATAGCCGATTATGATCCAAAAATGTCGGCCATTCAAAAATTCAAGATGGCCGCCATTTGCAAAACTTAATATTTTGCAATCATCAGGGTTTTTTTTTGTTAATGAGGGTCTAAATTAAGGTATCTAGCTAGGTGGCATGTTCTAATCATTCGGCTGTGTGTGTGGCACCGGTACCGGTCAGGCATTAACCACACCATCGCATGTGTATCGAGACGCGTAAATGTCAGGTACGTGTAATATAAATATTCATATCCTCCTGGTCCTTAGCCAATCAGAGTGCTCCGTTCAATTTTTTGCATCATTGTCCATGCCTTTTGTACAAACGTGGGTGCAGATTGTTCAAGTCTGTATTTGGAATCGAGGTACACGCATATGGGCCTGTGGATGCAGAAATCTATGCCGCATGTATATTATATCGCGCGCTTCACGTAAAACTGGGACGATATATGCGGTAGTCGACGCCGGCGGTACGGTGCGGTAAGCTACGCGGTTGCACAGGTGGACTAAGCACCGCCCCATGGTGTTCTGACCAATCACAGCCGTGATTTATGTCCGACGTGCGTGCACAAAAGTCCGACATGCGTGCACGCGCGTATGATGCGCGCGGCAGGAAAGTGCAGTGTGGCATTGGGGAGGAGCACGTGTTAATTTGCCCAGTGTGCAGTGGGCGGGGCTTACTGAATCGGTCCATTACCGACTGACAGGATATCAAGTCTACCTACCAGCACACTCTCCAGACGTGTACTCTTCCACTGCCACCACGGCAAGTTGCAGAAATGCCGTTGTCGGATTAACACTGGGCATGCTGTCATCGATGTCCAAGCTGACGTACCTGGCCGTCCGGGGTGTCAAGCATAGGAACGGTATCGTGGCTCCACTCTGAGACTGTTGGAAGGTAGCCGGTGAGCCGCACGGCAGATTCTCGTTGAAGTTGGGGCTCAGTCCAGCTCGCGCTATCGCCCCGATGAAACGAAAACCTAGAAAAGAAAGGGCAGTTGAACTTTGCAATTTACAGACATTATGGTTATCAAATTCTCTGTAAAAATTATGTATATAAAGTTCTTGATGATTCTACAGCCATGTAACATAGGCATTTGCTCTAGAATTTGAGTTGGTAGCGTTTCAATAAGAGCATGGATACCACATAGTACAGTTATCAGTTTTGATAAAATTTTGATAAAATTACAGAAGGGTTCAACATTCCCATTTTTACCAAACGTTACTTTTGTTTGAACGGGGTCCTATTACTCGACAAGCCCAAAAAGAAATGGTTCAAATTTGTTTCTGGTCCCACTCGCTTCGATTTCACTTGAGGTTGTCATCTGGGTGATGTCTTCACCACAAGATTTGAACAAAATCACGTTCAACAGTTCTGTGTTGCTCTCCGCCGGGTTCGACCGTAGTACATGTATACTAGTGACAGTGCGCGTGCGACAGTGCGCGTGCTATTATGCGCTCAACTGTACTGTTTTCTGTGCGTGTACGTGTACGCTGTACGCACGCGTATTGCATGGCACAAAATAATGAAACAGTCATCGTCATCAAGTGACGTCATCAAAATAGACTTGTAGCGGATGCTGCCGACGGCTTTTGTTCTTGTTTTGCCTGAAGCGAAGCAGTTTTCCAACTTCACGTTTACGGATACAAATCTCCTTATGTAGTTTTTATATATTGTAGCAGAATCCTATTATTGGGCTCTTGTCCGCCAAATCGCGCAAAACGCAAGAAAAGGGGACACACAGACAGGATTTCCAACTCTGTAGGAAGATCTAATTTATTTTGCCAAGCGGACTCTGCGGGCAACTCACCGCACCGCCACCAGAACTAAACTGATATATTCACAGCATAAACATGCACAGTTTCACAAAATGTATTACAATGTTACAACTTTACCAAACCATGGAATCTGGCCAAGCCCTACCCGCGTAAGTGAACAATAGAACCAAAGATATAGAATAAAAAGACTAGATCGGCAGCGCGTCCACACGCGCCCATTCACTGTGCGATAAATCTCCGCCATTTTTATTGTCTCTCGTGGACGCGCAACAAATTAACGTAAAGTAATGGAGCTAAATGTATCTTTCCTCCAGCACGTGACCTAGCTCAACGCGCGCGAAGCTAGAAATGCGCACCGAGTATTTACGCGATGCGTACACGCACGCTTACCCGTTGGTGTGCCGCTTCTCATTTCGGCTATGGGATAATCAGTTTATTTTCTGAAAAATAAACCTGTTTTAAGACAATCATAGCTAAGTAGACCCTAGACATAATCATAAGCATTCATGTTCAAGAGTTACTGATTGAAATAAACAACAAGAGTAGACTGGTGTTTCAACATTATGGGAACGGTGTTATCTTATCTATGATCTTGTGTTTTTTATTAGCATTGAAGGTCTCAAGTACAGTAACAGAAATAAACTCGCATTGTGCGCGTCAACGGCGTTGCGTTCGTCACGTCTAGCGCGCAATTTGTATCTTTCCTCCAGCACGTGACCCTCCATGCAGGGCCGCGCGTATGCACGCGCTGCCGATCTAGTCTTTTTATTCTATATCTATGAATAGATATAGACAACACACTAACAATATCAACACACTAACAATGCGCCGTCGGCTAGGAACAAAAGCCACAACAAAAGTGCTTTACCAACCGTTACAATATTAGAGATTATTTTGAATACATATACGTTTTCAAAATACTCAAAGTTTGCCATATCGAAGTTACTGGTCTTTATTAAGTAAATTTACTACCGTAATATTTTCGAAGAGTGACATTGATTCTACCCAAGCAGTGCTTGCTTCCTAGGTGAAGCAGCCACCAAGGATGCGGATCATTCGCACCTGAAATGAAGGAAAGGAAGAATATTAATTGTATTCAAGTGTAGTTGGTGTTTTGTTTAACAACTGCGAATAAAGTAGTGACGTAAAAACTGACGTTGATGCTGAGGGTGGTGTTCATTAAGCTATAACGATGGTGAAAATGATAAACATGGTGTCAATTGGGATGCGAGTGGATGCATATGGGATGGATATCATGCAAGGGAAAGGGATTGGCTAGGGGATGTGGTGGTGGACACGAGGGTGCACGTGGGGATGGGACCTGGGATAGCAGGGGAGGGAAGAGGGTATGGGGATAACGATCAGTGGGTGATGTGGACCAGTACGGGAATAGGAACGTGGAACATGGGGATGGGCAACGGGGGCCAGTATGGAGATAGGGATGAGGTCAGTATGGGGATTGGGAAGGGCAGGTGGTGACATAGACTCTACCCAAGCAGTGCTTGCTACCAAGGTCCACCAGCCACAAGGGATGCGGATCTCTTTCATCTAGAATGAAGGAAAGGAAGAATGTTAATTTTATGCAAATTACTTGGTGTCTTCTTACAAATATGGTTTACAAATAAGGGATTGGGAAGATGAGATAGGGATCAGTATGGGTATAGAGACGTGGATAACTATGGGGATCGGGACGGGGATCAATGTGGGGATGGGACAGGAATCACTATGGGTATAGGGATGGGGATCACTATGGGGATTGGGACGGGGATCAGTGTGGGGATTGGGACGGGGATCAGTGTGGAGATTGGGAGGGGATCAGTGTGGGGATTGGCACGGGGATCAGTGTTGGGATGGGGACAGGGATCAGTATGGGTATGAAAACGAGGATCAGTATTGGAAAGGGGATGTGGATTATTGGGATGGAAACGAGGATGAGTAAGAGGATGTGGATGGGGATCAGTCTGGGAATGGATATGGGTACGATGACAGTGTTTCCAGAATGACACAGGTGTCGAGGGAGATGAATTTAACGATGGTATTGGGTTACAACAAAGGCAAGTGTTACTCTTAGTTCTTACTGGTGTGAGTGAAGGTATCTGGCATTCCATCGATGGCATTATCAGAAGGATAGTACCCCCATGTTGTGCTCTGTGATGTACTTTTCCCATAAACAGGGAGAGCTGAAATGAATCCGGATTGTGATAACAACTAAATAATTGACAACTACAATATGAACTTCTCCACCAACGGCGAAATGCAGAGTTAAAAAGTTAAAAACACTTAAAGAGAGAAAAGTCATGCAGACAAACAAAGCACTTGCTGGCTCCCCCCCCCCCCGCATAACACCCCGTCCCCTTCAGCCAAAGCTGTATCCGCCGCTTTGATACGAAATATAAAAATAGGAGCAGAGAATAACGAAAGTCGGTCTGATATTCTTCAAGTGGCTTCTAAAAATTGACACTGTGCAGTGTAAACCACATGTGTAAGGCCTTCGCTATACATCGTGTCAATGCCAGTGTGGACGGAGATTCTGTCCCCTGGAAATTCTGTCATTCAGACAACTTTACTCTAAGTTGTTCCGTCCGCCTTGCACAACATAGAATATTACCCCCCCCCTCTACCCCTGATGAGGTCTCCACCCGACTTGTTGGATCTGCCTTACTAAACTAATTTCGCAGTCCCTCGCATTTTACTTTATAGCTCCCACGCATGCTGACTCCGAACTTGAGCCACAATGTAAGAAAAAAGATTTAAATCACATCCTGTTGGTCAAGAAACATTAGTAGTGTCATACAGTAAAAATAAGAACCACTGATGAAGATTACTTCAGTATATCAATGACGTTAGACGTGGGAGGGGGTTGAACTCACCTGGGGGAACATAATCCCTTAGCTTAGGAGACCCGTACTACACGTATCCCTGGGGAACTCCGTCCCCGGATCGTTATGTGGCGGGACGGAATTCCCTGCCACACTGGCCCAGGTTTCAACTGAACATGTGTTAAATATTATACACACCGACTGGTTCTTAGTAACCTGCCAAATTCTGCAGGCAGGTTGTAAACTCCTGCTTTTATTGAAGCATGGCCTGGGTAATATCAACCGACTGTTGTCACCTACCAGAACCCTCTCCAGAAGTGGAGTTTTCCACCGCCACCTCGGCAAGTTGCAGATATGCCTGTTCCGCATCTACACCGGGCATGGAAGTATCGATGTCCAAGCTGATATACCTAGCCGTCCGCTGTGGCTCGCACAGGAACGGGATCTCAGCTCCATCCTGAGACTGTTCGCTGGTAGCCGGTGAGCCGCACGGCGGGTTCTCGGCGAAGTTGGGGCTCAGTCCAGCTCGCACTATTGCCCCGATGAAACGAAAACCTAGAGAAGAAAAGACAGTTCTCTTTCGTATAATACAGTTTCGCAAATTCTCTTTGAAGACAAGAAAGAAACTAAACGAATACAAATTTCTGGGGTAGAGAGTAATAAGAACATTACCCCAATTATCCTGTCGGAGAGTGACGTTGATTTTATCCAAACGGTGCTCGCTTCCTAGGTCCAGCAGCCACCAAGGATGCGAATCATAATCATCTTGAATACGGGAAACGAAAAATATTATTTTTAATCAAAATCAATCTAGTTTTATTCAAAATTATGCAGTTGGTGCCTTTGTCCGCATTTGGTGAGAGTGGTATGGCAAGGACTGGGAATGAAATGGTACATTGCGATAGTGATGCTATAAGGGTGATGCTGATTTAATAGCATGGTGATTGGGAAGGGAAGGGTCGGAAAAGCGACGGGAAGGGATCGGGAAAGGGTGATGGACGTGAGGATGGACGTTCGGATGGGGAGGGGATGGGCCATGGAGGAGAGAGTGATCGGGGAGGGGATGGGGTTTAGTATGGGGGTTGGAAAAGGGGTCAGAATGTGGCCGGGGATCAGTATAGGAATAGGGACGTGGATCAGAATGGGGATAAAAACGGGGATCAGCATGGGGATGGAGACGGTAATCAGTATGGGGATCGGGATGGGGATCAGTATCGGGATGGGCACGGTGGTAACTTAAGTATGGTGCTGGAGACGGGGATCCAAAAATGGACGGGGATCAGTATGGGGATGGGGACGGGGATCAGTATCTGGATATGGACTGCGATCAGCATGTGAATGGGGACGGTGATCAGTGTGGGGATGAGGACAGGATCGGAATGGGATGGGAACGGGGATGGGATGGGGATGAGATGGCGATGGGGATGGGTTGGGGATGGGGATGGGGTTTGGATGGGGATGGGGATGGGGGAGGGGATGGGGGTGGGGATGTTGATAGGGATAGGGATGGGGTCGAGAGGGGGATTTGGTGCCGAAGGTTTGCGTCAGGTGGGAATGAACATCTCAGAGTGTGAGGAGGGAAAACGTAGAAGGAGGAGAGTGTTGGTACGGCGACATTGATTTCGAGAATGGCGATGGTGACGAGGGAGATGATTTGACGATGATATGGCTTTATAGCCAAGGCAAGAGTATTTCTCATTGTTCATACCAGTGTGCGAGTAGGTATCTGTCGTTCCATCGATGGCTTTATCAGAAGAGTGAAATCCCCAGTTTATTGTCGAGCTCTGCGATGTTCTTTTCCCGCGAACAGAGAGGGCTGAAATGAATCCGGATTGTGATAACAACTAACATACTTGACAACTATAATTTGAATTTCTTCAGCAACGGCGAAATGCAAAGATACCATAATCCATAAAAGGTTAAGTCATGAAGAAAAACAAAGCTCATGCCTGCTACCCCCTCCCCTCGACAGCTAGGCACCCGCCCCTTCAGCAAAAGCTGGATCCGTATGTTCCGACACCCTTATGTTCCGACTGCACATATTCCTATCCCTATCCCTACCCCTATCCCTATCCCTATCCCTAAACCTCACCGGGAGTAACACAATCTTATGTGCAGGTTGTCGGAACATAGGGGTGTCGGAACATAGGTTGAGTAGTTGGAACATGTCGGTGTCGGAGCATAGGTTGAGTAGTCAGAATACAGGGGTGTCGGAACATAGGGGTGTCGGAACATAGGTTGAGGTGTCGGAACATAGGGGTGTCGGAACATAGGGGTGTCGGAACATAGGTTGAGTTGTCGGAACATAGGGGTGGGGAACATAGAGCTGCAGTCACCGAGCAAGTTCACGGCGACATGCTGAATGCAGCAAACATCACTGCATTTTTTTTAGTTACAAACAACCAGGCTTTATAAGACTCACGCCTCACCGCACCCATCCTTATAACATCGCATCATCGTTGGAATCTCTCATTCTCCTGACGACGGGCAGAGTATACTGTTCAAAACGTTGAGTCCCTCCGGTTCTTTTCAGAACCACACATACTCACAAAAGAGATTTATTCACATGGTGCTACCGCAAACTTATCTTGTCTTTATAAGACTCGCCTGTTACGCAGGGGGAGACGGCTTCGCCGCCGATTTGAATCTTATCTATGCGTGACTCGGGTCGTACTTGTCGTAAAGTAAAAAATAACAAACTGTTCTACGGCTTCCACTTTTTCCAGTTTTACTCTGCACGTGGCTACACTTAAGGGTAATCATGGAGGTTTAATTAAGTTGTCCAACTGTGTAAAGTTGTTTGGGTTTAATAAAGGGTTCACCTTTAAAGGAAATATCTTTGCTGATGGAAATGTATTCGTACTCGTTTTTGTACTCGTACTCGTGGAAAAGCACTCTACTACAACACTGAGTCGGCAGGCTTTTGTTGCAAGTCCAACAAAATGAATTATTCCTGCTTTTTTGATAATAACTACATGAGATAGATTTTTTTCTTTGATTCATTGCTTAGTTACTTCTCTGTGGAGGTACAATGATGCAAATAATGTAGGCAAACTTTCCAAGAAATAGTTCCTAATCTTTCGGGGTTTTTTGGGCTATGCGCTACATTCTGTCTACGTCTCTTTTTGGCTTTTCCGCATAGTGTTTTCTTTCTTCTTTTCTCGCCTCAACCCCATAGACTTTGTACACGATTTTTTGCCCACCGCTTTTAGCATTTATTTTTGTCATACATCATTCAAAGTTACCACAGGCATAGTCCCTATAGCAAAGTTGTGTCCCGAAGAGTGACGTCATGGTGACGTCATCAAAAATGCATTTTTTGAAAACACATATAAGGGAATGTCCGATCGTCATAAAACTTGGTGGATAGCTAGATAAAGGAACTAATATGCAAAGAGTCAGTTCGCCTCAGCAGAGAGAAGGTGTGGATGAATCGTCTTCGAACTATTCAACCACATGGTCTCAACATCCAACTTGGAAATGATTAATCCTTTTCTTCCTCCATTGTCCTCTGTTACAGATAATCCATCTGGTCTTCCTTGTTTGTGTTTACACATCTCCCGCCATCTTTCATCCCTTTCCACCTCAATACTGTTCCCCCCCCCCGCATCATCCCTTCACTCTCACACTCTTTTGTCCGTTCCCACTCCCTGTGACCTTTGATCCTTCCCCTTTCTGGTCCCTCCCCTGTTTACACCAGACCCCTTGTGGTTTGCCATCTCCCTTTGTTTCTTTGTTCTCTCATCCACCCTCCCCTGCATCTTTCCACACCTTTCCCTCCTAATCCTCCTTTTGTGTTTCTTCTTTCAGCCCTGCATGTTTGTGTGCACCCCCATGTTAATGTATGTATCTCTGTCATTTCTGTTTTAGCCTCTGAAGAAGAACTTGCTAAGTTCGCAACGTCAGGCCACATTAATTTTAAGGCTTCTTGAAGTCATCAGGTATCAAATTACAAGCGGTTTCAGGGCAAATTTTGACAAAATAGTTTGCGTTATATCTTTTGAACTAAATAGAGTATCGTGTGCTTTTTTTCGTGAGGTTGTAGACTATGCCGTGAGAAACATTTCGTGTTCCCGGATACAAAGCCGCTTGACCTTTACTTCCGGTGTTACCGGAAGTGCAATAAAACTGAATATAACTTAAAAAGGAAGCATTTTACTACAAACATATATTCTATGAAAGTGTTAAGTGCGGAATGCCAGACACAAAAAACAGTGTGATGACGTCATCATCCGAAAGGGCGCCCCCTAGCGGCACTTAAAATAGTGTTTTTTTTCTATAATTTTAAAACCATACATTCAAACTTTACCAAATCGCCCCTTGATATTCTTTGATTAACCACAGATAACCTGGCAAGGTTTCAAATTCATAACGTCATCAGACCGGAAGTTACTTCTATGAGAATTTGCCAACGATCATATAGTAAACATTTAATTTTATCATTTGATCCATGTCGTATATCTTAGCCCAAATAACGATACCATTAGCCTACAATGTTCACCTTTTGCTTCCAAATACTGTGACGTTTATCAAACTGGAAGTTTGGTGTTAGGAATACATACACTTATATTTTCCAAATGTTCATACGTTCAATAACTTCACAATGAACATCCTACGAAAGCCCGTTAGTGCCAACATTTTTTTTTTCGAAAAAGTTTTGTTTTTTTCTGGAAAGTTTTGGGTTTTTTTTTGATTTTTTTTTTCTCTTTTGGAAACTTTACGAAACGAAGGTTTGGTACGCGGGCATTGCCGTACTTCATGTCCATAATGTACAAGAACGATTTCAGGCCATAGCCGAAGTGCCGTTTCTTGGTCCATGGTTTCATAAAGGCCGCGCAGTCTATTTTTAGTAACTTTTGGAATGTTGTTTTTTTTTTTTTGGAATTTTTTTTTACCTACCTGCCGTCAGCGGCGCCCTTCCCCTGAGTATTCTGGTTCCCAGACCAAAAGATTCTGACTATTCCTGATGAATCTTTAGGGTGCACACCGGTAAATAGGCCTAAATCCGTCCGCCGAGCTCATTAATAAAAGTTATACCCTCAAAATATTCTATATTAGAGAGTTCTGATAAAATTGGGAAATTGAAGAGATATGGAAAAGAACCTCTTTCCCGGACTTGGGGCTTCCAATTCTGAGCATTTTGGATGCTGTTGGGCTCGAAAGTGGCGCTATTTGGCCATGTTGTGGGGAATCGTTTTTCAAGATGGCTACTTTTTCGCTATGGGGAAAATAGGGTCGTCTTCTTTGGGTGAGAATATCTCGAAAAGTCAATGGTCAACCCACCAAAAATTGAAAAGAAAAGGAAAGATGACATGTTGATCATCATTTTTCTGTTCAGCTTGACTACCTGTGAGAGTTATGAGTATTTTTAAAAGAATTTTGAAGTATGGGCATTTAGCACTGGTGTCTTTGGGAATTTATTTGCAGGCTTGCATCCCAAAGATTCTGATTACTCAGGGGAAGGGCGCCGCTGACGGCAGGTAGGTAACAAAAATATATATTTTTTTAGGGGGGGGGGCGGTAAGCGCTGGTGACAAAATATATATATATATATATATATCTATCTATTTTTTTTTGGGGGGGGGGGGGAAATACCCCCTTAACCCCCACCCCCACCCCACCCCCTCCATCCCCCACTGGCTACGCCCATGATATGGTATAGTATAAAAATGTCATGTGCAAAACCTGTTTGTCCACGGACGGCTTTTTTCCATCCGCTTGACTGAGCTATGAGCTCCGGTGCTTGATTTGTAGGCCAAAAAAACCCACTACACTAGACTTACACGTGGACAACAGTGATTTTGGTGACTTGCATACAAATTAGCATAATAACACTCTTCTTGCGATTTTGTTAAAGTTTTTTTCACCACGTACATTATTTTAAAAAATCAAATAAGTTAAGTTAGTTGGTTACAATTTCTGTCAAAAATGGGTTTATAATGATTACTACTGATTATAATAATGAAGCTATGCGCTGTTCATGCAGCCGATACCGATTTGTCAAGCTTTCTACCAGCTTCTCAATATAATTACCGTACGCTTTGCATCACAACAATACCTTTTCATTGAAAACCACTCTAATGATATCATTATTCATCCGCCTTTGTGCCGCTGCGTGTAGAAATGAAATAAACGACCGGAAGTTTTGCATATTTTATGAACATCTACAAAAGAGACACGACCATTAATTGCCAATTAATTGTCTTTTTCAGTCTCAGTGTCGGAATTATTAGCTTCTATATCAATGCTATCTAATAGTTTAGATGCATCAAGTCAATTTGTGAAGTTTCACCTAAATTTACACCTTTCGAGATGTACCACAAACGCATAATCATTCACTTATACCCGTATAGACAGGCAATTCATCAGGATCGACATTTATTTGTTTTTGTTCACTCTTTTTGTGTTCCCATTATTAATTTTAAGATACTTCCCTCCTAAACAAGCAAAATACTAATAACACGTTAAAAGTGACAAATTTGTTTACTTAGTAGTTGGTACTAACAAGTCTGTACCTTCCTGTTTCAGGAAATGAAGACTAGAATGGTAGAAGGCTTTGAACAATAAATTTAAATGACATTGTGTGTCAACAATAAATTATCATCTGTGGAGAATCTGGTAGAAAGCTTGACAAACCGGTATCGGCTGAGCATGCAGCGCGCGATTGTATGCTTTTTGGGAGTTGAAAGGTTAAACAGGGTAGCTTCATCAGTAATAACACTTTAAAAACAGGTGGGTCCATTATTGATAAAAAGAGCACCTGAAACCTAATCCGTCGATACCTACCCCTGAACCGACCAGTCGCATGGCGGTTTGCAAAGTGTTCCTTCGGCCAAATTTTCGGCTTTTGAAAAAGAGAGACTGACAACATTCTAAAGGGAAAACGGTCCTTTTGCACAATGGTAATATATCATCTTGTCGAGTTAGCCAGTTTTATGCTGTGAAAGGTCATTGTTATGCACTTTATACATGGTGATAAATGAAGGATATAAAAATTGCCATACACTTTGCATAATAGCAACAATACCCTTTCATTGAAAACCGCTCTAATGATATCATTACGCATCCTTCTTTGTACCGCTGCATGTAGAAATGAAATAAACGAGCTGAAGTCTTGCATATTTTATAAACGTAAACAAAAGAGACACAACCATTAATTGCCTCTGCGCACCGCATTTTAATAAACTGTCTTTTTCAGTCTCAGTGTCGGAATGAGCTTCTATATGCTATTGAATAATTTAGATGCATCAAGTCAATTTGTGAAGTTTCACCTAAATTTACACCTTTCCAAATGTACCGCAAACGTATTTACATTCACTTATACCCGTATAGAGAGGCAATTCATAAGGATCCAAATTTCTTTGTTTTTGTTTATACCATGAAAACCACGGATGTCCCATGAGTTTGTAAGCTGGTAAGCGGCGGTGGTTTGTTTGTTGGTTTATCTGCAAACAAGATAACTCAAAAGTTATGGATGGATTTTCATTTATTATTTTAGGGGTTGTCCTTGGTACAAATCGATTAGATTTTGGAAGTGATCCGGATCTGGGTCTGCAAGCCCTGCCCAGTCTCGCTGGGCCCCCACCCCCGGCCCCGGCCAAGAAATGAGTCTCTCATTGGATGTGGAGACTGTATTTTGTTCCTTTCCTCAAAAAAAAGGAAAACATATATTCGATTAATTAATACTTGCAAGTGTTTAAAAAAAAGTGTGGTGAATAAAAGAAAAATGTATGTGCTGACCAAGCATTCAGGGACCGAATGAGCCATCGCAATAAGCCCATGCCGACCCTTATAGGAGTCTTCTGGGATCTCGGCGGTCCCGGCCCACACACTTCTTTCCCTGTCCATCCATATAACCCGAGGGCGAGGCACCATGTATAACCAAAGAGCTACAGGGAGGAATAAGGCGGCACCCTAAGTCCTGATCCCCCGAGTGGACCATGCCTTGAACCTGTACGAAGATGCCTACCTGGAATTCGCGGACAGTACCAGCAGCAGTGCTTACCGATTAAGCTAAGGTACTGTTGGTATTTGAGGACGGTATATTAAATCCTTTATAGCTATATGAAGTGTCGGACAGCGCGCGTTGAAAACTAAAATGACACATGCGCCGGGATTCGAACCACCAATTCCCCACCCGTGGGTCAGCAATTTAACCGCTGGCTATTTCATTCACCCGTTGCGCGCCATAGACAATGGATAACAAACCCTGTCACGCGCTCTGAATCATGATCCTGATAATGCGCCCGGCTGTTTTTGCATTACAAAACACTGCATTCGAATTGACCAATCAAACCATTTATTCCTGATTTGGGAATGAAATGACGTCACGATTAAGTAAAGTCTACTCCGATTGGCTGGCACGTGGCTTGCATATATCTGCATGTCTAAACATATAGGACGTTATACAGGAGACTCTTGGCTCCGGGTGATACTCAGATTAGAGGTTTGCGCTCTCTGAGTGTTTTTTTTAGTTAAGTGGTCGGGCACAACCCGACCACTTTTTGGATTTGTTGCGATTAATCTTTCTTTGATCTTTTTTTTCCTGCATAGCACGTTTCCGCGTTTTTTTTTATAAACGGTATATGATATGAACTTGTAACTTTTAACATATATTGACCCTCATTCCGAGTGGTGCATATAACACTGAAGTCATTATGACGTCATTGGGTGTCAATTTACAAGCGATTTTCATTCAAAAAATGACGATCTTCGTCAGCGGCGCCCTTCCCCTGAGTAGTATGGTTCCCAGACCAAAAGATTCTGACTATTCCTGATGAATCTTTAGGGTGCACACCGGTAAATAGGCCTAAATCCGTCCGCCGAGCTCATGAATAAAAGTTATACCCTCAAAAAATTATATATTAGAGAGTTCTGATAAAATTGGGAAATTGAAGAGATATGGAAAAGAACCTCTGGCCCGGACTTGGGGCTTCCAATTCTGAGCATTTTGGATGCTATTGGGCTCGAAAGTGGCGCTATTTTGCCATGTTGTGGAGGGATCGTTTTTCAAAATGGCTACTTTTTCGCTTTGGGGACAATAGGGTCGTCTTCTTTGGGTGAGAATATCTTGAAAAGTCAATGGTCAACCCACCAAAAAATGAAAAGAAAAGGAAAGATTACATGTTGATCATTATTTTTCTGTTCAGCTTGACTACAGTGACACAAGTGTCCTCCCTTCCTTGTTTTGACTGATGACGCCATCAAACCGGAAATAACTTGTACGTGTACCCAACTGTTTACTGAAATGTATCATACCTTAAAAGACGCATTCTATTTGTACAAAATAATTGGTACTGGAAATGTTGATGTTCTTGGTCCTTTTTTTTCTGACATAAACATATTCATAACCGCGTTTCCGCGGGTGTTCTCCTAAACGGTATATGGTATGAACTTGTAACTTTCAACATATATCGGCCCTCATCCCTAGTAGTGCATATTACTCTGACGTCATGATGACGTCATCGGGTGTCAAATTACAAGCAATTTTCGTTCAAAAAATGATGATATTCCATTAATAGATACATATTTTTTTGTCGTGTACGTTAACTCGCTTGACCTTTAATTCCGGGTCTACCGGAAGGTCAAAGTTAGGTGAATTCAAAATGAAGACGTTAGCCTGAAATCAAAATAAAGCACAATTTCTTCCGAACGGTTAACGGTATGATCACAAAACCTTGTGTGAACTTGTACCATGTTACGAAGATGTTATAAATTTTGTAACGTCACCATGACGTCACCAGGTATCAAATAACAAGCGATTTAAGGGCACATTTTGACAAAATATTTTGCGTTTTATCTTTTAAACTAAATAGAGTATCGTGTTCGTTTTTTCGTGAGGTTGTAGACAATGCCGTGAGAAATATTTTGTGTGCCCGGACACAAAACCGCTTGACCTGGACAGTGTTCATAAAATAGTTGTCTACCCGACCACTCTGCGTTTGTAACAACAAACGCGAATCTCTAGTTTTACAATAACATAAGGACACAATTGACATAAGGTATACGTTTTCTATATGACTGTACAGGATTACGTCCAAACGTATCAATCAGGGTGCCTATAGACCATGTTTGGTGTCATCAAATTCATTAACCCTAAAGGGGCCGGGGGGGCGGAATCCGCCCCCCCCCCCTCAACATTTTCCGCGATAGCTTCTAAAAAAAATTTTTCGCGACCCGAGCTGTTATGACTTTTTAGCCTCGAGCTTTGCGCATCTTTTGATACCAAAAACATAAAAATCGGACCACGGGTTAGCACGTAGCGAAAATTTTTTCGGCGCTACGCGCCGTGAAAACTGAATTTTCGCATATACGTCGTGTACGCCGAGCAGAATTGCCATTCATACATATGAATAATTAATTAGCCATAATTCCAAAACCCTTTGACCTATAGTCATGAAATTTCTTGGGCATGTTTAGGAAGAGTTGCTCTATGCATGTGCTGAGTTTCAAAATTTTTCGTCACTCGATGGCCGAGATCTTAGGGGGGGGGCGGAATCCGCCCCCCCCCCGGCTGAGAGATGGTCAAAATAACCCGGCCCCTTTAGGGTTAAAGCCATTTTCCAATGACTTATTTATGTATTTTATTCATGATATGCAAATTAGCATCTGCCATTATCAAATATTTAATTTCAATCTTTATCTCCGCAGGAATTTGTCCAATCGTATCGTATGAGGTGTCTGAACCCATGCATGTTTTGATGGTCAACGAATTCCAAATGTCCAACCCCCTCAATTCAGAAAAGGGGTGTCGCCTGTATTTCAAGTGATAAAATTGTCCGACCCCCTTAATTTAGAAAAGGGGGTCGCGTATATTTTTCAATGAGATTGTCCGCCTCTAAAATATTGAAAAGGGGGATGCGTGTATTGTCATGTCATAATTCCCCGACCCCTTACATCCTGAAAAGGGGTCCCGTGTTTTTCAATGAATACTTTTAACCTACCGCCAAAATTCTGAAAGCGGGGTGGCGACTGTCTTTCTTTGGTTTTGAAAAACCGGGGTCAGGTGTTGTCTAATGATGATTTTCCCGACCCCTACATTCAAAAGTGGGTTCGCATGTATTTCTAGTGATGATTTTCCCCCAACCCTACAATCTGTAAGAGGGGCTCACGTGTATCTCTGTGTTTTGTTTAATGCAGTACCTAAGCGCATAAAGTCCATAAACCACTCAATTTTTTCGGTACCCACTTGACGGATTAATTTTCATATGGTGTATATTAACGAAAATAATCAGAAAACTTCGTAAACGGCTGATTTGATAGACTTTATAAAATGGTTGCTTAATGTGTTTTTCCTAGCCCAAGTTTAACGTGATATTGGGGGTTCTCAGCACATAGTACAAATCCTGGTGTACGTGCGTCACACACGAGGAACGGTGCGCGTCAACCAGAGAGATGTCCCGCCAATGGGACGTCGTTGCTTGGTAAAAGAGCGCTCTCTTTCGTTGGTGCACGGAACCCATAAACCGGCAGGAAGGACGTGTTAGGGGGCAAACAGTTTCAAAATAAAATCCTGTTTTCATGAGGGTTGCAGTTTTTCGTTTCAATACTACATAAAAGTTGAATATTAATCTTGTCCAACTTGGCAACCTGCACTTAGCTAAAAACCCATAGAAAGTGGGATGACCAAGTCCTCCACAAAATCTCAATTGTCCCTAAAAAAGCGAACTCCAAATGACTTCCGGTCCGGATGAGTTGAAGTCCCAATGACGTCGAGTTTAAACTATAGCTAAAATACAACCGATCTAAGGCCAAAAAAAAAAAGTCTCCGGTTTCTGGTATGGAGCTTGCCCCAAAAGTGGTGCGGCGACGCGTTTTTTTTTTTTTTTTACCTGTGTGTTTTTTTTTTTTTAGCTTCAAATGTCGGCTGATGACTGCAAATGGTGCCCGACTAAACTTAGTGCAAATATATAGGAGTCCAGAGAGGCCACATAAAGCTTATTCTCGATCATAACCCCATCTAAAAACACGTTAAAATTGTGCAGCAGCAGAATTCCAGTCGAACCAGTGAGTTTGGCGGTTTTGAGACATCATCTTTTATTGAAAAAAAAACTTTTTCATTTTGCCGACGCGCATGGCTACGGCGACGCGCGCGCATACCAGAAACCGGAGACTTTTTTTTTTGGCCTTACAAACGGGGTCCAAAACGTGTACCTCATACGTAACGGCGTCGACTGCTGCAACATTACAGGTGCGTTCTCACTTATCACTCTTGGACAGTGTGCGCTGTGTAATTATCAATGGTGTAATCTGCAAAATCGTTGTTACCTAATACGCCTGCATTTATTATCATTTGTTTGAAAAGTTTGATTTCTGAAAAGCCTCAATCAATTTACTTCCCTTCCATTTTTTTAATCTACGTGGACAGCGATCCCTTGGGATGGGGATGTGATGATTTTACGGCCCACTCAAATTTTGATTTATTCAGTTTCTGTTTACGCTTTCATCCGGGACGCAACCGGAACCTTTTACACCTGCGCATATAAATTGTCTGTGTAATAGCTCAAAATACAAAGCACACGCCAAAATAATATTACCCTGCCTTACAACATCGTTCTCGGAGTCTATATACTTCATTTCATTACTTAATCTACGTGGACAGCGATCCCTTAGGATGGGGATGTGATGATTTTACGACCAATCAAATTTTAATTTATTCATTATCTGTTTACTTGTTCATCTGGGACGCAACTGGCCCGCTTTACACCTGCACAGATAAATTGTCGAAATACAAAGCACACACCAAAATATATATCATGCCTTACAACATCGTTCTCGGAGTCTGTATACTTCATTTCAACGTTTGGTCTGTTTTTTTTTTACAGGAAGGTGATAAGCTTTACTGAATGTTCTTGTGAACATACCCGGTAAAGGTACGTGCAAGGATCCAGAACACATTTGTGGGTGGGGGTGGGGGGGGGGGGGAATTGGTCCCCCAAAAAGTGTGTCCAAAAATTACGGCGATGGGTTCGGTGCCTGCTGAAGGGCCGCGAAACCAATTTGAATTTTAGATGGTCTGTCGAGCGATCTGAGGCAATTTTTACCACTTAAACCCATTTTCTTTTGAAAAATATGATGGTGGTGTTACATACATACACCGGCAGGAAGGACGTGTAAGGGGGCAAACAGTATCAAAATGAAATCTTGTTTTCATGAGGGTTGCAGTTTTTCGTTTCAATACTCAGTGTTGTAGTCGAGACCGGATAGTCCGAGACCGAGACCAAGACCGAGACCTGAAGATTCGAGACCGAGACCGAGACCGAGACCAGCCCCTTCAAGGCGAACCGAGACCGAGACCAATATGGTCCGAGACCGAGACCGAGACCGAGACCGCTGATAATAAATAACAATAGTCGAAATAAAAAAAACAAGACACGTTATTATAGTTGAAAAATGTAACCTTTCCATTCACAAAGAATACAGACCAAATTTTGACCAGTGGCAATGTTTACAAATTGATACATGACACCTTACTTGAGCAAAAAGTAGTTACACTTAATAAATATGGGCTTTGACATGTTGTCTACACCCAATCGTGACAAAAGTAAAAAGTTAAAGGTAGATGTTTCATCTGTTATAGGAACTCGGATCCTAAACTCCACAGTCACCCCCTTGGTTTCAGCTATGACTTCTAACGGATATTTAAAGATGCAATTTTAATTTTACATTGTGCCTCTTTTTTGCTAAAATAAATATAGGACTTAACTTCTAACAAGAATTGTGTACTTGATTTTAAAAAAATGGGAGCTAGAAAATGTTGAATTAATTTTTAAATTTTTGTCTTAGAATGTGGACTTGTACATGTAGACCCACAAGTTGCGAGGTGGTAGCCAGAATGTGCCAGATATGGATTTTTAATTTTTTTCTGAACAGGATTTTTAATTTTTGAGGAACAATGGGGTAATTTAAAATGAGCAGCCAGAAAATGGGGTCTCATCATACACTCTCATGGCAACAGTGAGTGGTAACTGGTAAGAGTGTGTGAGTTCAACGCTGGAAAATCAGGTAGAAAAATTTACTTTTTCTTCAAAATACTGTCCAAAATTAAAGAGAACATTGTGTGGGGTCGAAAATATAACTAATTTGAAGCACCTCATTTATTATCAGAATACAAAATGCAAGTGATTACGCCCACAGGGGTGGGCTAAACTACACAATTCCTGAAAATGGTTGACCCTTATTGCATAAATTGTTACAAGTTTATACTTTGCTTTATGTGGCCGACTCAACAGATAAATGCCGAACTTGTTCCAAATCGTTCAGTGACTGGTACTGCTGCAGTTTTACATGTACTTTGGGGACTTTCCAACGTGCAGTCGAGTCCAAACCGACCGCGATATATAACAAGCTTGATCTACGGGCTAGCAAATGTTTTAAATAACAACGGTACTGAACGAAGTGAACACAAAGTAATCGATCGAGCTGTAAAAGCTACATATTGCCGGTCTCGACCCGAGACCAGCCAAAATATCGAGACCAAAGGGGACCGAGACCGAGACCAAGACCGAGACCACAGCTTCCGAGACCGAGACCGAGACCGAGACCAGCAAAAAGTGGTCTCGAGACCGGTCTCGAGACCGAGACCGGTCTCGAGACCTACAACACTGTCAATACTACATAAAAGTTGACAATTAATTTTGTCCAACTTGGCAACCTGCACTAAGCTATGATTAACCATGAAATGTAAAAAAAAAAAATATAAAAAGTGGGATGACCAAGCCCTCCACAAAATCTCAATAGTCCCTAAAAAGCGAACTCCAAATGACTTCCGGTGAGAGTTGAAGTCCCAATGACGTCGAGTTTAAACTATAGCTAAAATACAACCGATCAAACAAACGGGGTCCAAAACGTGAACCTCATACGTAACGGCGTCGACTGCTGCAACATTACAGGTGCGTTCTCACTTATCACTCTTGGACAGTGTGCGCTGTGTAATTATCTATGGCTTAATCTCCAAAATCGTTGTTACCTAATACGCCTGCATTTATTATCATTCGTTGAAAAGGTTGAATTATGAAATAGCCTCAATCAATTTACTTCCATTCATTTTTTTTTAATTTACGTGGACAGCGATCCCTTAGGATGGGGATGTGATGATTTTACGACCAATCAAATTTTAATTTATTCATTATCTGTTTACTTGTTCATCTGGGACGCAACCGGCACGTTTTACACCTGCACATATCAATTGTCTGTGTAATAACTCGAAATACAAAGCACACACCAAAATATATAATCATGCCTTACAACATCGTTTTTAGGAGTCTACATACTTCATATCAACGTTTTTTGGTCTGTTTTTACAGGAAGGTGATAAGTGATAATTTACTGAATGTTCTTGTGAACACATCCCGGTAAAGGTACGTGCAAGGATCCACAACACATTTGTGGGTGGGGTGGGGGGGGATTTGTTCCCACCAAAAGTGTGTCCAAAAATTACGGCGATGGGTTCGGTGCCCGCTGAAGGGCCTCGAAACAAATTTGAATTTTAGATGCTCTGTCGAGCGATCTGAGGCAATTTCTACCACTTGAACCAATTTTCTTTAGAAAAATATGATGGTGGTTTTTTTTTGGGGGGGGGGGCAATGACCCCCGTCCCCCCCCCCCCCCCGATCCACCCTTAAGTGCAACTCGCCCAGAGGAATTGAACTTCGATGCCGACCGGGAACTCAACGGACACAACCAGATTAATTGTCGGGGCTGGAGAATTCCAATGAAGGCCGGTTATTTGTGGTGATTGGAGATTTTCCAAGGAATTGGTACACCGTCCTTTGTTATTTATTAAAAGGACACACACACTCAGCAAAGTCCATTGTAGGAAATCATAGTCAATCCGAACATGCAGCAAAAATATTTCTAGCATCGGTAAAATTGTTATTTATTTTACAGGGCAAATTTAGGCATGCTAATAAATGGCCTATTTATGCGATTTGGGATTAACAAATAATAAACGACTGTTTCTTCTTGTGTCAGTATGTCTAAGCCCAGTCGTTCCCGTAATGTTGAGAAATAGATCTTCTTAATCTGTTACAAACACATTTTGCTCTTTGGTTTTGTCATATAGGCAGATGTGAACCAGCTAGACTTGTCGGTGGAGGGTTTGGGAAAAGGGGGGGGGTCCCAACGAATTTATAAGGAATTATGGGATATCTTTCCATAGTTCTAGTATGAAATCATTATGGCATTTGTTTTAATACACGACAGACGTGCTCTGACAGAAGGGGACCTCAATAATTTTCCCGCAAAGGCTGCATAATGAGCAGTTTAATAAAGGTGTTGACAATAGAATACATGTGAATAATCACTTCGGATTACAGGATTGTATCACACAGTGCAATGTAACCATGCAGGGGAGTTGTTCCGGTTCGTGTTTGGGCTATAATGAGACATCCACCACGAAAAAGATTTTCTTCAAATAATAAATTACAACTTGGTAGGTTTTCCACGCCAATTTCAATTACCACCCTAAATAAAAATGTTCTCCATTTCCCCGTCAGATTCAATTTTGTTTGGGAACAAAAGGTGATGCCTTACATCAAGAATCACTCCCCAAACCCTATTTCAATCTGAATTGGGGGGGGGGGACTGCTATGCTGAATGTGTGCTGATGAAACAGACATAAATTTATCTATGGGTAACGGGACACCAGGCAAGGGTAAACCTATTAAAATGGTTGGCGTGTCGCCTGGGGAAACATCCCAATAAACTATAAAAATAAAACACACACACAAAAACAATATCATTGACTGGAAAAAGATGAATCTGGACACCTCGGTTGATAAGTTTGGTCGATATTCTTCATAGATACATGTATAAAATACCTGTATAAGATGCTACTTTGCATATTATGCATAGATTATTTACATTATCATTGTAGGAATGGCTTCAATTAATTTATTGACCCTAAAACATGGCTTTAGACACTCGTTTGGCACAGCGTGGTGTAGGAAACACATCGGTATAGCAGAACGGCTGCATAGTAAGCACAACCCAAACAAAGAAAGATCAATCAGCAACGTCCCCACCCCACCCCAACCCTCTCTAAATTTTGGGAGACATAAATTAGCTTTTTATCGTTACAATTATTGAGTTCCTCTACTGAAAATGAGACAAGCCGCAGTGCAAAAAATCACAAAATCGCAAACAAAAACGTACAAAGAAAATAATCAGTCGTTGGCAACTGCTTGCCAAAACGATCAAGTGATGTGCTAAAACCTCAACTGTATTTCATTGGAAAGGGATAAGGATGTGTTTTGCTATTTCTGTTATCGAAAGTTTGCAGGATCTTACAACATTTTAGAAACATTTCAATACCAGAAAGAACACTGGGGCAAACCTTTGTGGAAATAGCCGTTAATTAAGCTGGTCAGGGTGCGGTAACCTTTTACATGTAACAGTAATGAAAACTCTAAAAAAAAAAAACAACTAGCATAAAACCCTAAAACTTACAACTAAGTGAAGGTTTGTCAGCGTATTATTTTATCTTGCTTTTAAATATTACTATTTCGGTTAAAATAATATCAAATCAGTTAAAATATGGCAATAACTGAGTCTGTGGTCATGTAATTACAAGTACACATTTGCTATATCAGTTTCACATGCGTCTTTGAAGCTTCCTCGATCGGTTGTCAGTAATATTGGAATCTGCCCAATGAATGATGAGCCTGTATGGGCTAAGCATTGCTCTTACTCAGGCATCACTACTTGGGTCACAGGACATTTCAGGTGCTTACAAATTATATTTTCCTATGAAAAAAAATGTTTAGTTTATTTTGTGTGTTCAATGGCACCCACACAAAATTGGTTCTTAACTAAAACGTCAGGGTATGGCATTTTTCATGGCAATTCTTGCTTGCAAAGTTTCTGGAAGTACCTTGCAAGCTTCTACCCGTTTTTCTCCTCCCCTATCTCCAAATCAAAGGTTTGTTTTATGTACTTACCTGTAAGATCGCAGTGACCTTGTTGAAAGTAATAGCAGGCCAACAGCACCAGGAGCAACGGACGGCAAATGTAGACATTCCAGCCATAACGTGATGCATCCAAAGATCCAGTCATGTTCTTATTACATGTATGCTGGTTGTACATGTATGTCTAAAATCCGTAGTGTTGCTTGTTAAACATGTGTAAAAGATGACAGGTGCGTACCAAATGTATGTTCTGCCACGGAATGAACACGTTTGGCCAGCAACTGTGAAGCATATGAACAGAATTTTAATATTGTATTGTTTACTTGGACCTACCGTTGCTGTACATTTGATTGACGTTCAGGTTGACTTCCGCCGCCTGGGCGAAACTGCGCAAACCAATCAAAGCCATCATGACGGAAGTAATACATATATTAACTAGAGATTCGCGTTTGTTGTTACAAACGCAGAGTGGTCGGGTAGACAACTATTTTATGAAACACTGTCCAGTTAAGTTGTGAATATTTTTATGTAAGAACAAAGTATCAGGAAATTAAATACTTTCCAGTACAATCAATTAAATTTCAGTAAACATGTACACATACAAGTTATTTCTGGCTTGATAACGTCATTAGTCAAAAACGGGAAGTGAATACTGATTTAGTTCGGAGTGGATGTTCATTGTGAAGTTAAATAACGTATGAAAATTTGGAAACTATAAGTGTATGTATTCATAACACAAAACTTCCGGTTTGATGACGTCACAGTGTTTGGAAGCAAAAGGTGAACATTGTAATGGTATCGTTATCTGGGCTAAGATATACGACATGGATCAAATGATAGAATTAAATTTAAAATGATCGTTGGCAAATTCTCATAAAAGTAACTTCCAGTCTGATGACGTCATGAGTTTGAAACCTTGCCAAGTTATCTGTGGTTAATCAAAGAATATCAAGGGTCGATTTGGTAAAATTTGAACCCATGGTTTTAAAAGTAAAGAAGAAAAACAATATTTTATTTCTGCTAGGGGCGCCCTTTCGGATGATGACGTCATCACACTGTTTTTTTTTTGTCTGGCATTCCTCACTAAACACTTTCATAATATATGAGTCTGTGGTAAAATGCTTCCGCTTTTGAGTTATATTCAGTTTTTATTGCACTTTCGGTAACACCGGAAGTAAAGGTCAAGCGGTTTTGTGTCTGGGAACACAAAATGTTTCTCACGGCATAGTCTACAACCTCACGAAAAAACGAACACGATACTCTATTTAGTTCAAAAGATATAACGCAAACTATTTTGTCAAAATTTGCCCTTAAATCGCTTGTAACTTGATACCTGATGACGTCATGATGACGTAACAAAATTTATAACATCTTCGTAACATGGTAATGTCAAGAAATCTCTCCAGGCAGCCATTTACTCTGCCGTCAGTACCGCCAGACCAAATTGGCAAACTGTTCGGTGCCGACACAGAGTAATCGAGGATGCTTTTTGAAGGGAAAAATCAGTCCGGTAGTTCTGACACACAGAAGGAAGCTAATCTTCCCGCTGATCCCCTGTGGGAGATTTTTGGTCAGAAACTGAAGCGCTTGGTTTTTTTTCTTTGAAGTTTGTTGGTTCTTATCTAAGTTGGCATTGCACCTACATTCATCTCCTCAGATTAATTCAGTGAACCTGGTTTTAAAAATTGGGTCAAAGCCACAGCGATGTCCCATACCAACCATTATTTCTTCAGTACCTAATTTAAGTAATTTCACGTGCAGTGCCTTTGATGTCTTGGGTCCAATCTGGACAAAATCTATATCATGAGAAACTGCCATTTTTTTTGTTTTGCTTAAGTGTTGGGAGGAACTTGTTTCAGAAGTTATGCTATAACACTCTTGTGACACTAGGGTTGATTGCAAGGAATATTTTTTAAATAGGTCACTCTCTGAAATTGAACTTCTGGCCCCATGTTCCAGCGTTTTATGGAATTCCTCATAATAGCTTCTATTTTCAGGGGCCTCTGGACACCATTAAAACAATTTCAGTACTGATCCCTAGATTTTGCAACATGATGTACAAGTTCAATATAAGGCAATTATTATTCATTGCCGCTATAAACAGTGCAGCACCAGCCCAGGAATAAGGCGATCGGGGGCTAAATTTGCAAAAACAATCATGAATGGGTATACTGCAGTAATTGGGAGATTTGTTGTGTTCTTTGAGACACCGGAATTTAATGTTCCAGGCTAATTTGTGCGGGGGTCGGTTATTGCTCCAAGTTAATTGAAATGTACCGGTGGCATCATTTGGCATTGTCACGCATGTGGTAATGGGGCGTCATACATGTAGTGGTGACAATGTCCAATTACATGTATTACTTTTATGTGACATCTGTGAAGGCTCTCAGGCATGACTTCACGCTGTTGTGTGCCTTTACTTTATAGAGAGCATTGTGATAACTTAATTGGCAGGTAGTGGGCAGTGAAATGTTTTAAACAAAGACGAAGGAGCTTCCTTAGTTTTCAGGTTTTTTTCTCCAATATAATAGTTCATGTTAAGAGACATAAATTCTGTTTTGAGATCATGACGACTCCACAGGAAAAAAAAGAAAGAATTCTGGTCACGAGCATCCCTAGAGGGGGGGGGGGGGCATGAAGGATATGACCCCCTCCCCCCCCCCCCCCTTAATCGTTTTTGTCGGCAAAATCGTTGTCTTGTCGGCAACATCAGCCCCGACGGCAAATTTGCCGGATTGAAGAGCACCACATTTTGTCCGATACGGTCCATGATAGTCCGATTTGAACGGCAGCCCCATAGGAAGACTGAAAACCCAATCCACATGTGGACCTGGCCAGGAATTGAACTCGGGCCATGGAGGTGAAAGGCCAGGAAGAACTTCTGCGCCAATCTGCACTTTTCCCGTCAATTTATAAATCTGATCTTACAATCTCCAAGGAGATGGCACCATAACAGAAGAAAACGGGGATAAGTTACACGAACTTGCACGGCCTGCACGGCTAGCAACAGACACGCGTCGCAAGGTTTTGTGATCAAACCGTGAACTGTTTGGAAGAAATTTTGCTTTGTTTTGATGTCAGGCTAACGTCTTCATTTTGAATTCACCTAACTTTGACCTTCCGGTAGACCCGGAAGTAAAGGTCAAGCGAGTTTACGTACAAGACACAAAATTTTAAGCAATTAATGGCCTATCTCAATGCACAATACAAATATCATTGATTATTTAGTTCAAGAGTTATAGGTGAAAGTAATTGGTCACTTTTCCACGTAAAATCGCTTGTAATTTGACACCCAATGACGTAATCATGACGTCAGAGTAATATGCACCGCTAAGGATGAGGGTCGATATATATTGAAAGTTACAAGTTCCTATCAGAAACCGTTCAGGAGAAAACCCGCGGAAACGTGCTGTACGGAAAAGAAAGAAAGAAAGAAAGAACTAGAGCTTCGCGTTTGTTGTTACAAACGCAGAGTGGTCGGGTAGACAACTCTTTTATGAAACACTGTCCAGTTAAGTTGTGAATATTTTTTTTATGTAAGAACATGTACAAAGGATAACGAAATTTAAACTGTCTGATAAAATTAGCCATTTTGTTTAAAAATGATTCTTTTAGGTAGTGATCAATGTCAGTATGTATTTATGTTTTTTAAACATAGAAAAAGTGAATATGGGTAGTGAATACTGATGTTATTCGGAGAGGATGCATGTTCATTGATTTGCATGTATTCATGTGTCCGATCATAACTGGAGCCATTTTAAATGGTAAGCTGTTTTCAGCATGAACTCTCAATACCATTTGCCTGAAAAAAAACCCCGAAATAAATACTTACTATCCGAAGGAAAATTTATAAACAGAAACAAACATTTATATTCGCCAAATCGCCACTCAGAGTTCGTACGAGGATGCCTTTCCGGGCCGCGCCACGAACAGCGTAAGTGCACACATTCTACTTTCCGAATCACAGTGTGCATGCAGTGTACAAGCTTAACCCCGATTATGACAAAAATAACTGCGCATGCGCGCTTTTCTGTCTTGCCTTGTTTCAAGACGAAGACGCGCGCAGCGATCTATTTTAGTCGTACACGCGTGACAACAGACCTTTGCTATATTTTCTTTGACTATGTTAAGTTTCAATGTCATAATGAGTGTGCTTTATGACTAAAATGCTGACGAGAAAAATCGTGCACAAAGTCTATGGGATTTGTTATAGAAGACCAAGCGTCTTGAGCACAAGACTACGCGCCACGTGTTTGGCCCCGTTCCAACAAGCATGACGATGATGAAATAATGGATCTGCACTGAATGCATGTACATGTACATGTACGATGTCCTGTACATGCAGTGAACTCACGCACACCCAGCTCTACGCTTTCATTGAATTTTTGAGCGAAGGACTACCGTTAGGGTATTTTTGTCGGCGGCGGATCACGTGTGTGAACAATTTGACAAGCCACGCGCCTGGCACAATTGATGCCAATGTCTAATCTATCATTTAATGGACAATTTAAGATTATATCTCTCACGATTGATTTTTTAGCCATTTTTGAAGAATAAAAAGTATTTTCGTTGTAACTTCCGGTCTGATGACGTCATCGGCTTCAAACTTCACACATGTGTTGTTTGCATAAAGGTCATCATATATACCAATTTTCAAAAGATTACAGCAAACTTCGCTACAGACATCTATTCAAAATGCATTTTGGACATTTTTCAACCTGCCGCTAGAGGGCGCTCTAATATTTCAGGACGTCATCGGTTACAGTTTCGAAAAGTACTTTCTTGCCGAAGACTAACATCGTTGAAAGCACGTTCATATCTTTTACCATTTTCAAATTACCCATGCACTTCCTGGTTCGACCGGTTTCGACCGGAAGTAAGGGTCGTATGATTTGACACCCACAAAGTAAATTGAAGACCCAGTATTATTCTATCGACTGCCGTTAAAAACAAGTTCCGGTCTCTCACGGTTGATTTTATATCGATTTGTAATGATTAAAAAATAGAAAAACTAAATTGCTTGTAATTTGATACCTGATGACGTCATCATGACGTCAGGACAATATGCACTACTCGGGATCAGGGTCGATATGTGTTCGAAGTTACAAGTTTATATCTTGAACGGTTTAGGAGTAAACCCGCGGAGAAGTATTGTCCGGAAAAAAAACGAAAGAAAGAAAGATTAATCGGAACAATTCTAGACAGTGGTCGGGTTGTGCCCGACCACTCAAAGACAGATTAATCGTAACAGACCCAAAGAGTGGTCGGGTTGTGCCCGACCACTCAATAACAAGCTGATTTACCCGATCATATATCGGGTAGGGCGTAGTGTTGGGGATGAAAATTTGGGGAGTTAAATGTAAATGGGGATATAGTTAAGGAGACATGCAGTTATAGAAAAGCAATTTCTGTGGTGTGATCTGAGGCAATTTCTGACCACTAAAACCAATTTCAGCAAAAGATCATCTTTTAAAATTTTGAGTTTGGAGTAATTGAATCAGCTACATGTATTCTGAGCAATAGAATCATTGTTGTAGGCTACAATTTTTATTCGGGGAAGAAAAAGTGTGGGGGGGGGAACCAAACAATGTCCCCCGCTTTAAAATGGGGGGAGGGGGAGGTTCCCCCTGTCCCCCGTCGATTTACGCACATGATAATTATTTACCATGGCAACTGTCTGTAAATGTTCCCGTTGGTCTGTTAAATTGGCATTTTGTGAGGCAGTCGCATTTGGAACACGCAGTGGAAATGTTACCGTAGTACACTGGCGAAGGCTGATTGTACAGTTTTGACAATAAATCATAATGCAATAAAACGTAAAGATGTCATTTGAAATGAAAATATTGAGTGTTACCATAAAATTACAAACGGTCTGAATCATGGAGGAAGGTCATAATTAAGTTTCAGTATTGGACTCTTCAACAAACGTAAACTTGAACTTCTTAAAACTTGCGAGACCGTCTGCGAGGAAAAAGTCAATTTAACTTTTATTGAAGTTGGTTCAACCATCTATATAAGAGCAAGTTTTACTCGGCCTCCGAGAAATGTTTGCTCCTGAAAGGATCCGAGACCGCGGTCTCCCGCGACACCAAAATGGCTCCACGTCCGTGGAAAAATGTGGTGTCTTCCGCCGGGTCGGACACTTTTTCGTCGATTATTTTGTGAATGCATCGATCCTTCGTTGACCCCAAACAGGCCCCCGAAATTATAACACGACACTGAATTATACGTGGCGGGCAGCGAACTCACAACGCTCAGCCTTGGTGGTGGAAGCATGGAGCTGAAAACACATTATGGAAGCAACAGCACTCTATCACGCGACTTCACATGCTTGCACTTCAAATAGCGAGCACCGTAGACCCAACCTCGTTTCCAGGGTGTGGAGCAGGCTGCAGTACGCGTTGCCATCGACAGTTTTGCATAGCTCGGAAATACTACGCAGTGTAGACTTTCGATTGGTCAGACTGCGCAAGGCATACTAATGTGTAGTCCTTCTGAGTATTCGTTGCACTCGGCGCAGGGGTGGCGAGCAAAGCACATGAAAGAATAGGGACACTTGGTGGCCACGCACCATGGAGAAAAAATATTTTGCCAAGGTCATCCCACGCTACCGTTTGGTGAACACTTTTGCAGAACAGCCGAGTAGAACATGTAAACGCAACCCCTAATTCGAAGCCGCTGACCTCGCACAGTCTAGACACGCAGAAAAGCCAGCACAGGGGGCGGCCAGGCAGTCAACGTGAAATCGCACTCGACGGCAAATTCCTGCGCAAAACGCAGTCACGAAAAATCGACGAAACGGATCGCCGGTCCGTACGGGAAAATCAGGACGACCCGAAGCGTCCGACCCGGCGGAAGACACCCTCCGCATTTGTCCACGGACGTTGAGCGATTTTGGCGCCGCGGGAGCCCGCGGTCTCGGATCCTTTTATGAGCAAACATCGTCTCGGAGGCCGAGTTAAACTCTCTTATATACTTAGATATATTGCAATCATTGCGATGTACTGCAACTTTAATGAGAGGAAGGAAATGTCGCAGTGCAGGCGGAAAGAGTAAAAAAAAAGGGAAAAAAAGAGAGTAGACTGACGTTATGTTTGTGGATAAACACAGGGTTATTTCGGTATTTGTTTCGATGTTTATGTCATGTTATAGACTGATAGCTGTGTATATTTGAAAATGCAACATCAAGATGTCAAATGGCAATGTGACGTCATTTCAATGTTTAACTTCCATACATATTGCAGTAAAGAAAATAGTGTTGCAACAATTCTGTATATATAGGTCTTGGTTAAATGCCAATTTTAGGTGACTTCACCTGACGCATGACGCAGCCGAATCGGACCAATATTTATATAGATATAGGCCTTAGCAAAATGTGTTTTTAATGTGACGTCACACATCAGGCGATGACGTCATCATGACATCATTTCAATTTTTATCTAAAACACGTCCTGCATACGTCCTGCATGTAGTTCTGTAGGCCTATATATAGAGAGGTCTTTAAATATGCACCTTTAATGTGACGTCACATTACACGTGAAAGCGTCATAATGACGCAATGTTCGTCGCTCATCGCGTCGCACCATCTTGCGTCGCGTTTTCAGCAACGTTTGTCGAGTCGTGCTTTACGCCTAGGTCGTTTGGCACCATGACTGTCGCCCTCCCAAATTGTTTTGACCTTATGATTATAAAGGGCGCCCTTACTGTTTCTTCTCAATTCCTTCTCCTGGGGCAAACTACACGCCTGATGTAGACCACTCAATTCGGACTTTTTGTAAGTCGATATCACAACAACCGCTGCCACCACAAGCAGCCCTCTTAATATCATAACAAATTTGTTTGTACAGATTTAAAGAAAACCTGCTACATTAGCACACGTGCCATTTCTGTGTCGTATGGAAATGCACGGACATACTGTAAAGTACGCGTACGCAAACAAGTAGGTTTGTTTATGGTGTTTATCAAGGATTTTCTACTGTTCATCATCATCATCGATCTTTGGTTCATACCGTAACTTTTTTTGCAACAGATCAACTTGGCTGTGTACACGTTTTCTAATGGAGATCGTCCTCGATTTGACTCCTGTCCTAAAGTAAGGATGGTTGTTCTAAGAATCTTTATGTTCAAAAATAACATAGAGGGCGCCCTTTTAATTTAGGACGTCATAATGTTTGTGTTCGTCTCTCCCAATAAATATTATCATAATTTGTATGACTGTAGCAAAATGCTTCGGCATTCAAGTTATATTCATTTCTCATTGCACTTCCGGTAAGACAGGAAGTACAAGTCAAGCAGCTTTATTTCCTGGCATCAATAGTATATACCACGCCACAAAAAAGATCACAGTAACTCCATTCAGTGCAAAAGTTAAAGTTCAATGTAATTTTGTTATTTACCTTAATTGCTTGAAATTCAATAACTGATTACATCACAAAGATGACATAAAAATGTAACACCTTCGGACAAGGGTTCCGGTTCATACCACATTTCATCCTCATCCCTTGTCCTGGGTCAAAGAACTTTGTATGTTTTATGTGAAGAATATGTCTGTATTTGGATTCACCTAGCTTTGACCTTTCGGTACCTCCGAAAGGAAAGGTCAAGCGATTTTACTTTCTGAAATCTGCTCACAAATTTTCATCTTCAAATGTATTTTTCATCTTCAAAGATTAAAGAGTACAAACATGATTGTAAATTTTGTTCATAAGTTATCAATGAATGAAAATAACCATTTTAAAACTAACTCGCTTGTAATTTGATGTATCGGACGTCATCATGACGTCACCTCTGTATCGGGTTCGATTTTCTGCTGTGAACAGTTTTGAACAAAAGTCGCCGTGAATTTTTTTCCGGAAAAATAAAACAAAAGATAGACAGAAAACTCGAACGATTCTTAAACAGTGGACGGGTGGTGAACGATCACCCACAAATAAATTTTACGGGGAAATTTTTTTCACCGAATATGTGATCACCCGTTTTAAACATAGTGTTTAAAACTGGCCAAGCACACATTTATTAACTTAATAAAACACAACCGCCAAGGAAAGTAAGCACATCGAAGTTAATGTAAATTAATCGTGCTCTGCTAAGACAATACACTTTATGAGCTTCTCCCTTCCTATAAATTGTTGTCTAAAGCTTAATAATCACTTGATACACTCTGCAATTTAATTGGTCCTGCAACTTGACAGATGTCGGCTGCTATGTACATATAGCGTAGAAATCAGAACAAGCGTGAGAACAAGCTCCGGGGTCGGATTGTCAATAGCTCTAGTAGTTCAACTATTCAAGGTCTAGGCTCTATCGGATAAAGAGAGTTGAACTGTGGTAAACGAAAATGCTCGCTCTAACTTGCCCTAGGGCAATTTACACTGAACAAGCGATCCTTTCAAAGTTTTACACCGCTGTAACGCTTGTAGTGAATGCATGCAACCACTCAACCCGACTCGATGCTGTCTGTGGGTGAGTGAGTGGTGCTTCTCGAACCTTGGCCAGGTTTCAGGTACACGTAATCTTCTAGATTAAGATTTCCCATCTCGAGATAGCCCTGTAAATAAACGAAAAATAAGTATTAAACCATACAGAAACAAGCCATAATTAAAAGCAGTTTCGGCTCAGAGGATATTACACTTTTCGAAAGTACGCAAACCAGTGCAATTATTTTTGTTTACGAAATACGATTTCGTCAATAGCACTCTTCATTCCAAAATATCAGTCAATAATAAGTAATCGTTGGTATTAAATCACCTGCATTTTATGATTTCTTCTAAATTGCGACAAGCCAGATGGAATAATTCACAGGGTGTTTAGTACCAGAAAGATCTTCAATCCAAGTAAGCCTTTTGATAATAATTCGGTAGGTTACTTTTGGTATTTACGCACATTTTCCTATTTGCCTTTAATGCTGCTTTGTGCAACTTAATCAGTAACTTTATTACGATAGTAATTATTAAGTTGATTTGCCTTCCAATTTGAGAGCGAATAACGATGAGTTCACGTTGTCACATTAGGATTCCAATTACATTTGTGTTTGTCGGATATACTGCATATAACCAATGAGGTAAGCTCCAACTACAGTGTGTAAATCGTGAAGTTGAAAGGTGGCAACATCGGTCGTAAAGGACTTTATTCACAAGTTGTGGCCATATTTAATCGAAAGCAAAGTAACATTTTCGTTTTTGGAACTCGTGAAGAGAAATGAAAGCAATGACATAAAGTGAATTACAAATTAACACCAGTCTGCTTTGATGAATAATATACAAATTATGATCAAACATACCGCAATGTTTTAAGCCACATTTAAAAAAAACAAATGAAATTGAGGCTAGAATGCACAAATAGTCTGGCACCATCCCGTTCAACAGTTTATAATTTATATAATACATTTAGGAAGCACGTCCAAAATGGCTGCCTCGTGAATCAGGTCCGTAACTGGAATGACCTTCCTGAGTGCGATCAGGGTTGTAATAATAATAATAATAATAATTTGGGAGGCTAATCATCCTTACTCGCAGCTGGGATGCTGAATTGCGAAGGACGCGGCTACAACGTGGTCGGGCCGCTGGCACGTAAAGGCGCCTCTGGCTGCCGGCCACATCGACCCATATAAGACCACGGAGCACAGCCTGAGATCGAAAGTGTTTGATCTTTCCGGAGGGAGGAAAACCGGAGGGCCCGGAGAAAAACCCTCGTGGCACAGGAGAGAACCAACGCACAACTCTACTCACATGCGATCCGCGGCCAGGATTCGAACCGTGGTCACCTTGGTGAGAGGCGAGCGCTTTACGCACAAGCCACCCATGCCACCCATACAACGAACATATGAGAAATAAAATGACAGGTGATCAGTACACCTGTTTTGAAACTGAATACCCACCGCTGCATCTGCAAGGATGTCGTCTATGGTGGTGTGAAGACCAGCGAAATTCGGCCTGTCTTCAGGTTTCTCCTGCCAGCAGTCCATCATTATCTGGTATCTGCAATAGACGTATATTTTAGAGTATGCAGACATGGAAAATGATCCCTGATAACGATAGAATAGCAGAAACGGAAGATGGAAACACTGTTGAGGAAAGACTAACTGAATTGTGTCCGTTGTTGGTTTTCAGAAGAACCTGAGGTGAAATCTTGATTTTTTTGGGGGGGGGGGGGTCGATATACTGACTGTCATAGGATCAACAGCCGGTCCTGCGTTTATAAATCAGATACAATATTATATGCTACATACCATTAACACCTTTGCCAAAGGATTCAAAACGCCGTAAACAAATCGTACCACACTTTCATTGAGGGCGCTGTTAAAATCCGACGATAATTAACACTATATCACAGAATAGTCTACATATACCCCCTAACAAAGCTGACTCTTTCTTTTTTTGCGTGCAAAAGCAGACATTATTACCAGTAAAAACATTTTGGGTGTCAGAGCCGGAGGGGGGGGGGGTTCGCTTTTTTCATGAATTTCTGTGGATTTTTTTTTTACAGAACTGGGGGGGGGGGGGGGGGGCACCCCCCACCCTGGATCCGCGCCTGACCCCATTATCCTTACATGTCGTCGCCACAATGCTCTGGTTTGGGTAGTCGGTAGCCCTTTTTTAGTTCATTGATGACCTCCTGTGATGACATGCCAGGGTATGGATGCGATCCTGATGGGAAAAAAACAGGTGTTAAAGAACGTAAGTTCAGAGAAAGTACTGGACATTGAGGGCGCTGTCACGACCCCATATTGGGGTGAACAAGACGTGAGTTCAAGGTATGTGACGTCAGACGTCAGATTACATTTTGCTGTAATTCAAAGTTACCTTTTCAAAACCTTTCATTTTCAAAATGGCATTGGGTTAATATCTGAAAATGTTCTTCAGTAAACGTCATTTTTTTGATCGAGTCATTAATTGAGGGCGCTCCAGTTATGGCCAGAAACAAATTGTTGGGTGCGGTGTAGTGTGAAATTAAAAGAGCGTTTTCGAAACGACTGGGTTCGGCTTAAGGAGATTTTAGGCCACCAACTTCTGGAACTTCAGCTACATTTTGGTGCCTGTTATGCTTCAGGAACATCCAGTCGGTTGATTTGAAGCCAAAAATTGGAATATTTTTGTTTAGTTTGCCTCTCAGTGATTCAGAAGTCTAAAGCAAAGCCGAAGCCGAAGACGAAGCAAAGATTTCGAAAACCCCCTGAGACTCCATGAAATATGAAGTGATTGGTTGTATTGCGCATGCGTAAGTGAACATGATGATGACAGTGACAGGTCACGAGTTCATCATGATATAACGTATAAAAAAACCAAGATTTCATAGCAGTCCTAATTTCATATGACAGTGGTATCAACAAAAGAGAAAGGAGCCCTCCAAAACATTAACAAATGAACAGATATTCCAACTCACCTAACGTAACGAGTTCCCACAGAAGAACACCAAATGACCATACGTCACTCTTGCTCGTGTACATATTACTAAGCAGTGACTCAGGAGCCATCCAACGAACTGGTACCTTGCCCTGTTCAGATTGATTTAAAGATATGATGCATTAAGTTAACTCTCTGGAATTAATAGCATAACTGCTATGTTACATTATTATTCACAAATATAAATGTCACCATACAAAAGAAGTGGACATTTTTCGAGCATTTGATTTCCTGCTGTACATTCTGTAATTTCTATCTGCGTGCTGACAAGAAGTCATTGTTGTAGTAGTCGTACTTGGTACTCGTACTCGAGTACGAGTACTACTCGATTCCTTTTTTTGAGTACTCGTACTCGTACTTGAAATGACGGTACTTACTCGGGCAGCAAAGTACTCGTACTCGACATGTCGAAATTGTACTCGATCATCAAAGTACTCGTACTCGAATAGCAGTACTCGAAAGAAACGGTATAGCTCGACTTACCTCGGCCTTATTTTATCGATACTTTCAGTTTGAAATGGTTGATTGGCTTGAGGAGAAATTGAAGTTTTAACAGCTAGCCTTGAGTGGGTCTGTTTATCGGTCTGACAGGGTCTGGATCAATTACGCACAAGGAACCATTGACAGTATGGCCGTATTCTGAAACAGAAGTACTCGTACTCGTACTCGAAAATAGAAGTACTCGTACTCGGAAGTACAATACTCGTACTCAGAGACCTGTACTTGTACTCGGACAAGGGCGGATCCAGAACACAATTATTTTTTGGGGGGCCCAACATATTTTGGTCCCCCAAAAAGTGGGTCAAAAAAATTACGGCGTGGGGTTCGGGGCCCGCTTAAGGGCCCCGAAAATTTTTGGATTCTAGATGCTCTGTGGTGCGATCTGAGGCAATTTCTGACCACTTTAACCAATGTTTTTTTGAGGAAAAGATGGTGGTGTACTCATTGCCTGCCTTTATTGCGATGTCACATAAAAAAAAAAAAAATTGGTTTCGTTTTTTTTTTTTTGGGGGGGGGGGCATGGCCCCCTTTGGCCCCCCCCCCCGGATCCGCCCTTGTACTCGGAAGTACATGTACAGGTACTAGTACTCGTACTCGGTGACCTATGTACTCGGCAGTACTCGGTACTCGGAAAAAAATACTCGACTGCTACACTGCAATTTAAAGCAAATCTTCAAAACTCAGGCAATGTAATACGTTATTTCTGTCAAACAAACGTGCTTTTACTGATGGGTCTTTTACTGACGTGCTCCAATCGAGAGTGCATGCTTAACTAGTGCAAGACACCAACCTGATTCATGGAAAGATTAAACCACTAGAGAGCTACCTCCGAAGTGCATGTACTTAAATGACATTATATACATGGGCGTGTTCAGGCATTCAAACCGTGGACGAAAAATGCCAGAGAACAAAAGAGAGCAATATCGTCACTGATTCCCAGCAAATGTCCGCGATTGGGGCCGTGTACAAACATTTGGGAGTCTTCAAAAGAGGAACAATAGGACTTCCGAGATCGACGGCGTGAACACGACTGTATGTATGTACCTGTGATTGCATTTCGTATTGACTTTTTTCGGCCACTTCTCGAGCCAGTCCAAAGTCAGACACCTTGCATATCAATCCCTCGCCAAGAAGGATGTTACGGGTCGCCAAGTCCCTGTGGATACACTGTGAAAAGATAGGAGAATAAACTACATCAGACCACGGACACAAGAAAATGTGTCGGAAAGAATTAATTTTGAGTCTGCAACATATGGCAAAAGACACACTTTTAGAATCAGTATTAACTGCCACAGGGGAATTGTTGCAAGTATGGTTTGTAGAGCGATCAGATTGAGTGCGAATCTGCGTTGAAGGGGACCCGTCAAAAGACAAAGCATGTTTCGGGGATGATCTAGACAAATGCAGAAAAAAAGTGGTGAGAAGTAATTGGTTGAGAACAAGGCATATGACTGAGCAATTTGTTTGGTTGTTTGTTTGTTTGTTTGATACACTGTAAACAAAACCCGTAAAAACACTGTCCATTTCCCGTATTGTTTACGGTTTAGTACCGTTATTGCTCGAACCGTCACAAGAAAGAACGTGCTACGTGCATTTCCAGTAAAACTTGGTGCCCTGACGCAGGCTTGGATTCACAATGGTTTGTATTCGTAACTTTTCAAAACCCCTACCCTTTCAAACCCTCACAACCGCCTAGTTTTTAAAGCTGTGATTCGTGTGCACTCACGCAACGTTCGCTACGTGCTGATCATTGGGACGTCAAAGCTTTGGTATTGCGGAATTTGAAGAGTCAAGCAGCTAATCCTGCGGGTATTGACCAGCAATAGGTTGACCCCTTTCTGTGGGATCGGTAAAAAGTTGTAAATGAAAATTACAACTTAAAGATAATCTCACCTTAAGTGATTTGAAAACCACTATGCGTGTAAAAGACAAGCTGCAAGACGTATGCATACCCCACTCCCAGCTGCTGCAACTGGAACTTACCCCCCTCCCTACCCCTACACTCAGCTCTGACGCCACCCATTTTGTATTCCATTACTTTACGGCAAATTGCCGTAACTGACCGTAATTTTACGGTCTTTTGTTGGCAACCCGTTTGACAGTGCTTTTACCGTAAAATTACGGGCAAATTTTTTACAGTGTAGGTTTGGTTGTAGGTTCTGTGTATGAGCCTTACATTCTCTGTGTGGACCTCTAAACAAAACATGTCCACGTAACCGTCCAGTGACGCACCCAGGAGTTGGCTTTTTTTTGGGGGGGGGGCTCACAACTATTTTTTGATTTCAAATTTTTTAGAAGTAAAACATTGGTTTTTTTGGGGGGGGGGGGCTGACTATTTTGACGTTGGTGGCGCCACTTACACCCACATTATACTGCTCGAAAATAGGCCACATACGTACCACCAAGGTCAAATCGTGTGACTAAAAAAAATACAAAAAAAACCCAAAACAATGACAACCTCTGGGGAGGGGCTGCTCAACCCCCCCCCCCCCCCCCTTGGGTGCGACACTGCCCACGTCCACACAAGGTTTCCTCCTCCCTGGAAAACAGGTTTAGAGGCGTTTGGGGGTCAAATGTATCGCAAACAGAAGAGTAACACTCAAGGAAATCATGATTCGAACATTAGGCTGAAAGAGTGTTCACAGTGGGAGTAACATGAGTTTTTTCTCCAGAACAAAAGGAATGTAAACAGTAGTGTACAGTGGGTTGCGTGTGTTCTGTTTTTTCTTTTCTTGGCAGATTACTTAATCCCAAATGACAAACAACACACACAAAGTGGCAGCTGGATGCACAAATACAACTCCTGCATCATGGCAACGTTTAAAAGTTACTTTTACGAGGCAAACTCTTGGTGGCACATAACGCATTCTACACTGATTTATCCCCATTAACCCTACATGCGATCACCTGTTTCGATGCTAGATACTCCATCCCCCTGACTACCTGAGATGCGAAACTCAGGATCTCAGTCGGTGTCAGGTCCTTCTTCTCCTTGAACTCTTCCTTCTTCAGGTAGAAGGGTTCGGTGCCCGTCCGAATGTGTCGCAGGTAGGTCTGCAGGTCTCCATGGGGAACGTACTCTAGGATTACGTACATTGGGTCTGTAGAAAGACATGAAAACTGGGTTGAAAATACAAATTCATCTCATATGCATGCCACATGAGGGCGCTATGTCGTTGGGGAATTCACAGGAATAGACGAAGAGTTGCCAAAACTGCTCTCACTCACAGCTTAATCAATTCAAATAGTATGCACAGAAGTTGACGCTTCGCATGACAGTCAATGCAAATTATTTTAACTGTGTGGGTAATACACTCTATCACTCACTAGTTCGGCCATCTGAAAACTTGTATTGTTTTCAAAACTTATCAAACTCATCAAATTGGAGATGCAACTTGAAATTGTGTGTCACATTATTGTACCTTTATCAGTGCAGTATCCGAGCATAGACAGGACATTGGGATGCTGGTCCATCATGGAATACAGTCGTAACTCTTTCTTGAAATCACTCTGATCGTTTGGTGTAGCAGATTCTGTAAAGGCATAGAAAAAAAGTACTTCTGGTAAGAAAAGTAAAGAAAAAAATCACGGTGCCGTGCAATTTTGTTCAAAGCTCCCTGAATGCCCTAAATGCGGGATTTCTTGTTTCTATCGTTGAGTGGTTATTGGAACGCCGTATCGAACCAGTTCGATCAACGGCCATGGATTCGTTAGGAACGTTGCGACTGCGCGCCAGGGCGAACATGAGAACAATGATCAATGTCAGCACACGACTTGGCTCCCTGTCGCAATGGCTCCCTGCTTTATAATGCAATATGCGCAGTAACTGGTCACCAGCGATGTGACTAACTTCAGACGTCAATTGGGTGCAACCGTGATTAATGGTTCACGCGCACTGCAACGGCCCAATGGACACCGTGGCTTGGCTATAGCCGTTGTGAATCCGTTTCTAGTCATAAATGGTTTTCAGGCAGAAATAAACACAACTGTGGGTATTACTGACCAGTGTGGTGATAATTTGCTGAAAGGCAGTGATTCATTTTCGGGTAGACGTACCAATTTGTGAAACTGTTCCATGAAAGTAGAATTTAAAAGTGCTGTCTGTGATCGCTCACATGTATGGTGGCCCTGAAGGGACATCGCATATCGCAAACGTGTGCGCATACGTATGCGATGTCGCGAAATTTATCGTGAATGTGTGCGCACACGTATGCAATGTCGTGAAACAATTCGCGAATATGTGCGCACACGTATGCGATGTCGCGAAATTTATCGCGAATATGTGCGCACACGTATGCGATGTCGCGAAATTTATCGCGAATATATGCGCACACGTATGCGATGTCGTGAAATTAATCGCGAATATGTGCGCACACGTATGCGATGTCGTGAAAAAATTCGCGAATATGTGCATATAGTGAAAAGGTGACGTCACACTTTCTCGTTCGATTAGAATGGACCGTTCCGGAGTTTACAATATGCCCGCCCCCGCCAAACCCCCTCCCCCCACCCCGTGCGCGCAATTGGGCGTTGGTCATTCTTTATTTTTCTTTGAGTTGTCAACTGTCGCGATGTCGCGAAATTTATCGCGAATATGTGCGCACACGTATGCCATGTCGCGAAATTTATCGCGAATATATGCGCACACGTATGCGATGTCGTGAAATTAATCGCGAATATGTGCACACACGTATGCGATGTCGTGAAAAAATTCGCGAATATGTGCGAATAAAACTTGCTACTTGCTACTTGCGCAACTATTTCAAAGTTGCGCAAGTAGCAAGTTTGCGCTCGACAGTACTAGTAGTAACGATTGCACGAGGAACAGCGTGCGCGCGAAGGTTTATTAGTCAGACCCTATTTTTATCTAACAGTACGTCTAGATTCCAGACTAGCTGCTACAACTCCCTAGTTCATTAGGAATTTAACTGAAAGGTATGCGACAAGGTATGCAATAAAATCCACGACATTGCAAACAAATTCGCATACGTGTGCGCACATATTCGCGAATTGTTTCACGACATCGCATACGTGTGCGCACATATTCGCGAATTGTTTCACGACGTCGCATACGTGTGCGCATATATTCGCGATAAATTTCGCGACATCGCATACGTGTGCGCACATATTCGCGATAAATTTCGCGACATCGCATACGTGTGCGCACATATTCGTGATAAATTTTGCGACATCGCATACGTGTGCGCACATATTCGCGATAAATTTTGCGACATCGCATAAGTGTGCGCACATATTCGCGATAAATTTCGCAACATCGCATACGTGTGCGCACATATTCGCGAATTGTTTTACGACATTGCATACGTGTGCGCACATATTGGCGATAAATTTCGCGACATCGCATACGTGTGCGCACATATTCGCGAATTGTTTCACGACATTGCATACGTGTGCGCACACATTCGCGATAAATTTCGCGACATCGCATACGAATGCGCACACGTTTGCGATATGCGATGTCCCTTCAGGGCCACCATACACATGTGTTAAACGTACGTCAACATTGTCGTTGTATAATGCACGTGAACCGCTGTCGGGGAAGTGAGCCTAACTTGGCTATGGGGAGGAGGTGACGTCACACTTTCTCGTTCGATTAGAATGGACCGTTCCGGAGTTTACAATATGCCCGCCCCCGCCAAACCCCCTCCCCCCCCACCCCGTGCGCGCAATTGGGCGTTGGTCATTCTTTATTTTTCTTTGAGTTGTCAAACTGTTACGTTGAGTTTCCGTTTGCTGGATGCTCTCCTCCGGGCACGCCCCTGCACTGGTCTTATAATTTGTAAGTGTCACCCAATATTATAATTTATCTGCTTTTATTAATTTACTCTTGCTTTATCTTCGTGAATAGTTATTATGTGTATTATCAAACTAAAATCTGAGAGGCGCCCCCGAAGACTGTCTTGCCGAAGACTGTCATTACAATACTGTTGTCACCTGTTCAAAAGTCGTGATCTAATTGGTCAATGACTTACAGGCAGAAAAGGGTCTTTTAATTGGAAACATTATCATACTCCCTCCCCAACCAACTTTTTAGTACACTAGGCCTAAAACAACGTCATACCTTTCAACATTTTTACAGCCACCGTCGTATTGGTTCCCCTACGGATGATTCCCTCTGCCTCGGCCTTGTAGACCACAGCAAACGAGCCGCTGCCTAACTGGCCGAGGATGTGCAGTTTGTCCCGCGGGAACTCCTTAGATGATCCATTAAACTCCGAGGTCGATGTTTGACGATTGTCAATCCAATAAATATTCGACAATTTCTGCAAGGTGTAAAAAAAAGGAAAGGGCCATTGTGCTTTTGGTTTTCGAGTTAATAATAAGGTCGGATTGCACTTTTAGGGCAAACATTTTGCCACAGGACAAGTTCTTACGTTGTGAGTCCGCACAGCGTTTAAACTCTGGTATTTCTAGTTCCAAAAAGGTGGTTTTACGAGGCAAAATCGTGCTGATTAAGAAATGTTTGCCTGAAACTATGGCATATTTACACAAGAAAATGTTCGACATTCTGACAAGATTTACAAAGGTGTCTGACAGGATTTCAGACGTCGTTCTGAGAATTGTTTGAGTTCTCGTAAGGCTTACACGACGGAATCTTCCATCTTTTTAGAAGCTGTATTTTGTCACACTGCATAGTCACTGGTGATTTGCTCATCACTATACTCGGATATGATACTAGATCAATAAAAAATAGACGTCTTAGAAAAACTACCCACCTTTTGAATGAGCTCCTGTCCACGCCCTCTATCGACGGCAGACGGCAGGCTGCCTCTGCGCTTACGTCGTGACCTTTTGACGAAGCAAACCACGACAATGACCAGCACGACAATCAAGACGACGACAAGACCGACAACGATAATAATGATCGTCGTGGTGTTTGAATGAGCGTCTGCAGCGGAAAAATAAAAACCACAATCGACCGGATGTCACTTTCAATGAGTTCTAAATCTTGGGTTTTCATTTGACTGCTTTTATTAACTTGTGGTCTTTATTGGACTACATTCTTCAAAATTCCAGGTTAGAGTTTACCAACATCCCGGATTGTGTTTGACCTGATACTTTTCAAGCTAACAATGACACTTTTTTAATAAAAACCCCCACTAATGTCAGTACTGCCGGTGTCATATGAAAATCGGACTCGTTTAAAAATTGGGTTTTTTTTCCACTGTTTTGTCACGTGACCAATCCCTCTTCTCATTGTCTATGCACAAGCATGCACATTACCACCAATGAGTCCGTATTTCAAAAACCTAAATTCATGCTACATCAGGTAAAAATGACACGGACAACTATCACAAGAAGTGTAATTTTGACCCGAAAATTGTCACGTGACCCTGAAAGTATCTAGGCAAAGTGGACCTGGATTTCGAAAATCTGAACCGGGACTTGTTAGAATTGTAAGTCTGCAAACAAAGTTAATTGGGGTGGGCATGCTTTTGTAACGTTTGCATTTGAATTCAACAATACTGCAGGGTGTTTAAGGAGGCCGAAGGGTATGTAAGCTACTTACTCTGGCAGTTGTTACCCGTGGCGCCATTTTGGCACGTACAGTTGTACATGTTTTCTGCTTGCGGCATGCACTGTCCGCCATTTTGGCAGGGGTTGGACATGCAAGGGTCATCGGCTGAATGTAAATAGAATAGGAAAGATATTGAAGTAAAAAAAGTATGTCAAATTAAGCATCTATAACTCTATCATGTTTTAAAGCAGTTGATTACCACAATGAAAGAAACGACGTCCATTTTTTTTTTTAAAGGCAAAACAATATTTTTATTTTCACAAAACCATTTTGCAGGCAACAACAGTTACCCATTTAACGGGTTTTACTCCCCTTGCTTCAACTGAAGAAGGTAACCCTACGGAAGAGTTATGACCAATAAGTCAGTCACTGGTAAAGTCTTATGAAGCGAGGCAATGCATGCGAAAAGAAGAAAGGACTATGTGGTTGTTCTTTTACCGTTCATTCGAACAGTTTGTCACTTTACAACGAGAGGCTGAACGACTTGTGATTCATTTTCAAAACGTTCACGTTGATTAACTTGGATATAATAATAATAATTTGGGAGGCTAATCTTCCTTACTCGCAACTGAGAAGCTGAATTGCGAAGGACGCGGCTACAATGTGGTCGACCCATACAAGACCACGGATTTGAGCGTTTGATTTTGTTAAGAAGGGAAGAAAACCAAAGGGCCAAGAGAAAAACCCAAGTGGCCCAGGAGAGAATCAACACACAACTGTACTGACATATGGCATGTACGATCCGCAGCCGGTATACGAACTAGGGCCACATTGGTGAGAGGGGGGTGCTTTACGCACAAGCCACCCATGCCACCTTGGCATGGATCGCGGTACGCAAACAGTTTACTCAATCTAGATCTGAAGATAATCACACATTAAATCTATCACCGTGGAAGCAAGGAGATTTTGCTATTTCTAGAATGAGTATGAAGGATTAAGACATACATGTGTATCATGTTCAGTAATAAGGATAGTCAGTGGAAAGACCAGGGTAAGTAAGTACTGTACAGGTGTGTACAGGAACCACATTATTTTCAAAGCTGAATCACGATCTATGGCTACAATTACTATGCATTAAAATCAAGAATAACATTTGTGTGTAATAGAGATACTCCAAAAATACTTCAAAAAGACATACAAATGTAAATCAGGTGATACAATGTAAAACTGGTTAAATATAATTTGTAAGTTATGTACATATATTTTACTATCTTTGTAGTTTTTATTTTATATAAGCATTTTTGATGTAACTAGCTTTTCAGCAGGAAGACAATTACTTTGTAAGATAACAACTGATTCCTGCTATCGCAGACAAGATGACCTGATTGCAGAGGCATCATGCGATGTCGTGAACATAAAAGAAGACAGACCGATGATGATTCGAATATAATAAATAGGTCTACCCCTAAAAACACAGCATATTACTTGGGTGACTTTATATATGAGGTCCAAGTCAAATATAGTTGATACTTGAACAAGTTCAGGAAAGGTAACAACCATATAACACTGTTGTACATAATGTCCCTTGTTCCATAAAATGTACTCACTTTGGCAATTCCCTCCACTAAAACCGGCGGGGCAGGAACAGTTATAGAAATTACCGGTGGTATCTGGGATACATGTGCCGCCATTTTGGCAGGGGTTTGGGTTGCTACAAACATCATCTTTATGTAAAATCAAAAGAAAAATAAAGACCACAAAGTGTAATAGCGAAACATTTGTGAAATAACCAATGTGAAACCCAAAACTCCCCGGTCGCTTTGCGCCTATTGTGATCGACCTGATCGAGGAGGCATCGTGCAATGTCTTGAACTTGAAAGAAGACAGACAGATGATGACATACAATACTACGTGGGTGACGTTATATACAAGGTCCAAGTCAAACACAATTGATACTTTGAAATGGAACAATTTCAAGAAAGGTAACAACCATATAACATAGTTGCACATAATGTCCACTGTTCCATAATATATACTCACTTTGGCAATCCCCTCCACTAAAACCGGCGGGGCAGGAACAGTTATAGAAATTACCGGTGGTCTCTGGGATACATGTGCCGCCATTGCGGCAGGGGTTTGGGTTGCTACAAACATAATCTATAGGTTAAATAAAAAGACAAATAGAGACCACAAAATTTAATAGCGAATCGTTTGTGAAATAACCAATGTGAAACCCAAAACTCCCCGGTCGCTTTACGCCTATTGTTATTGACCTGATCGAGGAGGCATCGTGCGATGTCGTGAACTTAAAAAGGAGACAGACAGATGATGACATACAATACTACTTGGGTGACGTTATATCTGAGGTCCAAGTCAAATACAATTGATACTTTGAAATGGAACAATTTCAAGAAAGGTAACAACCATATAACACTGTTGCACATAATGTCCCTTGTTCCATAATATGTACTCACTTTGGCAATCCCACTCACTTTAACCACTGTGAAACCCAAAACTCCGCGGTCGCTTTACGTCTATTATGGTCAACGAGCCTGTTCATTCGCTTATACAATGAAGTTCAACCGACGTCTATATTATACATGGTATAGACTTAACCTTTAGGTTTGAATCGGAGAAGTCAGTGTTTATTAATTTGGAGACAGAATTGTTCGTAGTCTAGTTTCATTTTTTTTCTGATTATGATGGGTAAATGTATTTTAATTATTAAAATTTATTAAATGTCTTTTAAGTGTCAAACCAATAAATCCTAGCTGTACTAAAATATTGAACACTAACTACATATCGCTTCATTCACCAGCAATGTCAGGTGCTGATCGTATGATGAGCTAATCTACGGTCCTTTGCTTCTATTCGATTTCTTTTTACTCTGCAGTTTTTCTTTCGAGGAGTGCAACGCATGAACTTGAAACTTAATATAAACATCACCCCAGATCTCAAAAATGCTCGAATGTTCTTGAATACTAATCATAACACCGCTAATTGACTTATTAAAATAAAACAGTGAAATAGACACAAACAAAATTTATATAATATTTTTAATATTATTCAATTAGAATTGTATGTTATTTCATCGTGATTAAAAAAAAGGGTTGCATCGAAAAAGCAGTGATAGAACTCGTTCCCAAAGGACGAAGTACTTTTCTCAGACCTAGCTCTAGACAGCTGATTCTGATGCAGCCGTATAGCCGATTATGATCCAAAAATGTCGGCCATTCAAAAATTCAAGATGGCCGCCATTTGCAAAACTTAATATTTTGCAATCATCAGGGTTTTTTTTTGTTAATGAGGGTCTAAATTAAGGTATCTAGCTAGGTGGCATGTTCTAATCATTCGGCTGTGTGTGTGGCACCGGTACCGGTCAGGCATTAACCACACCATCGCATGTGTATCGAGACGCGTAAATGTCAGGTACGTGTAATATAAATATTCATATCCTCCTGGTCCTTAGCCAATCAGAGTGCTCCGTTCAATTTTTTGCATCATTGTCCATGCCTTTTGTACAAACGTGGGTGCAGATTGTTCAAGTCTGTATTTGGAATCGAGGTACACGCATATGGGCCTGTGGATGCAGAAATCTATGCCGCATGTATATTATATCGCGCGCTTCACGTAAAACTGGGACGATATATGCGGTAGTCGACGCCGGCGGTACGGTGCGGTAAGCTACGCGGTTGCACAGGTGGACTAAGCACCGCCCCATGGTGTTCTGACCAATCACAGCCGTGATTTATGTCCGACGTGCGTGCACAAAAGTCCGACATGCGTGCACGCGCGTATGATGCGCGCGGCAGGAAAGTGCAGTGTGGCATTGGGGAGGAGCACGTGTTAATTTGCCCAGTGTGCAGTGGGCGGGGCTTACTGAATCGGTCCATTACCGACTGACAGGATATCAAGTCTACCTACCAGCACACTCTCCAGACGTGTACTCTTCCACTGCCACCACGGCAAGTTGCAGAAATGCCGTTGTCGGATTAACACTGGGCATGCTGTCATCGATGTCCAAGCTGACGTACCTGGCCGTCCGGGGTGTCAAGCATAGGAACGGTATCGTGGCTCCACTCTGAGACTGTTGGAAGGTAGCCGGTGAGCCGCACGGCAGATTCTCGTTGAAGTTGGGGCTCAGTCCAGCTCGCGCTATCGCCCCGATGAAACGAAAACCTAGAAAAGAAAGGGCAGTTGAACTTTGCAATTTACAGACATTATGGTTATCAAATTCTCTGTAAAAATTATGTATATAAAGTTCTTGATGATTCTACAGCCATGTAACATAGGCCTTTGCTCTAGAATTTGAGTTGGTAGCGTTTCAATAAGAGCATGGATACCACATAGTACAGTTATCAGTTTTGATAAAATTTTGATAAAATTACAGAAGGGTTCAACATTCCCATTTTTACCAAACGTTACTTTTGTTTGAACGGGGTCCTATTACTCGACAAGCCCAAAAAGAAATGGTTCAAATTTGTTTCTGGTCCCACTCGCTTCGATTTCACTTGAGGTTGTCATCTGGGTGATGTCTTCACCACAAGATTTGAACAAAATCACGTTCAACAGTTCTGTGTTGCTCTCCGCCGGGTTCGACCGTAGTACATGTATACTAGTGACAGTGCGCGTGCGACAGTGCGCGTGCTATTATGCGCTCAACTGTACTGTTTTCTGTGCGTGTACGTGTACGCTGTACGCACGCGTATTGCATGGCACAAAATAATGAAACAGTCATCGTCATCAAGTGACGTCATCAAAATAGACTTGTAGCGGATGCTGCCGACGGCTTTTGTTCTTGTTTTGCCTGAAGCGAAGCAGTTTTCCAACTTCACGTTTACGGATACAAATCTCCTTATGTAGTTTTTATATATTGTAGCAGAATCCTATTATTGGGCTCTTGTCCGCCAAATCGCGCAAAACACAAGAAAAGGGGACACACAGACAGGATTTCCAACTCTGTAGGAAGATCTAATTTATTTTGCCAAGCGGACTCTGCGGGCAACTCACCGCACCGCCACCAGAACTAAACTGATATATTCACAGCATAAACATGCACAGTTTCACAAAATGTATTACAATGTTACAACTTTACCAAACCATGGAATCTGGCCAAGCCCTACCCGCGTAAGTGAACAATAGAACCAAAGATATAGAATAAAAAGACTAGATCGGCAGCGCGTCCACACGCGCCCATTCACTGTGCGATAAATCTCCGCCATTTTTATTGTCTCTCGTGGACGCGCAACAAATTAACGTAAAGTAATGGAGCTAAATGTATCTTTCCTCCAGCACGTGACCTAGCTCAACGCGCGCGAAGCTAGAAATGCGCACCGAGTATTTACGCGATGCGTACACGCACGCTTACCCGTTGGTGTGCCGCTTCTCATTTCGGCTATGGGATAATCAGTTTATTTTCTGAAAAATAAACCTGTTTTAAGACAATCATAGCTAAGTAGACCCTAGACATAATCATAAGCATTCATGTTCAAGAGTTACTGATTGAAATAAACAACAAGAGTAGACTGGTGTTTCAACATTATGGGAACGGTGTTATCTTATCTATGATCTTGTGTTTTTTATTAGCATTGAAGGTCTCAAGTACAGTAACAGAAATAAACTCGCATTGTGCGCGTCAACGGCGTTGCGTTCGTCACGTCTAGCGCGCAATTTGTATCTTTCCTCCAGCACGTGACCCTCCATGCAGGGCCGCGCGTATGCACGCGCTGCCGATCTAGTCTTTTTATTCTATATCTATGAATAGATATAGACAACACACTAACAATATCAACACACTAACAATGCGCCGTCGGCTAGGAACAAAAGCCACAACAAAAGTGCTTTACCAACCGTTACAATATTAGAGATTATTTTGAATACATATACGTTTTCAAAATACTCAAAGTTTGCCATATCGAAGTTACTGGTCTTTATTAAGTAAATTTACTACCGTAATATTTTCGAAGAGTGACATTGATTCTACCCAAGCAGTGCTTGCTTCCTAGGTGAAGCAGCCACCAAGGATGCGGATCATTCGCACCTGAAATGAAGGAAAGGAAGAATATTAATTGTATTCAAGTGTAGTTGGTGTTTTGTTTAACAACTGCGAATAAAGTAGTGACGTAAAAACTGACGTTGATGCTGAGGGTGGTGTTCATTAAGCTATAACGATGGTGAAAATGATAAACATGGTGTCAATTGGGATGCGAGTGGATGCATATGGGATGGATATCATGCAAGGGAAAGGGATTGGCTAGGGGATGTGGTGGTGTGCACGAGGGTGCACGTGGGGATGGGACCTGGGATAGCAGGGGAGGGAAGAGGGTATGGGGATAACGATCAGTGGGTGATGTGGACCAGTACGGGAATAGGAACGTGGAACATGGGGATGGGCAACGGGGGCCAGTATGGAGATAGGGATGAGGTCAGTATGGGGATTGGGAAGGGCAGGTGGTGACATAGACTCTACCCAAGCAGTGCTTGCTACCAAGGTCCACCAGCCACAAGGGATGCGGATCTCTTTCATCTAGAATGAAGGAAAGGAAGAATGTTAATTTTATGCAAATTACTTGGTGTCTTCTTACAAATATGGTTTACAAATAAGGGATTGGGAAGATGAGATAAGGATCAGTATGGGTATAGAGACGTAGATAACTATGGGGATCGGGACGGGGATCAGTGTGGGGATGGGACAGGAATCACTATGGGTATGGGGATGGGGATCACTATGGGGATTGGGAGGGGATCAGTGTGCGGATTGGCACGGGGATCAGTGTTGGGATAGGGACAGGGATCAGTATGGGTATGAAAACGGGGATCAGTATTGGAATGGGGATGTGGATTATTGCGATGGAAACGAGGATGAGTAAGAGGATGTGGATGGGGATCAGTCTGGGAATGGATATGGGTAAGATGACAGTGTTTCCAGAATGACAAAGGTGTCGAGGGAGACGAATTTAACGAGGGTATTGGGTTACAGCAAAGGCAAGTGTTACTCATAGTTCTTACTGGTGTGAGTGAAAGTATCTGGCATTCCATCGATGGCATTATCAGAAGGATAGTACCCCCATGTTGTGCTCTGTGATGTACTTTTCCCATAAACAGGGAGAGCTGAAATGAATCCGGATTGTGATAACAACTAAATAATTGACAACTACAATATGAACTTCTCCACCGACGGTGAAATGCAAAGTTAAAAAGTTAAAAACATTTAAAGAGAGAAAAGTCATGCAGACAAACAAAGCACATGCTGGCTCCCCCCCCCCCCCCCGCATAACACCCCGTCCCCTTCAGCCAAAGCTGTATCCGCAGCTTTGATACGAAATGTAAAAATAGGAGCAGAGAATAACGAAAGTCGGTCTGATATTCTTTAAGTGGCTTCTAAAAATTGACACTGTGCAGTGTAAACCACATGTTTAAGGCCTTCGCTATACATCGTGTCAATGCCGGTGTGGACGGAGATTCTGTCCTCTGGAAATTCTGTCCTTCAGACAACTTCACTCTAAGTTGTTCTGTCCGCCTTGCACAACATAGAATATTACCCCCCCCCCCTACCCGTGATGAGGTCTCCACGCGACTTGCTGGATCTGCCTTACTAAACTAATTTCGCAGTCCCTCGCATTTTACTAAGCTCCCACGCATGCTGACTCCAAACTTGAGCCACAATGTAAGAAAAAGATTTAAATCACATCCTGTTGGTCAAGAAACATTAGTAGTGTCATACAGTAAAAATAGGAAACCACTGATGAAGATTACTTCAGTATATCAATGAAGTTAGACGGGGGGGGGGGGGGGTGAACTTACCTGGGAGAACATAATCCCCTAGCTTAGGGGACACGTACTACACGTATCCCTGGGGAACTCCGTCCCCGGATCGTTATGTGGCGGGACGGAATTCCCTGCCACACTGGCCCAGCGAAACCATTTGGCTAGGCTAGGCAAAAGTTGGTCAGGTTTCAACTTAACATTTTTTTAAATATTATACACACCGACTGGTTCTTAGTAACCTGCCAAATTCTGCAGGCAGGTTGTAAACTCCTGCTTTTATTGAAGCATGACCTGGGTAATATCAAACGACTGTTGTCACCTACCAGAACCCTCTCCAGAAGTGGAGTTTTCCACCGCCACCTCGGCAAGTTGCAGATATGCCTGTTCCGCATCTACACCGGGCATGGAAGTATCGATGTCCAAGCTGATATACCTAGCCGTCCGCGGTGGCTCGCATAGGAACGGGATCTCGGCTCCATTCTGAGACTGTTCGCTGGTAGCCGGTGAGCCGCACGGCAGGTTCTCGGCGAAGTTGGGGCTCAGTCCAGCTCGCACTATTGCCCCGATGAAACGAAAACCTAGAGAAGAAAAGACAGTTCTCCTTCGTATAATACAGTTTCGCAAATTCTCTTTGAAGACAAGAAAGAAACTAAACGAATACACATTTCTGGGGTAGAGAGTAATAAGAACATTACCCCAATTATCCTGTCGGAGAGTGACGTTGATTTTATCCAAACGGTGCTCGCTTCCTAGGTCCAGCAGCCACCAAGGATGCGAATCATAATCATCTTGAATAAAGGAAACGAAAAAAAAAATTGAATCAAAATCAATGTAGTTTTATTCAAAATTATGCAGTTGGTGCCTTTGTCCGCATTTGGTGAGAGTGGTATGGCAAGGACTGCGAATGAAATGGTACATTGCGATAGTGATGCTATAAGGGTGATGCTGATTTAATAGCATGGTGATTGGGAAGGGAGAGGAGGGGTCGGAAAAGCGACGGGAAGGGATCGGGAAAGGGTGATGGACGTGAAGATGGACGTTCGGATGGGGAGGGGATGGGCCATGGAGGAGAGAGTGATCGGGGAGTGGATGGGGTTTAGTATGGGTGTTGGAAAAGGGGTCAGAATGTGGCCGGGGATCAGTATAGGAATAGGGACGTGGATCAGAATGGGGATAAAAACGGGGATCAGCATGGGGATGGAGACGGTAATCAGTATGGGGATCGGGATGGGGATCAGTATCGGGATGGGCACGGTGGTAACTTAAGTATGGTGCTGGAGAGGGGGATCCAAAAATGTACGGGGATCAGTATGGGGACTGGGACGGGGATCAGTATCTGGATATGGACTGCGATCAGCAAGTGAATGGGGACGGCGATCAGTGTGGGGATGAGGACAGGATCGGAATGGGATGGGAACGTGGATGGGGATGGGATGGGGATGAGATGGCGATGGGGATGGGTTGGGGATGGGGATGGGGTTGGGATGGGGATGGGGATGGGAGAGGGGATGGGGGTGGGGATGTTGATAGGGATAGGGATGGGGTCGAGAGGTGGATTTGGTGCCGAAGGTTGGCGTCAGGTGGGAATGGGCATCTCAGAGTGTGAGGAGGGAAAACGTAGGAGGAGAGTGTTGGTACGGCGACATTGATTTCGAGAATGGCGATGGTGACGAAGGAGATGATTTGACGATGATATGGCTTTATAGCCAAGGCAAGAGTATTTCTCATTGTTCATACCAGTGTGCGAGTAGGTATCTGTCGTTCCATCGATGGCTTTATCAGAAGAGTGAAATCCCCAGTTTATTGTCGAGCTCTGCGATGTTCCTTTCCCGCGAACAGAGAGGGCTGAAATGAATCCGGATTGTGATAACAACTAAAACACTTGACAACTATAATTTGAATTTCTTCAGCAACGGCGAAATGCAAAGATACCATAATCCATAAAAGGTTAAGTCATGAAGAAAAACAAAGCTCATGCCTGCTACCCCCTCCCCTCGACAGCTAGGCACCCGCCCCTTCAGCAAAAGCTGGATCCGTATGTTCCGACACCCTTATGTTCCGACTGCACATATTCTTATCCCTATCCCTACCTCTATCCATATCCCTATCCCTAAACCTCACCGGGAGTAACACAATCTTATGTGCAGGTTGTCGGAACATAGGGGTGTCGGATCAAAGGTTGAGTAGTTGGAACATGGGGTGTCGGAGCATAGGTTGAGTAGTCAGAATACAGGGGTGTCGGAACATAGGGGTGTCGGAACATAGGTTGAGTTGTCGGAACATAGGGGTGGGGGAACATAGAACTGAAGTCACCGAGCAAGTTCACGGCGACATGCTGAATGCAGCAAACATCACTGCATTTTATAGTTACAAACAACGAGGCTTTATAAGACTCACGCCTCACCGCACCCATCCTTATAACATCGCATCATCGTTGGAATCTCTCATTCTCCTGACGACAGGCAGAGTATACTGTTCAAAACGTTGAGTCCCTCCGGTTCTTTTCAGAACCACACATACTCACAAAAGAGATTTATTCACATGGGTGCTACCGCAAACTTATCTTGTCTTTATAAGACTCGCCTGTTACGCAGGGGTAGACGGCTTCGCCGCCGATTTGAATCTTATCTATGCGTGACTCGGGTCGTACTTGTCGTAAAGTACAAAATAACAAAAATAACAAACTTTTCTACGGCTTCCACTTTTTCCAGTTTTACTCTGCACGTGGCTACACTTAAGGGTAATCATGGAGGTTTAATTAAGTTGTCCAACTGTGTAAAGTTGTTTGGGTTTAATAAAGGGTTCACCTTTGTTCATGTGTAACGTTCGCGAACCCCTCCCCTTTTGTTTTGATGTGTGACAAGTTAAAGGGAATATCTTTGCTCATGGAAATGTATTCGTACACGTTCTTGTACTCGTGGAAAAGCACAAAACCTTGTGTGAACTTGCACCATGTTACGAAGATGCTATAAATTTTGTCACGGCTTCTTGAAGTCATCAGGTATCAAATTACAAGCGATATAAGGGCAAATTTTGACAAAATAGTTAGCGTTATATCTTTTGAACTAAATAGAGTATCGTGTTCTTTTTTTCGTGAGGTTGTAGACTATGCTGTGAGAAACATTTCGTGTTCCCGGATACAAAGCCGCTTGACCTTTACTTCCGGTGTTACCGGAAGTGCAATAAAAACTGAATATAACTAATAAACGGAAACATTTTACTACAAACATATATATTATGAAAGTGTTTAGTGTGGAATGCCAGACACAAAAAACAGTGTGATGACGTCATCATCCGAAAGGGCGCCCCCAGCGGCACTTAAAATAGTGGGTTTTTTTCTATAATTTTAAAACCATACATTCAAATTTTACCAAATCGCCCCTTGATATTCTTTGATTAACCACAGATGACTTGGCAAGGTTTCAAATTCATAACGTCATCAGACCGGAAGTTACTTCTATGGGAATTTGCCAAAGATCACAAATTTAATTTTATCATTTGATCCATGTCGTATATCTTAGCCCAAATAACGATACCATTACAATGTTCACCTTTTGCTTCCAAATACTGTGACGTCATTAAACCGGAAGTTTGGTGTTATGAATACAAACACTTATATTTTCAAAATGTTCATACGTTCACAATGAACATCCTACGAAAGCCCGTTAGTGCCAACATTTTTTTGTGTGAAATATTTTTTTTTGGGGGGGGAATTTTTTTATTTTTTTTTTTGGAATGTATAGGTTTTCTCGGTCAATTTCGGCAAATGAGCAGCCAATTTAACCACTACGCTATTCTGTTTCGCGCGAAATCAAATGCTACTGAAAAGGGTAATTCGATTTCGTTTTATGACCAGTCAAATGTACTGTTGCGTCATTCGATTTAACAAAATAATCATGCAATTTAACAATTCAACAAAGCAGCATTCAAATTCGCAGGAGCTTTTTGAGGCGTGTGTTTAGTCATTCAAATTCATTTTTGGGCAGTCATTTCTAGAATTTGTGCAATCTAAAAAACGCTTTGTTAAATTTTTGTTTCCTTAAGAATGTTGAAGGCATAAATACGGATCACTTTTTGGCACTTGAGTCACTTTGCCGATGTATTTCGAAGACGAGCTTTCGCTACAGTTTTACACACATATTTCTAGAAATGGCAGCTCGTGGTCGCTACGCTAGAGTGGCCCAGGTAGATCGAGAAAGGTTGATTGAGGCCTTCGAGGGAAACGAGCAAGACTGCCTTCAGCTTGCGGTCAATTTGAACATCAACAAGTTCACAGCCAGATCAATTGTTGCAACATATTTGAGGACTGGAAGGCGAGAGACGCTGGCAAGAGGAGGAGCAACCCACAGCAAGATGGATGATGACATGCGAAACCATCTGCAAGGCATTCTTGACGCTAATCCCGTCTTGACACTTCAACAAATGAAGGCTAGTTTGAGTGAGCATATGCCAGAGAAGCCCCAGGTTTCTACTGCCACCATAGCCAGGGCCTTGGATGGGATGATGATTACACTGAAACTAGTGGAGGACGTCCCTGATGCAAGAAATTCCCCTGAAGTTCTTGATCAACGCGTCCAGTATGGTGAGTGGTTCCTGCAGCATGGTGTTCTGGCACATCTAGTCTTCATTGACGAGACAGGTTATAACATCTGGACTCGACGCTCCCAGGGTAGAGCTCCACGAGGGATCGCTGCAAGACGAGTCGTCGACAGACAACGAGGGAGAAATTGCAATGTCACCTTCGCTGTTTCTAGTGAAGTAGGCTTGGTGCACCACCGAATCGCATTCGAAACTGTGACGCGAGAGAGATTCGAGGAGTTTCTTGCGGACACAATTCAAGAGTGTGATGCAGTTTTCCCAGACGACGAACCCATTTACCTCATATACGACAATGCGCGGCCTCACGTGCGAGCCCAACTCCCTGAAGGTGCCAACCCAATGATCCAGCTGAAGCGCCTCCCTCCCTACTCCCCATTCCTGAACAGCACGGAGATGGCACACTCTGCATTCAAGGCTGCAGTTAAACGCATCCTTGGGTTACCTGAGTGGCAACAACGTGTCGGAGACAGACAGGCTGCCCAGCAAGCAGGAATGAACATGCAGCAGTGGAGGTGCGATCTCCTTCAACAAGCAGCCATCCAGAGCATTGATGTCATCACCCAAGTGAAGTGCATACAGTGGTACAACCATACCCAAACATATATGCCAAGATGTCTGGCACGCCAACAGATTGATGGTTGAGGAAGAAACAACATAAACAATAAACAACTAGGAAAAACATAAAGAAACACCCCATTCAAACACAATACAAAATTAGGTCTTGGTCAGTTAACCAATAAAGACCCCCCCCCCCAAAAAAAAGAATGAAGAAGAAAACAAAGAAGAAGAAAAAAACTCATTGGACCCATGTAAAGTCTACTGGAAGCATAAATAAAGAAAACAAGGTTTGCCTGAATTAAAGTGAAGATACGAAACAGTTGCCTAGTACAGTTTATCTGTTTATTCGTATTTCTTTACTCGTACTTATTTGAATTCTCTTTAAGCGAAATTGATTGCCTCTTTACGAAATTGAAAAAATTAAATCAGTAAAATCTCCAGTCGAACCAGCTTTGCTAAATTGAATGATGATTGTGTGTCACGAAAAAGAATGACGATATGCTAAATTGAACACAGTGCTAAAGGAATTTGAATGCCTCAAAACGAAATTGAATGGCCGAATTCTGAATTTGAAACGCAGTAACAACTGGAGAGGCAAAATAGCTTCAATTCGAACGCACGAAAATTAAATTGGCTGCTCATTTGCCGAAATTGACCGAGAAAACCTATATTATTTTTTTGTTGGGCATTTTTTTTGGGGGGGGGGGAATTTCTTTTTTTTGGGTAAGATTTTTTGGGGACGGTAATTTTTTTTCTTTTTGGAAGATTTTTTTGGGGGGGAATTTTTTTTTCTTTTAGAAAATTTACGAAACGAAGGTTTGGTACGCAGGCATTGCCGTACTTCATGTCCATAATGTACAAGAACGATTTCAGGCCATAGCCGAAGTGCCGTTTATTGGTCCATGGTTTCATAGAGGCCGCGCAGTCTATTTCAAGTAAATTTTGGAAGTGGTTTTTTTCGAAATTTTTTTTTGAATTTTTTTTTTTGGGGGGGGAAGTTTTTTTTTTTTTTTTTTTGGAAAGTTTTTTATTTTTGGAATTTTTTTTTACCTACCTGCCGTCCTGAGTAGTCTGGTTCCAAGACCAAAAGATTCTGACTATTCTTGATGAATCTATAGGGTGCACACCGGTGAATAGGCCTTAATCCGTCCGCCGAGCTCATGAATAAAAGTTATACCCTCAAAATATTCTATATTAGAGAGTTCTGATAAAATTGGGAAATGAAGAGATATGGAAAAGAACCTCTGGCCCGGACTTGGGGCTTCCAATTCTGAGCATTTTGGATGCTATTGGGCTCAAAAGTTGTGCTTTTTTGCCATGTTGTGGAGGGGTCGTTTTTCAAGATGGCTACTTTTTCGCTTTGGGGAAAATGGGGTCGTCTTCTTTGGGTGAGAATATCTCGAAAAGTCAATGGTCAACCCACCAAAAAATGAAAAGAAAACGAAAGATGACATGTTGATCATCATTTTTCAGTTCAGCTTGACTACCTGTGAGAGTTCTGAGTATTTTTAAAAGAATTTTGAAGTATGGGCATTTAGCACTAGTGTCTTTGGGAATTTATTTGCAGGGTTGCATCCCAAAGATTCTGATGACTAAGGGGAAGGGCGCCGCTGACGGCAGGTAGGTAAAAAAAAAAAAAATCCCCCCCCCCCAAAAAAACCTTTCTTTTCCCCCAAAAAAAATTCAAAAAAAAAAAAAACATTCCAAAAAAAAAAAAAAACACTTTCCAAAAAAAACCAAAAGTCCAAAAGTTACTAAAAAAAGACTGCGCGGCGCGGCCTTTATGAAACCATGGACCAAGAAACGGCACTTCGCTATGGCCCGAAATCGCTCTTGTAAATTATGGACATGAAGTACGGCAATGCCCGCGTACCAAACCTTCGTTTCGTAAACGTGTAAAAAAAAATAACTCTCCCGAAAAAACAAACACTTTCCAAAAAACAAAAGTAAATTCCAAAAAAAAAAAAAATTCAAAAAAAAAAAAAATCTTAAAAAAAAAGGTGGCACTAACGGGCTTTCGTAACATCCACTCCAAACCAAATCAGTATTCACTTCCCGTTTTTGACTAATGACGTTATCAAGCCAGAAATAACTTGTATGTGTACATTGAATGTTTACTGAAATTTATCACAGCGTTAAAGATGCATTTTTTAAACAAAATAATTGATTGTCCTGAAAAGGATTCAATTTCGTGATCTTTTGTTCTTACATAAAAATATTCATAACTGAACTGGACAGTGTTCATAAAATAGTTGTCTACCCGACCACTCTGCGTTTGTAACAACAAACGCGAATCTCTAGTGTTTTTAATACATCTGCCTGGCAGTTGCGCGAAAGGAACGTTCACCTTTTGGAATTTTGTTGTCAGACTTCCCCTCTTAAAAGCCGGAAATTTGGCCGAAGAGACACGAACCGCCATGCACGTGAGTGTTCGGAGGTCGGTTCGGAATGTAAGTTCTATACACAGGGTGCATGGTGCAAAAAAGGGAAACCCACTTTTGACAGCAATTTTCACCTACATGAGCATATTAAAAAAATTAAATGTATTGGTACATGTATTAAAGTATTGATCTTTAAACATAGGTGACGACAATATTATTGCGAAAGCATATTTGTCTCTGAGGCAGGGGCGTACCGCGTAGCAAGGTCATTTTTATTGGGGGGGGGGTAACAATTTATTGAAAAGGGCACCTACACATCCGTGCTGACACGTTTTTTCTTCGGGCACTTGGCCTCAGTAAAATAGTGTGGGGGGGGGGGGCTATTCAAAACCGACGATTATGCACACTATAATGGTGCTTTTCAGGGCGATACGTGCGCGAAATAAAAAAGGGGCTATGCCACAAAAAAGGGAACGACTTTTTTATTGTTTTTAACGGGCACTTGTTCAGAAAAAAAGGCACTTGTTAATAAAAGAAGGGCACTATTTCAAAATATTGGGGGGGGGGGGGCGGTAAGCGCTGGTGACAATATATATATATATATATATATTTTTTTTTTGGGGGGGGGGGGGTAAATTCCCCCTTAACCCCCACCCCCAACCCACCCCCCTCCATCCCCCACTGGCTACGCCCATGATATCGTATAGTATAAAAATGTCATGTGCAAAACCTGTTTGTCCACGGACGGCTTATAATGATTATTACTGATTATAATAATGAAGCCATGCGCTGTTCATGCAGCCGATACCGATTTGTCAAGCTTTCTACCAGCTTCTCATAATATTTACCGTACGCTTTGCATCACAACAATACCTTTCCGTTGAAAACCACTCTAATGATATCATTATTCATCCGTCTTTGTGACGCTGCGTGTAGAAATGAAATAAACGACCTGAAGTTTTGCATATTTTATGAACATCTACAAAATAGACACAACCATTAATTGCCAATTAATTGTCTTTTTCAGTCTCAGTGTCGGAATTATTAGCTTCTACATCAATGCTATCTAATAGTTTAGATGCATCAAGTCAATTTGTGAAGTTTCACCTAAATTTACACCTTTCGAGATGTACCACAAACGCATAACCATTCACTTATACCCGTATAGACAGGCAATTCATCAGGATCGACATTTATTTGTTTTTGTTTACTCTTTTTGTGTTCCCATTATTAATTTAAAAATACTTCCCTCCTCAACAAGTAAAATGCTAATAACACGTTAAAAGTGACAAATGTGTTTACTTGGTAGTGGGTACTAACAAGGCTGTACCTTCCTGTTTCAGTAAATGAAGACTAGAACGGTAGAAGGCTTTGAAAATTAAATTTAAATGAAATTGTGTGTCAACAATAAATTATCATCTGTGGAGAAGCTGGTAGAAAGCTTGACGAACAGGTATCGGCTGAGCATGCAGCGCGCGATTGTATGCTTTTTGGGAATTGAAAGGTTAAACAGGGTAGCTTCATCAGTGATAACACTTTAAAAACAGGTGGGCTCATTATTGATAAAAAGAGCACCTGAAACCTAAACCGTCGATACCTACTCCGAACCGACCAGTCGCATGGCGGTTTGCAACGTGTTCCTTCGGCCATGTTTTGGGCTTTTGAAAAAGAGCGACTGACAACATTCTAAAGGGAAAACGGTCCTTTTTGCGCAATGTTAATATATCATCTTGTCGAGTTAGCCAGTTTTATTCTGTGAAAGGTCATCTATTTACCCTATACTTGGTGATAAATGAAGGATATAAAAATTGCCATACACTTTGCATCACAGCAACAATACCCTTTCATTGAAAACCACTCTAATGATATCATTACACATCCTTCTTTGTACCGTTGCATGTATAAATGAAATAAACGAGCTGAAGTCTTGCATATTTTATAAACGTAAACAAAAGAAACACAACCATTAATTGCCTCTGCGCACCGCATTTTAATAAACTGTCTTTTTCAGTCTCAGTGTCGGAATTAGCTTCTATATGCTTTTAAATAATTTAGATGCACTTAAGTCAATTTGTGAAGTTTCACCTAAATTTACACCTTTCCAAATGTACTGCAAACGTATTTACATTCACTTATACCCATATAGAGAGGCAATTCATAAGGATCCAAATGTCTTTGTTTTTGTTTATACCATGAAAACCACAGATGTCCCATGAGTTTGTAAGCTGGTAAGCGGCGGTGGTTTGTCTGTTAACAAGATAACTCAAAAGTTATGGATGGATTTTCATTTATTATTTTAGGGGTTGTCCTTGGTACAAATCGATTAGATGTTGGAAGTGATCCGGATCTGGGTCTGCAAGCCCTGCCCAATCTCGCTGGGCCCCCCCCCCGGCCCCGGCCAAAAAATTAGACAACCACCACAAAAAAGACGACCACTTTTTCTTCAAATAATAAATAACATGTGGAACTTTTCCAACTTGTTAGGTTTTCCACGCCAATTTCAATTACCACCCTAAATAAAAATGTTCTCCATTTCCCCGTCAGATTCAATTTTGTTTGGGGAAAAAAAGTGATGCCTTACATCAAGAATCACTACCCAAATACTATTTCAATCTAAATTAGGGGGGGGGGGGACTGCTATGCTGAATGTGTGCTAATGAAACAGACATAAATTTATCTATGGGGTACGGGACACAAGGCAAGGGTGAACTTATTGAAATGGTTGATGTGTCGCCTGGGGAAACATCCCAATAAACTATAAAAATAAAACACACACACAAAAACAATATCATTGACTGGAAAAAGATGAATCTGGACACCTCGGTTGATAATTTTGGTCGATATTCTTCATAGATACATGTATAAAATACATGTATAATATGCTACTTTGCATATTATGCATAGATTATTCATAGGCGGATCCAGAACACAATTTGGGGGGGGGCCAAAAAAAAATTGTCTCCCAAAAAGTGGGTCAAAAAATTACGGCGTGGGGTTCGGGGCCCGCTTAAGGGCCCCGAAATTTTTTTGGACTCTCGATGCTCTGTGGTGCGATCTGAGGCAAGTTCTGACCACTTTAGCCAATGTTTTTTGAGGAAAAGATGGTGGTGTATTCATTGCCTGCCTTTTATTGCGACATCACATAAAAAAAAAAAAAAAATGGTTTCGGGGTTTTTTTTTTGGAAGGGAAGGGCATTGCCCCCTTTGGCCCCCCCCCCCTCCCCTGGATCCGCCCTTGAGATTATTTACATTATCATTGTAGGAATGGCTTCAATGAATTTATTGACCCTAAAACATGGCTTTAGACACTCGTTTGGCACAGCGTGGTGTAGGAAACACATCGGTGTAGCAGAACGGCTGCATAGTAAGCACAACCCAAAGAAAGAAAGATCAATCAGCAACGTCCCCACCCCACCCCAACCCTCTCAAAATATCGGGAGACATAAATTAGCTTTTTATCGTTACAATTATTGAGTGCCTCTACTGAAAATGAGACAAGCCGCAGTGCAAAAAATCACAAAATCGCAAACAAAAACGTACAAAGAAAATAATCAGTCGTTGGCAACTGCCTGCCAAAACGATCAAGTGATGTGCTAAAACCTGAACTGTATTTCATTGGAAAGGGATAAGGATGTGTTTTGCTGTTTCTTTAATCGAAAGTTTGCAGGATCTTACAACATTTTAGAAACATTTCAATACCAGAAAGAACACTGGGGCAAACCTTTGTGGAAATAGCCGTTAATTAAGCTGTTCAGGGTGCGGTAACCTTTTACATGTAACAGTAATACAAACTCTAAAAAAAATAAAAAAATAAAAAAATAAAATCGCATAAAACCCTAAAACCTACAACTAAGTGAAGGTTTGTCAGCATATTATTTTATCTTGCTTTTAAATATTACTATTTGGGTTAAAATAATATCAAATCAGTTAAAACATGGCAATAACTGAGTACACATTTGCTATATCAGTTTCACATGTGTCTTTGAAGCTTCCTCGATCGGTTGTCAGTAATATTGAAATCTGCCCAATTAATGATGAGCCTGTATGGGCTAAGCATTGTTCTTACTCAGGCATCACTACTTGGGTCACAGGACATTTCAGGTGCTTAAAAATTATGTTTTCCTATGAAAAAAATAGGTTTAGTTCATTTGGCGTGTCCATGGCACCCACACAAAATTGGTTCTTAACTAAAACGTCAGGGTATGGCATTTTTCATGGCAATTCTTGCTTGCAAAGTTTCTGGAAGTACCTTGCAAGCTTCTACCCGTTTTTCTCCTCCCCTATCTCCAATTCAAAGGTTTGTTTTATGTACCTACCTGTAAGATCGCAGTGACCTTGTTGAAAGTAATAGCAGGCCAATAGCACAAGGAGCAATATACGGTAAATGTAGACATTCCAGCCATAACGTGATGCATCCAAAGATCCAGTCATGTTCGTATTACATGTATGCTGGTTGTACATCTAAAATCCGTAGTGTTGCTTGTTAAACATGTGTAAAAGATGGCAGGTGCGTACCAAATGTATGTTCTGCCACCGTTTCTTATTCGCTGATTAATAGAACATGTTAGGCCAGCAACTGTGAAGCATATGAACAGGATTTTAATATTGTATTGTTTACTTGGACCTACCGTTGCTGTACATTGGATTCACGTTCAGGTTGACTTCCGCCGCCTGGGCGAAACTGTGCAAACCAATCAAAGCCATCATGACGGAAGTAATACATATATTAATAACAAGCTGATTTACCCGATCATAGATCGGGTAGGGCGTAGTGTTGGGGATGAAAATTTGGGGAGTGAAATGTAAATGGGGATATAGTTAAGGAGACATGCAGTTATAGAAAAGCAATTTCTGTGGTGTGATTTGAGGCGATTTCTGACCACTAAAACCAATTTCAGCAAAAGATCATCTGTTAAAGTTTTGAGTTTGGAGTAATTGAATCAGCTACATGTATTCTGAGCAATAGAATCATTGTTGTAGGCTACAGTTTTTATTCGGGGAAAAAAAGGGGGGGGGGAACCAAACAATGTCCCCCGCTTTAAAATGGAGGGGGGGGGGGTTCCCCCTGTCCCCCGTCGATTTACACACATGATAATTATGTACCATGGCAACTGTCTGTAAATGTTCCCGTTGGTCTGTTAAATTGGCATTTTGTGAGGCAGTCGCATTTGGAAAACGCAGTGAAAAGGTTACCGTAGTACACAGGCGAAGGCTGATTGTACAGTTTTGACAATAAATCATAATGCAATAAAACGTAAAGGTGTCATTTGAAATGAAAATGTTGAGTGTTACCATAAAATTACAAACGGTCTGAATCATGGAGGAAGGTCATAATTAAGTTTCAGTATTGGACTCTTCAACAAACGTAAACTTGAACTTCTTACAATTTGCGAGACCGTCTGCGAGGAAAAAGTCGATTTAACTTTTATTGAAGTTGGTTCAACCATCTATATAAGAGCAAGTTTTACCCGGCCTCCGAGAAATGTTTGCTCCTGAAAGGATCCGAGACCGCGGTCTCCCGCGACACCAAAATGGCTCCACGTCCGTGGAAAAATGTGGGTGTCTTCCGCTGGGTCGGACACTTTTCGTCGATTTTTTTGTGAATGCATCGATCCTTCGTTGACCCCAAACAGGCCCCCGAAATTATAACACGACACTGAATTATACGTGGCGGGCAGCGAACTAACAACGCTCAGCCTTGGTGGTGGAAGCATGGAGCTGTAAACACATTATGGAAGCAACAACACTCTATCACGCGACGTCACATGCTTGCACTTCAAATAGCGAGCACCGTAGACCCAACCTCGTTTCCAGGGTGTGGAGCAGGCTGCAGTACGCGTTGCCATCGACAATTTTGCATAGCCCGGAAATACTACGCAGTGTAGACTTTCGATTGGTCAGACCGCGCAAGGCATACTAATGTGTAGTCCTTCTGAGTATTCGTTGCACTCGGCGCACGGGCGGCAAGCAAAGCACATGAAAGAATAGAGACACTTGGTGGCCACGCACCATGGAGAAAAAAATATTTTGCCAAGGTCACTCCACGCTACCGTTTGGTGAACACTTTTGCAGAACAGCCGAGTAGAACACGTAAACGCAATCCCTAATTCGAAGCCGCTGACCTCGCACAGTCTAGACACGCAGAAAAGCCAGCACAGGGGGCGGCCAGGCAGTCAACGTGAAAGCGCACACGACGGCAAATTCCTGCGCAAAACGCAGTCACGAAAAATCGACGAAACGGATCGCCGGTCCGTACGGGAAAATCAGGACGACCCGAAGTGTCCGACCCGGCGGAAGACACCCTCCGCATTTTTCCACGGACGTTGAGCGATTTTGGCGCCGCGGGAGCCTGCGGTCTCGGATCCTTTCATGAGCAAACATCGTCTCTTAGGCCGAGTTAAACTCTCTCTTATATATATATATATAGATATATTGCAATCATTGCGATGTACTGCAACTTTAATGAGAGGAAGGAAATGTCGCAGTGCAGGCGGAAAGAGTAAAAAAAAACAAAAAAAAAGAGAGTAGACTGACGTTATGTTTGTGGATAAACACAGGGTTATTTCGGTATTTGTATCGATGTTTATGTCATGTTATAGACTGATAGATGTGTATATTTGAAAATGCAACATCAAGATGTCAAATCGTCACCGTTTTCACGAAGAGCCACATATGTCGATTTTGAAGAAAAAGTGTTTTCGAGATAATCGCAAAAGAAGTTTCTCATATTTTAAAACTGCAAAAAATACCACTTTGCCTAACTTTGTGAAGCAAGGAAACCATCACACTATTCAGTGTGAGCTGAATTTTTACATGAACCCAGTAATAAGACTTAATTCAGCAGTTAATTAGTGAAAATTAATTAGTAAAGATATGTGGCTCTTTGTGAAAACGCAAATTCAGGTTTCCGACATATTGGCCCTTTCTGTTCAATGTGTATTTCCATAGGCGCGCGTGAGTACGCGCGCGCAGCTGAAAATGTAACAAAGATATGTGGCTCTTCGCGAAAACGAAAATCTCATTTGACCTACTTTTACGTATTTCCGTGCAATGGGTTTTGTACGCGTTCAAAGGGCCAAAATGTATGTGGCTCTTCGTGAAAACGCAAAATTCATTTATCGAGATTTTGGCCCCTTGCAACATTAATGAAACTTTGAAATTAATGATGTTTTGCTTACAAAAACATGTCAAAATGGTTAAGTACATTGTTTTAAAGCAAAATATTAAAAAAAATCAAAATCGAAAAAACCGTAATTTTTGACATATGTGGCTCTTCGTGAAAACGGTGACGAAATGGCAATGTGACGTCATTTCAATGTTTAACTTCCATACATATTGCAGTAAAGAAAATAGTGTTGCAACAATTCTGTATATAAGGGCTTGGTTAAATGCCAATTTTAGGTGACTTCACATGACGCATGATGACACAGCCACACTTTCGTCATCTATAACACATCCTGGTCTAGGAACATACCAAGTTACAGCCGAATCGGACCAATATTTATATAGATATAGGCCTTAGCAAAATGTGTTTTTAATTTGACGTCACACATCAGGCGATGACGTCATCATGACATCATTTCAATTTGTATCTAAAACACGTCCTGCATACGTCCTGCATGTAGTTCTGTAGGCCTATAAATATAGAGAGAGGTATTTTAATATGCACCTTTAATGTGACGTCACGTTACGCGTGATAGCGTCATAATGACGCAATGTTCGTCGCTCATCGCGTCGCACCATCTTGCGTCGGGTTTTCAGCAACGTTTGTCGAGTCGTGCTTTACGTCTAGGTCGTTTGGTGGCATGACTGTCGCCCTCCCAAATTGTTTTGACCTTATGATTATAAAGGGCGCCCTTACTGTTTCTTCTCAGTTCCTTCTCCTGGGACAAACTACATGCCTGATGTAGACCACTCAATTCGGACTTTTCGTAAGTCGATATTACAACAACCGCTGCCACCACAAGCAGCCCTCTTAATATCATAACAACGTTGTTTGTCCAGATTTCACGTGCCATTTCTGTGCCGTATGGAAATGCACGGAAATACTGTACAGTACGCGTACGCAAACAAGTAGGTTTGTTTATGGTGTTTATCAAGGATTTTCTACTGTTCATCATCATCGATCTTTGGTTCATACCGTAACTCTTTTTGCAACAGATCAACTTGGCTGTACACGTTTTCTAATTGAGATCGTCCTCAATTTGACTCCTGTTCTAAAGTAAGGATGGTTGTTCTAAAAATCTTTACGTAATAAATAGGACTTGTTTATGCTACTCTGCATCGGGAGTCCTGTTTATTACGTCACGATTTAATGTGTTTTGTTTGCTGCCCGCAACGACGACTTTTACACAAATTGCACGTTCGGGTCGAAACAGGCATGACAGGACTTGAAAAACAGCTCTCAAAAGTATCTTTGTACTCATTTTATGACAGAAACAATAGTCGTTTTTATTTCATCACACCTTAGGCTACATATACCCGAAAAATGACGGAAATGTCTTCGAGCATTCCACAACCTCTTTAACCCTAAAGGGGCCGGGGGCGGAATCCGCCCCCCCCTCAACATTTTCCGTGATAGCCTCTAAACACATTTTTTTCGCGACCCGAGCTGTTATGACTGTTTAGCCTCGAGCTTTGCGCATCTTTTGATACCAAAAACATAAAAATCGGACCACGGGTTGCCGCGTAGCGAAAATTTTTCCGGCGCTACGCGCCGTGAAAACTGAATTTTCGCATATACGTCGTGTACACAGAGCAAAATTGACATTCATACATATGAATAATTAATTAGCCATAATTCCAAAACCCTTTGACCTATAGTCATGAAATTTCTTGGGTATGTTAAGGAACAGTTGCTCTATGCATGTGCCGAGTTTCAAAATTTTTCGTCACTCGATGGCCGAGATCTTAGGGGGGGGGGCGGAATCCGCCCCCCCCCGGCTGAGAGATGGTCAAAATAACCCGGCCCCTTTAGGGTTAAATTGCTTGAAGTTCGATAACTGATTACATCACAAAGATGACATAAAAATGTAACACCTTCGGACAAGGGTTCCTGTTCATACCACATTTCATCCTTATCTCTTGTCCTGTGTCGAAGAACTATGTATGTTTTATGTGAGGAATATGTTTGTATTTGGATTCACCTAGCTTTGACCTTTCGGTGCCTCCAAAAGGAAAGGTCAAGCGATTTTACTTTCTGAAATCTGCTCACAAATTTTCATCTTCAAATGTATTTTTCATCTTCAAAGATTAAAGAGTACAAACATGATTGTAAATTGTGTACATAAGTTATCAGTGAATAAAAATAGTCATTTTAAAACTAACTCGCTTGTAATTTGATGCATCGGACGTCATCATGACGTCACCTCTGTATCGGGTTCGATTTTCTGCTGTGAACAGTTTTGAACAAAGTCGCCGTGAATTTATTTTCGGAAAAATAAACAAAAGATAGACAGAAAACTCGAACGATTCTTAAACAGTGGACGGGTGGTGAACGATCACCCACAAATAAACTATACGGGGAAAATTTTTTCACCTAATATGTGATCACCCGTTTTAAACATAGTGTTTAAAACTGGCCAAGCACACATTTATTCACTTAATAAAACACAACCACCAAGGAAAGTAAGCACCTCGAAGTTAATGTAAATTAATCGTGCTCTGCTAAGACAATACACTTTATGAGCTTCTCCCTTCCTATAAATTGTTGTCTAAAGCTTAATAATCACTTGATACACTCTGCAATTTAATTGGTCCTGCAACTTGACAGATGTCGGCTGCTATGTACATATAGCGTAGAGATCAGAACTAGCGCGAGAACAAGCTCCGGGGTCGGATTGTCAATAGCTCTAGTAGTTCAACTACTTCATGCCTGGGCTATATCGGATAAAGAGAGTTGAACTATGGTAAACGAAAATGCTCGCTCTAACTTGCCCTAGGGCAATTTACACTGAACAAGCGATCCTTTCAAAGTTTTACACCGCTGTGACGCTTGTAGTGAATGCACGCAACCACTCAGCCCGACTCGATGCTGCCTGTGGGCGAACGAGTGGGTGAGTGAGTGGTGCTTCTCGAACCTTGGCCAGGTTTCAGGTACACGTAATCGTCTGGGTTAAGATTTCCCATCTCGAGATAACCCTGTAAATAAAGGAAAAATAAGTAGTAAACCATAGAAATACAAACCATAATTAAAAGCAGTTTCGACTCACAGGATATTGTACTTTTCGAAAGTACGAAAAAACAGTGCAATTATTTTTTGATAACGAAATACGATTTCGTAATAATAAGTAATCGTTGGTATTATATCGCCTGCATTTTATTAATTCTTCTAAATTGCGACAAGCCAGACGGATAATTCACGGGTGTTTAGTACCAGAAAGATCTTCAATCCTAGTAAGCTTTTTGATGATAATTCGGTAGGTTACTTTTGGTATTACGCAAATTATCCTATTTGCCTTTAATGTTACTTTGTGCAACTTAATCAGTAACTTTATAATAGTAATTAAGTTGATTTGCCTTCCAATTTGAGGGCGAATAACGACGAGTTTACGTTGTCAAATGAGGTTTCCAATTGCATTTGTGTTTGTCGGAAATACTGAATATAACCAATGAGGTAAGCTCCAACTACAGTGTGTCAATCGTGAAGTTGAAAAGTGGCAACATCGGTCGTAATGGACTTTATTCACAAGTTGTGGCCATATTGAATCGAAAGCGACGTAACATTTTCATTTTTGGAACTCGTGAAGAGAAATGAAAGCAATGACATAAAGTGAATTACAAATTAACACCAGCCTGCTTTGATGAATAATATACAAATTATGATTAAACATACCGCCATGTTTTAAGCCACATTTAAAAAAAACCAAATGAAATTGAGGCTAGAATGCACAAATAGTCTGGCACCATCCCGTTCAACAGTTTATAATTTATAGAATACATTTAGGGAGCACGTCCAAAATGGCTGCCTCGTGAATCAGGTCCGTAACTGGAATGACCTTCCTGAGTGCGATCAGGGTTGTATACAACGAAAATATGAGAAATAAAATAACAGGTGATCAGTACACCTGTTTTGAAACTGAATACCCACCGCTGCATCTGCAAGGATGTCGTCTATGGTGGTGTGAAGACCAGCGAAATCAGGCCTGTCTTCAGGTTTCTCCTGCCAGCAGTCCATCATTATCTGGTAACTGCAATCGAAGTAATATATTTCAGTGTATACAGAGATGGAAATTGATCACATTTTGGGTGTCAGAGCGGGAGGGGGGGGTTCGCTTTTTTCATGAATTTCTGTGGATTTTTTGTTGACAGAACTGGGGGGGGGGCACCCCCCACCCTGGTCCATCATTATCTGGTAACTGCAATCGAAGTAATATATTTCAGTGTATACAGAGATGGAAATTGATCCCTGATGATAACGATAGAATAGCAGAAACGGAAGATGGAAACTCTGTTGAGGAAAGACTAACTGAATTGTGTCCATTGTTGGTTTTCAGAAGAACCTGAGGTGAAATCTTGATTTTTTTTAGGGGGGGGGTTCGATATACTGACTATCATCGAAGCGACAGCCGGTCCTGCATTTATAAATCAGATACATAATTCGTCACCGTTTTCACGAAGAGAGAAAAGTGGCGAGAAATCTTCATATTTTCGAAATTCTGTTTTTGGTCTTAATTGAATAAGTGAACAATCACGCTTTTGTCTCTTCGTGAAAACGCTAAAATGTGTTTTGCCCTCCCCGCAGTCACTTTTCTCTCTTCGTGAAAACATAACGCGCTGTACGCGCAGTGGCGTAGTGGGGTAAAATGCACTTTCGCTCTTCGTGAAAACAGTACGCGCAGTGGCGTTGTGCAGTAAAATCATATAGCTCTAGGGAAAAATGCACTTTCGCTCTTCGTGAAAACGGTCAAGTCGATCTAGGGCAGTGTTTTTCCCTAGTGTTTTTTTAAATAACAGATGCAGGTCGGTCGGCAAGATGATATGCATTATCTATTGTGTGTTACTGCAGGACCTGAAGGGAGCTTTCGGGTTACTGACAGTAACTTTTTTTGTTTACATTCGTACAGTTTTTCTTTCAATTTTTTTTCCCACCAAAGTAACTACAAGAGAACCCTTCAGCTTACTGATGGAATATTCATTTTGTCTGATACCATAAACGGAAATAGAACAAAAGGAAGTTTTTTTGACAAGGACAGTACTGGATTGTCATTTACCTTTGTTTTAGTGCACCTTATTTGGGGGAGGCGTGCGTGAAACGATGGAAAATATGGCTTTAATTGAAGATGTTTTGAGTAATGAGGTGACTTCTACACCGCTAAAACGTGCTATTTTGATCATTTTTTATGTCTCATAAGCACTCCAAATGAAAACATGTCAATTATTTCAAAGTATTTCTGTTCATCATTAAACTTCTTGTAACAATGTATACAGAAAACGATCAAGATAAATACTCAGAAAATAAAACTCGTCAAAAAGCAGCATGCTAATGTGAAGATTTCTATTGCCAGGAGGACGTTTGGGAAGCTTGCACAAGTGCTTTGATCATTTGTTATTAAAAATAATAGCTTGTATTTGCGGAATGCTTTTCAAACAGGGGGGGGGGCATCAATAAAAGGCGGCACTTCCTCAGAAAAAAAGGTACTTCCCATCAGTTTGAAAGAAGAGAAAATTATGAAACTGTTTTCGTTCACATTGCAAAAAAAGTTACTAGCAACAAATTTACTAACAGCGAAATACACTTTTTGAAATGTTTGCGTTAAACTTTTTTTACATTTTAATTTCCTAACTCAAATAATTTACAGTATGCTAGCCTTTTCCTGACTTTTTTTTTCACTTGAGAGAGACATTCGGCCTCCAGCACACCCTGGCAGTAACCTCTCTGGGTCCGCCCTTAAATTTGACTAGCTAAGCCTATGCAAAGGGACCCGATTTGTTATCGTGAGAGGGGCAATGTTGCTTTTGATGGCCGGTTAGTAACCATTTTATTTATCGCGTGAGGAGCACTTTACATGTTTTTTTTACAGGCCAGTTTTCCATCTTGAGAGTGGCACAGTATAATAATGTTGCGAGCAGGGTACTTGTCATGTTTTCGCGGGGCAGTATTCCATCTCGATAAGTTGTTGGCACTTTTGTTTTTGATAGCCAATTTCAAATCTCGAGAGGGGCACAATTTTAGTATTGCGAGAGGGGTATTTGTGCTTTCGAGGGGTAGTTTTCCATATCGAGAAGTTTTACAAATCTGGAGAAGGTTCACGCGAGGGGTATTGTGTTTTTGAGGGGCAATTTTTCATTACATGAGAGGAGACAATATTTAAGCGCAATCATGATTATGCTTTCATGACTTCGTAGGGGCAGTTTTGTTTTCATCTCGAATGGGCACATTTACGGACCCAGAGAGGGGCACTTTTGTTGGCCGGGGGGGGGGGGGGGGCAAGTCCCCCTTCCCCCTAGTTCTGCCGCACCTTGGTGCCACATGTCACGTCTCCTCAATCTTGTAATATTTTAATACGGAAAGAGAGAAGTACACTCAAGACATGGATTTAATACATTTGTACATCTCTTCTCCTTTGCCGATTGCCTGCTCATGACGAGAGGTGTTCCTGCTATACTGATACCATTAGTGGATACCACAACCATTTGATTTAGAACTGGCTTGAATTTAAGCCGAATAGGCCTTTATCATTATTTATCAAGGTTTCTGGACTGAACTTTAAACGGTGGTTGTGTTTACAATTCCGTAACGTGAACATTACATGAATGACTTGATTATTATTCTTGCACTAAAAGAAAGCTGATGAATTGGGCTTTCATATCCTAGATTTTGAAAGTGCTATACATGCAGAACTTAATTCCCTTTGTTTCACGAAAGCCCCCCCCAAAAAAATGGAAAAACAGTAAAATTAAAATGGCAAATGGCATGTAATGAAAACTTCATTTTGATAATATTTTGCGTTCATGGTATCAGACAAAATGAAAAGTCTATCACTAAGCTGAAGGGTACTCTTGAAGTTACTTGATCATAAATGTGTGGAAACAAAACAAATAAATGAGAACAGTTTAAATGGAAAAAAAAAACTGTACAAAATTAATGTAAACAAAATATACCCAGTCCCATTGACCTAAATTTCCATCACACAGTAACCCGAAAGCACCCTATAGCTACTGCAGTAACACATAATAAATTACGTCATATAATCTTACTGCATCTGTTACACGGCCGGATAAGAGACTAATGATTTGTCAAAAAGACCATAATTATATTTTACATGGAAACCAAGTTGCTTTGAGTTGCAAAATAATGCGTGTTTGCTCATCTACCTTAGTTGTGTACACGGTTAATGCGTGAATGTAGGGGAAAAACACTGCCCTAGATCGACTTGACCGTTTTCACGAAAAGCGAAAGTGCATTTTGCCCTAGAGCTATATGATTTTACTGCACAACGCCACTGTGCGTACTGCCCGTACCGTTTTCACGAAGAGCGAAAGTGCATTTTACCCCACTACGCCACTGCGCGTACAGCGCGTAATGTTTTCACGAAGAGAGAAAAGTGACTGCGGGGAGGGCAAAAGACATTTTAGCGTTTTCACGAACAGACAAAAGTGTTTCTTTGCTAATTAACCAATGTTAATTAATTCTTTTTGGAAATAATTTAATAGTTTTTAGTCATTCAACATCTGGTCTTTCGTGTGGTAACATTGGTGAATTAAAAAGAGTACCGGGTAATATGGAAATGTGCGATGCAAAAAGAGACCAACTTCAAATGCGATTTTCTCAAAACATGCTTTTCACTTAACGGGCAGACTTTTGTCTCTTCGTGAAAACGGTGACGAATTATATGCTACATACGATTAATACCAACCCCATGCTGCCGATGACAAAAACTGAAATTTATAAAGCACCTTTGCCAAAGGATTCAAAACGCTGTAAACAAATCGTACCACACTTTCAGTGAGGGCGCTGTTAAAATCCGACGATAATTAACACTATATCACAGAATAGTCTACATATACCCCCTAACAAAGCCGACTCTTTCTTTTTTGTGTGCAAAGGCAGACATTATTACCAGTAAAAACATTTTGGGTGTCAGAGCGGGAGGGGGGGGGGGGGTTTCGCTTTTTTCATGAATTTCTGTGGATTTTTTGTTGACAGAACTGGGGGGGGGGGGCACCCCCCACCCTGGATCCGCGCCTGACCCCATTATCCTTACATGTCGTCGCCACAATGCTCTGGTTTGGGTAGTCTGTAGCCCTTTTTTAGTTCATTGATGACCTCCTGTGATGACATGCCAGGGTATGGATGCGATCCTGATGGGAAAAAAACAGGTGTTAAAGAACGTAAGTTCAGAGAAAGTACTGGACATTGAGGGCGCTGTCAAGACCCCATATTGGGGTGAACAAGACGTGAATTCAAGGTATGTGACGTCAGATTACATTTTGCTATAATTCAAAGTTACCTTTTCAAAACCTTACATTTTCAAAATGGCATTGGGTTAATATCTGAAAATGTGCTTCAGTAAACGTCGGAAACAAATTGTTGGGTGCGGTGTAGTGTGAAATTTAGACTCCATGAAATATGAAGTGATTGGTTGTATTGCGCATGCGTAAGTGAACATGATAATGACAGTGACAGGTCACATGTGAGGGTTCGAGTTCATATAAGGTAAAAAAACCAAGATTTCATAGCAGTCCTAATTTCATATGACAGCGGTATCAAGAAAAGAGGAAGGAGCCCTCCAAAAACATTACCAAATCAACACAGATTCTGACTCACCTAACGTTACCAGTTCCCACAGAAGAACACCAAAAGACCATACGTCACTCTTGCTCGTGTACATATTACTAAGCAGTGACTCAGGAGCCATCCAACGAACTGGTACCTTGCCCTGTTCAGATTGATTTAAAGATATGATGCATTAAGTTAACTCTCTGGAATTAATAGCATAACGTTAACTGCTATGTTACATTATTATTCACAAATATAAATGTCACCATACAAAAGAAGTGGACATTTTTCGAGCATTTGATTTCCTGCTGTACATTCTGTAATTTCTATCTGTGTGCTGACAAGAAGTCATTGTTGTAGTAGTCGTACTTGGTACTCATACTCGAGTACGAGTACTACTCGATTCCTTTTTTTGAGTACTCGTACTCGTACTTGAAATGACGGTACTTACTCGGGCAGCAAAGTACTCGTACTCGACATGTCGAAATTGTACTCGATCATCAAAGTACTCGTACTCGAATAGCAGTACTCGAAAGAAACGGTATAGCTCGACTTACCTCGGCCTTATTTTATCGATATTTCCAGTTTGAAATGGTTGATTGGCTTGCGGAGAAATTGAGGTTTTAACAGCTAGCCTTGAGTGGGTCTGTTTATCGGTCTGACAGGGTCTGGATCAATTACGCACAAGGAACCATTGACAGTATGGCCGTATTCTGAAACAGAAGTACTCGTACTCGTACTCGGAAATAGAAGTACTCGTACTCGTACTCGGAAGTACAATACTCGTACTCAGAGACCTGTACTTGTACTCGGACAAGGGCGGATCCAGAACACAATTATTTTTTGGGGGGCCCAACATATTTTGGTCCCCCAAAAAGTGGGTCAAAGAAATTATACGGCGTGGGGTTCGGGGCCCGCTTAAGGGCCCCGAAAATTTTTGGATTCTAGATGCTCTGTGGTGCGATCTGAGGCAATTTCTGACCACTTTAACCAATGTTTTTTTGAGGAAAAGATGGTGGTGTACTCATTGCCTGCCTTTATTGCGATGTCACATAAAAAAAAAAAAATTGGTTTCGTTTTTTTTTTTTGGGGGGGGGGGGGCATGGCCCCCTTTGCCCCCCCCCCGGATCCGCCCTTGTACTCGGAAGTACATGTACAGGTACTAGTACTCGTACTCGGTGACCTATGTACTCGGCAGTACTCGGTACTCGGAAAAAAAGTACTCGACTGCTACACTGCAATTTAAAGCAAATCTTCAAAACTCAGGCAATGTAATACGTTATTTCTGTCAAACAAACGTGCTTTTACTGATGGGTCTTTTACTGACGTGCTCCAATCGAGAGTGCATGCTTAACTAGTGCAAGACACCAACCTGATTCATGGAAAGCTTAAACCACTAGAGAGCTACCTCCGAAGTGCATGTACTTAAATGACATTATATACATGGGCGTGTTCAGGCATTCAAACCGTGGACGAAAAATGCCAGAGAACAAAAGAGAGCAATATCGTCACTGATTCCCAGCAAATGTCCGCGATTGGGGCCGTGTACAAACATTTGGGAGTCTTCAAAAGAGGAACAATAGGACTTCCGAGATCGACGGCGTGAACACGACTGTATGTATGTACCTGTGATTGCATTTCGTATTGACTTTTTTCGGCCACTTCTCGAGCCAGTCCAAAGTCAGACACCTTGCATATCAATCCCTCGCCAAGAAGGATGTTACGGGTCGCCAAGTCCCTGTGGATACACTGTGAAAAGATAGGAGAATAAACTACATCAGACCACGGAAACAAGAAAATGTGTCGGAAAGAATTAATTTTGAGTCTGCAAGATATGGCAAAAGACACACTTTTAGAATCAGTATTAACTGCCACAGGGGAATTGTTGCAAGTATGGTTTGTAGAGCGATCAGATTGAGTGCGAATCTGCGTTGAAGGGGACCCGTCAAAAGACAAAGCATGTTTCGGGGATGATCTAGACAAATGCAGAAAAAAAGTGGTGAGAAGTAATTGGTTGAGAACAAGGCATATGACTGAGCAATTTGTTTGGTTGTTTGTTTGTTTGTTTGATACACTGTAAACAAAACCCGTAAAAACACTGTCCATTTCCCGTATTGTTTACGGTTTAGTACCGTTATTGCTCGAACCGTCACAAGAAAGAACGTGCTACGTGCATTTCCAGTAAAACTTGGTGCCCTGACGCAGGCTTGGATTCACAATGGTTTGTATTCGTAACTTTTCAAAACCCCTACCCTTTCAAACCCTCACAACCGCCTAGTTTTTAAAGCTGTGATTCGTGTGCACTCACGCAACGTTCGCTACGTGCTGATCATTGGGACGTCAAAGCTTTGGTATTGCGGAATTTGAAGAGTCAAGCAGCTAATCCTGCGGGTATTGACCAGCAATAGGTTGACCCCTTTCTGTGGGATCGGTAAAAAGTTGTAAATGAAAATTACAACTTAAAGATAATCTCACCTTAAGTGATTTGAAAACCACTATGCGTGTAAAAGACAAGCTGCAAGACGTATGCATACCCCACTCCCAGCTGCTGCAACTGGAACTTACCCCCCTCCCTACCCCTACACTCAGCTCTGACGCCACCCATTTTGTATTCCATTACTTTACGGCAAATTGCCGTTAAATTTACGGGAAATTCGCGTTAAAATTACGGTCACCGTCATTTTTGGAAACCCGTAACTGACCGTAATTTTACGGTCTTTTGTTGGCAACCCGTTTGACAGTGCTTTTACCGTAAAATTACGGGCAAATTTTTTACAGTGTAGGTTTGGTTGTAGGTTCTGTGTATGAGCCTTACATTCTCTGTGTGGACCTCTAAACAAAACATGTCCACGTAACCGTCCAGTGGCGCACCCAGGAGTTGGCTTTTGGGGGGGGGGGGCTCACAACTATTTTTTGATTTCAAATTTGTTAGAAGTAAAACATTGGGGTTTTTTTTTTGGGGGGGGGGCTGACTATTTTGACGTTGGTGGCGCCACTTACACCCATATTATACTGCTCGAAAATAGGCCACATACGTACCACCAAGGTCAAATCGTGTGACTAAAAAAAATACAAAAACAAAACAAAACAATGACAACCTCTGGGGAGGGGCTGCTCAACCCCCCCCCACCCCCCTTGGGTGCGACACTGCCCACGTCCACACAAGGTTTCCTCCTCCCTGGAAAACAGGTTTAGAGGCGTTTGGGGGTCAAATGTATCGCAAACAGAAGAGTAACACTCAAGGAAATCATGATTCGAACATTAGGCTGAAAGAGTGTTCACAGTGGGAGTAACATGAGTTTTTCTTCAGAACAAAAGGAATGTAAACAGTAGTGTACAGTGGGTTGCGTGTGTTCTGGTTTTTCTTTTCTTGGCAGATTACTTAATCCTAAATGACAAACAACACACACAAAGTGGCAGCTGGATGCACAAATACAACTCCTGCATCATGGCAACGTTTAAAAGTTACTTTTACGAGGCAAACTCTTGGTGGCACATAACGCATTCTACACTGATTTATCCCCATTAACCCTACATGCGATCACCTGTTTCGATGCTAGATACTCCATCCCCCTGACTACCTGAGATGCGAAAGTCAGGATCTCCGTCGGTGTCAGGTCCTTCTTCTCCTTGAACTCTTCCTTCTTCAGGTAGAAGGGTTCGGTGCCCGTCCGAATGTGTCGCAGGTAGGTCTGCAGGTCTCCATGGGGAACGTACTCCAGGATTATGTACATTGGGTCTGTAGAAAGACATCAAAACTGGGTTGAAAATACAAAGCATCTCAAATGCATGCAAGATGAGGGCGCTATGTCGTTGGGGAATTCACAGGAATAGACAAAGAGTTGCCTAAACCGCTCTCACTCACAGCTTAATCAATTCAAATAGTATGCACAGAAGTTGACGCTTCGCATGACAGTCAATGCAAATTATTTTAACTGTGTGGGTAATACACTCACTCACTAGGTCGGCCATCTGAAAACTTGTATTGTTTTTAAAACTTATCAAAACTCATCAAATTGGAGATGCAACTGGAATTTGTTGTCACATTATTTGAATTGTACCTTTATCAGTGCAGTATCCGAGCATAGACAGGACATTGGGGTGCTGGTCCATCATGGAGTACATTTGCAACTCTTTCTTGAAATCACTCTGATCGTTTGGTGTAGCAAATTCTGAAAAGGCATAGAGAAAATACTTCTGGCTGAAAAGTAAAGAAAAAATATCACGGCTATTTCCCGTGCAAGTTTTCAAAGCTCCCTGAATGCCCTAAATGAATGCAGGATTTCTTATTTTTACCGTTGAGTGGTTATTTGAACACCGTATCGAACCGGTTCGATAAATGAATTCCATCAACGGCCATGGATTCGTTAGGAACGTTGCGCGACTGCGCGCCAGGGCGAACATGCGCACGACGATCAATGTCAGCACACGACTTGGCTCCCTGTCGCAATGGCTCCCTACTTTATAATGCAATATAATGCAGTAACTGGTCACCAGCGTTGTGACTAACTTCGGTAGACTGGCACTAAATTCGCTGGCGTAGTCGTGACGTCACTCCGACGTCAATTGGGTGCAACCGTGATTAATGGTTCACGCGCACTGCAACGACCCAGGGGACACCGTGGTTTAGCTATAGCCGTTGTGAATCCGTTTCTAGTTATAAATGGCTTTCAGACAAAAAATATACACAACTGTGGATGTTAAGATGGTGATAATCTGCTGCATGGAATCATTTTCGGGTAGCTCGGCTCGGCTATCCCCTTCGTGCCGGCTGGCACATAAGGCCTCCACACTCTTCTTCCACTGTCTCCTGTTTTTTGCTTTATTCCGTGCCTCATTCCATGACTTCCATCCAAAATCTTCCTTTTCCTTTTCCACTGTTCTACGCCATGTTGTTTTTGGCCTGCCAACTTTTCGTTTGCCATTTCGATGCCATGTCAAAGCAGTCATGCAATGGTGTTCCTTTTCTTTTCGCTGTATATGACCTATCCAGTTCCATCTTCTTCTTTCGGGTAGACCTACTAATTTTTGAAACTGTTCCGTGAAAGTAGAGTTTAAAATTGCTGTCTGTGATCGCTCACGTTTGTTAACCCTAAAGGGGCCGGGGGGGCGGAATCCGCTCCCCCCCCCCCTCAACATTTTCCGCGATAGCTACTAAAACATTTTTTTCGCGATCCGAGCTGTTACGACTTTTTAGCCTCGAGCTTTGCGCATCTTTTGATACCAAAAACATAAAAATCGGACCACGGGTTGGCCCGTAGCGAAAAATTTTCCGGCGCTACGCGCCATGAAAACTGAATTTTCGTATATACGTCGTGTACTCCGAGCAGAATTGCCATTCACACATATGAATAATTAATTAGCCATAATTCCAAAACCCTTTGACCTATAGTAATGAAATTTCTTGGGCATGTTTAGGAAGAGTTGCTCTATGCATGTGCTGAGTTTCAAAATTTTTCTTCACTCGATGGCCGAGATCTTGGGGGGGGGGGCGGAATCCGCCCCCCCCCCCCCGGCTGAGAGATGGTCAAAATAACCCGGCCCCTTTAGGGTTAAACGTACGTGAACATTGTCGTTGTGTTATGCACGTGAAACGCTCTCGGGGGAAGTGGGCTTGGCCATGGAGAGGTGACGTCACACTTTCTCGTTCAATTAGAATGGACCGTTCCGGAGTTTACAATATGCCCGCCCCCACCCCACCCCACCCCCCCCCACCCCACCCGGTGCGCGCAATTGGGCGTTGGTCATTCTTTCTTTTTCTTTGAGTTGTCAAACTGTTACGTTGGGTTTCCGTTTGCTGGGTGCTCTCCTCCGGGCACGCCCCATGCACATGGTCTTATAATTTGTAAGTGTCACCCAATATTATAATTTATCTGCTTTTATTAATTTACTCTTGCTTTATCTTCGTGAATAGTTATTATGTGTATTATCAAACTAAAATCTGGGAGGCGCCCCCGAAGACTGTCTTGCCGAAGACTGTCATTACAATACTGTTGTCACCTGTTCAAAAGTCGTGATCTAATTGGTCAATGACTTACAGGCAGAGAAGGGTCTTTCAATTGGAAACATTATCATAGTCCCCCCAACCAACTTTTTAGTACACTAGGCATAAAACAACGTCATACCTTTCAACATTTTCACAGCCACCGTCGTATTGGTTCCCCTACGGGTGATTCCCTCTGCCTCGGCCTTGTAGACCACAGCAAACGAGCCGCTGCCTAACTGGCCGAGGATGTGCAGTTTGTCCCGCGGGAACTCCTTGGATGGACCATTGAACTCCGAGGTCGATGCTTGATGAGTGTCAATCCAATAAATATTCGACAATTTCTGCAAGGTGGAGAAAAAAAGGAAAGGACCATTGTGCTTTTGGTTTTCGAGTAAATAATAAGGTCGGATTGTACTTTTAGGGCGAACATTTTGCCACAGGACAAGTTTTTACGTTGCGAGTCCGCACAGCGTTTAAACTCTGGTATTTCTAGTTCCAAAAAAGTGGTTTTTACGAGGCAAAATCGTGCTGATTAAGAAATATGTGCCTGAAACTATGGCATATTTACACGAGAAAATGTTCAACATTCTGACAAGATTTACAAAGGTGTCTGACAGGATTTAAGACGTTCTGAGAATTGTTTGAGTTCTCGTAAGGCTTACACGACGGAATCTTCCATCTTTGAGAAGCTGTTTTTTAGACACTGCATAGTCACTGGTGATTTGCTCATCACTTTACTCGGTTGTGATACTAGATCAATAAAAAATAGACGTCTTAGAAAAACTACCCACCTTTTGAATGAGCTCCTGTCCACGCCCTCTATCGACGGCAGACGGCAGGCTGCCTCTGCGCTTTCGTCGTGACCTTTTGACGAAGCAAACCACGACAATGACCAGTACGACAATCACGACGACGACGAGAACGACAATAATGATCGTCTTGGTGTTTGAATGAGCGTCTGCAGTGTAAAAATAAAATCCATAATCAACCAGATGTCACTTTCAACAAGTTCTAAATCTTGGGTTTTCATTTGACTCCCTTTATTAACTTATGGTCTTTATTGGACTACATTCTTAAAAATCCCAAGTCAGAGTTGACCAGCATCCCGAATAATGTTTGACCTGATAATTTTCAGGTTAACAATGACACTTTCTTACTCAAAAAGACACTATTGCCAATACTGCCGGTGTCATATGAAAATCGGACTCTTTGTTGTAGCGTGACCAATCCCTCTTCTTATTATCTATGCATGAGCATGCGCATTACCATCAATGAGTCCGTATTTCATAAAACCTAAATTCATGCTACACCGGGTCAAAATGACACGGAAAATTATCCCGAGAAGTGTGATTTTGACCCGAAAAGTGTCATGTGACCCTGAAAGTATCCAGTCAAAGTGAACGTGGATTTCGAAAATCTGAACCGGGACTTGTAAGAATTGTAAGTCTGCAAACATAGTTAATTGGGGTAAGCATACTTTTGTAACGTTTGCACAAGGGCGGATCCAGAACACAATTTTTTTTGGGGGGGGGCAAAAACAAAAAGTGTCTCCCAAAAAGTGGGTCAAAAAATTACGGTGTGGGGTTCGGGGCCCGCTTAAGGGCCCCGAATTTTTGTTGGATTCTCGATGCTCTGTGGTGCGATCTGAGGCAATTTCTGACCACTTTAGCCAATGTTTTTGAGGAAAAGATGGTGGTGTACTCATTGCCTGCCTTTATTGCGACGTCACATAAAAAAACAAAAACAATTGGTTTCGTGGGTTTTTTTTGGGGGGGGGCATGGCCCCCTTTGCCCCCCCCCCCCGGATCCGCCCTTGCATTTGCATTTGAATACAACAATACTGCAGGGTGTTTAAGGAGGCCGAAGGGTATGTAAGCTACTTACTCTGGCAGTTGTTACCCGTGGCGCCATTTTGGCACGTACAGTTATACATGTTTTCTGCTTGCGGCATGCACTGTCCGCCATTTTGGCAGGGGTTGGACATGCAAGGGTCATCGGCTGAATGTAAATAGAATAGGAAAGATATTGAAGTAAAAAAGTATGTCAAATTAAGCATCTATAACTCTATCATGTTTAAAAGCAGTTGATTACCATAATGAAAGAAACGACGTCCATTTTTTTTTGAAAAGGCAAAACAATATTTTTATTTTCACAAAACCATTTTGCAGGCAACAACAGTTACCCATTTAACGGGTTTTACTCCCCTTGCTTCAACTGAAGAAGGTAACCCTACGGAAGAGTCATGACCAATACGTCAGTCACTGGTAAAGTCTTATGAAGCGAGGCAATGCATGCGAAAAGAAGAAAGGACTATGTGGTTGTTCTTTTACCGTTCATTCGAACAGTTTGTCACTTTACAACGAGAGGCTGAACGACTTGTGATTCATTTTCAAAACGTTCACGTTGATTAACTTGGATATAATAATAATAATTTGGGAGGCTAATCTTCCTTACTTGCAACTGAGAAGCTGAATTGCGAAGGACGCGGCTACAATGTGGTCGACCCATACAAGACCACGGATTTGAGCGTTTGATTTTGTTAAGAAGGGAAGAAAACCAGAGGGCCAAGAGAAAAACCCAAGTGGCCCAGGAGAGAATCAACACACAACTGTACTGACATATGGCATGTACGATCCGCAGCCGGTATACGAACTAGGGCCACATTGGTGAGAGGGGAGTGCTTTACGCCCAAGCCACCCATGCCACCTTGGCATGGATCGCGGTACGCAAACAGTTTACTCAATCTAGATCTGAAGATAATCACACATTAAATCTATCACCGTAGAAGCAAGGAGATTTTGACGACTAATCATGAAGGATTAAGATATACATGTGTATCATGCTCAGTAATAAGGATAGTCAGTGGAAAGACCAGGGTAAGTAAGTACTTGTACAGGTGTGTACATGGAACCACATTATTTTCAAAGCTGAAACACACTCCATAGCTACACTAACTATGCATTAAAATGGAGGATAACATCTGTGTGTAATGTAGATACTAATAAAAACTTCAAAAAGACATACAAATGCAAATCAGGTGATACAATGTAAAACTGGTGAAATATAATTTGAAATAATTTGTTCATATATTTTACTATCATTGTAGTTATTATTTTATATTAGCATTTTTGATTCAACTAGATTTTCAGCTGGAGGACAATAGCTTTCTAAGATTACAACTGATTCCTACTATCGGAGATAAGATGACTTGATCCAGGAGGCATCGTGCGATGTCGTGAACATAAAAGAAGACAGACCGATGATGACTCGAATATAATAAGTAGGCCTACCCATAAAAACGCAGAATATTACGTAGGGACCTTATATGAGGTTCAAGTCATATATAATTGATACTTTGAACAAGTTCAGGGAAGGTAACAACCATATAACACTGTTGTACTTAATTTCCCTTGTTCCATAAAATGAACTCACTTTGGCAATCACCTCCACTAAAACCGGCGGGGCAGAAACAGTTATAGAAATTACCGCTGGTATCTGGGATACATGTGCCGCCATTTTGGCAGGGGTTTGGGTTGCTACAAACATCATCTATATGTAAAATCAAAAGAAAAATTAAAACACAATGTGTAATAGCGAAACATTTGTGAAATAACCAATGTAAAACCCACAACTCCCCGGTCACTTTACGACTATTGTGATCGACCTGATCGAGGAGGCATCGTGCGATGTCTTGAACTTGAAAGAAGATGATGAAATACATTAATACGTGGGTGACGTTATATACGAGGTCCAAGTCAAACACAATTGATACTTTGAAATGGAACAATTTCAAGAAAGGTAACAACCATATAACATAGTCGCACATTATGTCCATTGTTCCATAATATATACTCACTTTGGCAATCCCCTCCACTAAACCCGGCGGGGCAGGAACAGTTATAGAAATTACCGGTGGTCTCTGGGATACATGTGCCGCCATTGCGGCAGAGGTTTGGGTTGCTACAAACATTATCTATATGTAAAATGAAAAGACAAATAGAGACCACAAAGTTTAATAGCGAATCATTTGTGAAATAACCAATGTGAAACCCAAAACTCCCCGGTCGCTTTACGCCTATTGTGATCGACGAGCCTGTTCATCCACTTATACAATAAAGTTCAACTGACCGTCTTTATTACATAGTATAGACTTAAACATTAGGTTTGAATCGGAGAGGTCAGTGTTTATTAATTTGGAGTTTATTGTTCGTAGTCTAGTTTCATTTCTTTCTGATTATGATAGGTAAATGTATTTTAATGATTAAATACCTTCACATGTTGGTACCGAGTCACTCCACGTGACGTTGTTGTAGCCAGTCTCAATGCATTCAATACTGGATGCTCCATGGAGGGTATATCCATGATAACAGGAGAAATCTACACTAGTCCCGAAGAACTTGAAGTTGATGAGATTGTAAGACAGTGAACGCGGGTTGGTGATGGTGTGCTCTCCGTTGGTGGGTGGTCCTATGTCGTTACTACACACTCCTTGTGATACTGCAATAAGACAACATAATACGTATCTTGTGAACTTCTGATGAGGGGATCCATGTTGTTGACGAGTCAATTTCGATTCTCTTCGCAAGTAAATCACAAGCTACTTCACAAGTACACTCACACAATCGTGTGTTCACCGTCGATCGTGGACGTCCTATTGTCCCTTTTTTTTTACTTTAACTTTTTAGGAAGACTCCCATAAATTTTGTCACGACCCCAATCGTGGACGTATGCTGGGAATCGTGGACGATATGGTTCCCTGTTGTTCTCTGGTATTTTTCGTCCACGGTTTGAAAAGATGAGCACCTACGCAAGTAACATTGGATAAATGTTGACAAAGGAATGCCTTTGTCTCGGTTTATTTCAATAGATTGGGACTTGACGCAGGACTGGATGACTTGTGATGGACTGATGAGGACTTGTGATGCAGTCGACTGGCTTTGATTGAAAGTCCACAATACATTTAAATGAAATGTTAAATGTGTTCAGTTGGTTAGCTTGTGTACTCACCTCTGTACACGGATAAGAGCCAATCGCCTCCACAGATCTGGTCGCTGTTTCCGGTGCACAAATCTTGACAATCGGAATCCGGCGCTTTACCGTGTTTATCGTAGTCTTCATTCCCACACCAGCATTCGTGTTCGAATTCCAGTCCCGCATATTTATACTCGGTACGTTCCAAACAGTTTCTGAAGCACCACTCTACCGACTGCTCATTGTATTCTATCGCAGGACCGACCGTTAGGGAACGATCTTTAGCGTCCCCAAAACATCCCAAATAACCAGGGGCTGGAAAAAGAAAACACATTTTGAAAACCTAACTGGTATAAAACCTACCCAAAGCATACGAAAGGTTCGTTGAAATGTCTTTTAAGTGTCAAACCAACTAATACTAGCTGTACTAAAATATTGAACACTATACAATTTGCTTTATTCTCCAGCAATGTCAGATGCTGATCGTATGATGAGCTAGTCTCCGGTCCTTTGCTTCTATTCGATTTCTTTTTACTCTGCAGTTTTTCTTTCGAGGAGTGCAACGCATGAACATGAAACTTGATATGAACATCAACCCAGATCTCAAAAAATGCAAGAACGTTCTTAATGAATACTAATCATAACACTGCTAATTGACTTATTAAAATAAAACACTAGTGCGTGATATTCGAAATGGACGCTTAATTTATGGCATAGAAAAAAAAAACAGATGCCCCACTTTAATTCTATTCAATAAGAATTGTATGTTATATCTTCATGATTCAAAAAAAAGTGTTGCATCAAGAAAGCAGTGATAGAACTCGTTCCCAAAGGATGAAGTGTTTTCCTAGTCCTCCAAACTAAAAGATCCTTTTGTGCCTGATTTTATTGGATTGCAGTGCTAATGCAGTTATCACCGTTCATTGGGCTTGATATTAGACTATTTTGGGGCAAAGAATGTATATTTCGTGCCATAAGCTCTGATTATTATTATTATTATATATCCCTGTGATACTTGGAATTCCAAATGGTCCAGGAATTAATTTCGACTGCTCAAGCCATCGATTTGCTCCAGGCTGTGTGTGTGGCACCGGTAGCGAATTTTTTTTCCCCAAACGACATCCGCTTTCCATCTTCTGATTGGTCCATTACATGCATTTGTAATGCCTTCTTCTCCATGTTCCTTCATCACTTTACTTATTTAATAGGTAAAAGAGAAGAAGTGAAAACGCTCACTGAGACTTTTTCCAACCAGTCCACGAATGAGCTGCCCATCGTCGGTGATTTAAACACTAGTATTCCTTGTTATATAACGTGTTCTTTAATTTCCCTGAACATCATGAATATGCATAACGCAGAGAGAGAGCGCCCTCTTTTGATTTTGTCCGATCTCGTTTGGGAAAAGAAATTTCGCGCAACGGTACCGGTGAGGAAGTCACCACGCATCGCATGTGCATCGAGAAGTGTAAATGTCAGGTACGTGTGATATAAATATTCATATCCTCCTGAACCTTAGCCAATCAGAGTGCTCCGTTCAATTCTTTTTGTATCATTGTCCAAGCCTTGTATACAAACGTGGGTGCAGATTATTAAAGTCTGTATTTGAAATCATGGTACACGCATATGGGCCTGCGGATGCAGGAATCGTTGCCGTATGTATATATACCGCGCGCTTCACGTAAAATTGGGACGATATATATATGGTGTACTATAAAGGACACCTATCTGTCCATCGTGCCTGTGAGTAAAACCATCGTGCCTGTGAGTAAAAACATCGTGCCTGTGAGTAAAACATCGCGCCTGTGAGTAAAAACATCGTGCCTGTGAGCAGGTCCATCGTGCCTGTGAGTAAAACATCGCGCCTGTGAGTAAAACATCGTGCCTGTGAGTAAAAACATCGTGCCTGTGAGTAAAACATCGCGCCTGTGAGTAAAAACATCGTGCCTGTGAGTAAAACATCGCGCCTGTGAGTAAAAACATCGTGCCTGTGAGTAAAAACATCGTGCCTGTGAGTAAAAACATCGTGCCTGTGAGTAAAAACATCGTGCCTGTGAGTAAAAACATCGTGCCTGTGAGTAAAACCATCGTGCCTTTGAGTAAAAACATCGTGCCTGTGAGTAAAAACATCGTGCCTGTGAGTAAAAACATCGTGCCTGTGAGTAAAACCATCGTACCTGTGAGTAAAAACATTGTGCCTGTGAGCAGGTCCATCGTGCCTGTGAGTAAAGCCGTCGTGCCTATGGGGCGCAATGTGTAAATAATTATTTAACAAAATTGTTTATATATAATTCATTATTTATTATATAATTCAGTTTTCCGGATAATTATATGTAAATAATTGTTTGGCCGTTTGCATTCTATGTAAATAAATTTATTTGCCACCGCATTATTTATATATAATTTTTTTTGCAACCTAATTATTTACATATAGTTTTGGGCAAACTTGAATTATTTATATATAATTTATTTGCAACATTATTATTTATATATTATTTTACGCACACTTTTTTTATTTATATATAATTGATTTGCAACCTTTTTATTTATATATAATTTTTTGCACACTTTATTTATTTATACATAATTTATTTGATACCTCATTATTTATATATAATTTTTTGCACGCTTTAATTATTTATTATATAATTTATTTGGTACCTCATTATTCTCAGACAACACACAAAACCACGCATCCAAACGATGACTTGACTTTTTGGCATAGTTTTTGAGCCGCTATTTTATTTCTCCTTGGTCAATGTTTAACTTGATTAAATGGCAGTGAATACCTTTAACGGAACAATTAAAATTATCTTTCGATTTACTTAAAGTTATTTTCCTAAACATTTTGGCACGCTTGCCATAAAACGGGGCACGCTTGCCCCTCCTTGCCATGCTTGGCATCATTGGGCCCAAAACCTTGGCACGCTTGCCAACCATTCACTAGCCCCACCAGAACAAGTGGGTGCTAGCCAAAGTGTTTTTTTAGTTTTTGTCACGTGACTTGAATATATGCAAAAATTACTTAATAAATTGGAAAAGCACCCCGATTTGGTCCACCGCTCGTAGATACGGTTGGCACGCCCCATCAGTACAAATGGGTGCTTGGCGTACTTTTTTACAAAGACTAAACACAACCTCTTAAATGTTTAACATCCAAATTCCAAGTCTTACTTCAGAACTAAATACCCAACTTGTTTATTTAGTTTGAATTGAGGCACTGCCTGTCGCTCCAAGGACCTTACTGCCATTTATAAATTCGTAAAATATGGCGGATGAAGGGGAGGAGGTGGGTTTATTTTTGATGTAGCGGTCTCAAAAAGCTACGCCGAACTGGCCTTTCTTGCGCGCGTGCATTGCAATGCACGCGCGTGAACTTGATACATTTGTATCAAATTAGCCAAAAACATCAATCCTTATGCCAAGAACATCGTTTTTGGCTTTAAGCCATCAAGGGGCAGATAACTGCAATTAGGCCAATCGATATGTTTACTTTTGTTTCCTTTTCCTACACCATAGCAACCATCAGCTGATGAAAGAAAGTGTAGGACTCAACTGTGCGTTTGTGGAGAATAATGTATTTTATCTTGCAGTGATAAAATGTATTATTTATATATATTTTTTTGCACTGCACTGCGGGATAGATCATGATGGCCATCGTAGCTAGCTAGTGCGAGCGTTGTGCATAGCTACTTTCTCCGTAATTTTTAAGAATCGTTGACCTGAAATACGCTAGTTTACATTAATTGAGACAAGGGTTTACAACATTTGAGAGTCATTTCCAATAGCTTTCGGGGCGCAAATTACAAAAATTCAGACCCACCCAAAATACACAATACTGCATGTTTTCTATAGCAAGTGCGGTGTGCAATGTGATATGACTATTTAAAACATAGGCGTGTCCTAGTAAAGGTAATTTGCATGCGAGTTTCATTATTTAGCTCAAAAAACCATTATATAATATATAATGGTTTTGCTGTAGTCTTGTTCCCTTGTTTGCTGAAAACCATTATTTATAGATCATAGCCTCGTTCGCCTCAGACCGAACCAATTATTTATAAATAATGTGTGTGGCGCACACTTATATAATAAATAATGAATTATATAATGAATAATGCATTATATAATTTAATGCATTATATAATAAATAATGCATTAAATAATTAATAATGAATTATATATAAATAATGAATTATATATAAGTAATGAATTATAAAATAATTAATGGATTATATAAGAAATAATAAATTATATAATAAATAATTAAAGTGTGCAAAAAATTATATATAAATAATGAGGTACCAAATAAATTATATAATAAAAAATTAAAGTGTGCAAAAAATTATATATAAATAAAAAGGTTGCAAATAAATTATATATAAATAAAAAAGTGTGCAAAAATTATATATAAATAATAAGTTTGCAAATAAATTATATATAAATAATGCGGTGGCAAATAAATGTATTTACATATAATGCAAACGGCCAAACAATTATTTACATATAATTATCCGAAAAACTGAATTATATAATAAATAATGAAATATATATTAACAATTTTGTTAAATAATTTATTTACACATTGCGCCCCATAGGCACGACGGTTTTACTCACAGGTACGATGGACCTGCTCACAGGCACGATGTTTTTACTCACAGGTACGATGGTTTTACTCACAGGCACGATGTTTTTACTCACAGGCACGATGTTTTTACTCACAGGCACGATGGTTTAACTCACAGGCACGATGTTTTTACTCACAGGCACGATGTTTTTACTCACAGGCACGATGTTTTTACTCACAGGCACGATGTTTTTACTCACAGGCGCGATGTTTTTACTCACAGGCGCGATGTTTTACTCACAGGCACGATGTTTTTACTCACAGGCGCGATGTTTTTACTCACAGGCACGATGTTTTTACTCACAGGCACGATGTTTTTACTTTCAGGCGCGATGTTTTTACTCACAGGCGCGATGTTTTACTCACAGGCACGATGTTTTTACTCACAGGCGCGCTGTTTTACTCACAGGCACGATGGACCTGCTCACAGGCACGATGTTTTTACTCACAGACGCGATGTTTTTACTCACAGGCACGATGTTTTTACTCACAGGTGCGATGTTTTACTCACAGGCGCGATGTTTTTACTCACAGGCACGATGTTTTTACTCACAGGCGCGATGTATTACTCACAGGCACGATGTTTTTACTCACAGACGCGATGTTTTACTCACAGGCACGATGTTTTTACTCACAGGCGCGATGTTTTACTCACAGGCACGATGTTTTTACTCACAGGCGCGATGTTTTACTTACAGGCACGATGTTTTTACTCACAGGCGCGATGTTTTACTCACAGGCACGATGGACCTGCTCACAGGCACGATGTTTTTACTCACAGGCGCGATGTTTTACTCACAGGCACGATGTTTTTACTCACAGGCGCGATGTTTTACTCACAGGCACGATGTTTTTACTCACAGGCACGATGTTTTACTCACAGGCACGATGGTTTTACTCACAGGCACGATGGACAGATAGGTGTCCTTTATAGTACACCATATATATAAGCTGTGGTAGTCAACGCCGGCGGTACGGTACGGTACGCAACTATGCGGTTGCACATTCGGACTAAACCCAGCCAATTACCGACCGACAGGATATCAAGTCTACCTACCAGCACACTCTCCAGACGTGTACTCTTCCACCGCCACCTCGGCAATTTGCAGAAAAGCTGCTGTCGGATTAACACTGGGCATGCTGTCATCGATGTCCAAGCTGACGTACCTGGCCGTCCGCGGTGTCTCGCACAGGAACGGGATCACGGCTCCATTCTGAGACTGGTTGCTGGTAGCCGGTGAGCCGCACGGCAGGTTCTCGGTGAAGTTGGGGCTCAGTCCGGCTCGCACTATCGCCCCGATGAAACGAAAACCTAGAAAAGAAAAGACAGTTAAACTTTGCAATTTACAGACATTATGGTAATCAGAACTGTCAAAATTATATTTATAAAGTTCTTGATGATTCTGCAGCCATGTAACATAGGCCTTTGCTCTAGAATTTGAGTTGGTAGCGTTTTAATAAGAGCATGGATACCACAAAGTACAGTTATCAGTTTTGATACAATTTTGATAAAATTACAGAAGTGTTTAACATTCCCTTTTTTACCAAACGTTACTTTTGTTTGAAAGGGGCCCATGACCTTTACAACCCCGTAAAGAAATGGTTCAAATTTGTTTCTGGTCCCACTCGCTACGATTTCAATTGAGTTTGTCATCTGGGTGATGTCTTCACCACAAGATTTGGACAAAATCACGTTCAACAGTTCTGTGTTGCTCTCGGCCGGGTTCGACCGTAGTACATGTACATTAGTGACAGTGTACGTGCGATTACGCGCTCAGCTGTACTGTTTTCTGTGCGTGTACTTGTACGCACGCGTATTGCATGGCACAAAATAACGAAACAGTCATCGTGAGTGACGTCATCAAAATAGACTTGTAGCGGATGCTGCCGACGGCTTTTGTGCTTGTTTTGCCTAAGCGAAGCAGTTTTCCAACTTCACGTTTACGGATACAAATCTCCTTATGTAGTTTTCATATATTGTACCGGGATCCTATTTGGCTCTTGTCCGCCAAATCGTGCAAAACGCACGAAAAGGGGACACACAGACGGGATTTCCAACTCTGTAGGAAGATCTAATTTGTTTTTCCAAGCGGACTCTGCGGTCAACTCACCGCACCGCCACCAGAACTGTAACTGATATATTCCCAGCACAGTTTCACAAAATGTATTACAATGTTAAAACTCTACCCAACCATGGAATCTGGCCAAGCCCTACCCGCGTAAGTGAACAATAGAATTACTAAGCAACCTATTTATAGAGCCTATTTCCAGAGCGCGCGCTTGCCAGACCCCAAAACAGGTCAGCGCACCTGTGGCTCAACGCGCCAACAATGCGCTGTCGGAGCCCTCCGGCAGCGGCTAGGAACAAAAGCCTCAACAAAAGTGCTATACCAACTGTCCGTTACGGTGACTGCTCTATGTTCCGACACCCCTATGTTCCGACACCCCTATGTTCCGTCAAACTGCACATACGATTGTGTTACTGGTTAGGGTTGGGGTTAGGGTTAGGAATAGGAATATGTGCAGTCGGAACATAGGGGTGTCGGAACATAGAGGTGTAACCGTCCGTTACAATATTACAGATTATTTTGAATACATATACATTTTCAAAATTGTCGAAGTTTGCCATATCGAAGTGGCTGGTCTGTAAGCAACTTTACCCCATCCATCTGTCCGGAGAGTGACAGTGATTCTTCCCAAGCAGTGCTTTCTACCTAGGTCCAGCAGCCACCAAGGATGCGGATCATTCTCATCTGGAATGAAGGAAAAGAAGAATATTAATTTTATTCAGGTGTAGTTGGTGTTATGTGTAACAACTGCGAATAAAGTGGTGACGTTGATGCTGAGGGTGGTGTTCATGAAGTTATAATGATGATGAAAATGATAAACATGGTGTCAATTGGGATGCGAGTGGATGCATGGGATCCAGATCATGGGATGGGACCTGGGATAGCAGGGAGGGAAGAGGGCATGGGAAAAACGATCAGTCGGTGATGGGGATCAGAATGTGGATGGGGCCGGAGGGAAGCATTGGGATAGGAACGGGGGTCAGATTGGGATGGGGACGGAGAGGCAAGGGGGAGGGATTGGCAAGGGGAGGTATTGATGGACATTAGGTGCACGTGGAGATGGGACCTGGGATAGCAGGGAGGGAAGAGGGCACGATGATAATTATCAGTGGGAGATGGGGATCAGTGTGGGAATAGGAACGGGGATCATGGGGATGGGCAACGGGGGCCAGTATGGAGATATGGATGAGGTTAGTACGGGGACTGGGAAGGGGAGGTGGTGATGGACAGGAGGATGCACGTGGGGATGGGATCTGGGATAGCAGGGGAGAGGAGAGGGCACGATCAGTGGGTGATGGGGATCAGTATGGGGATAGGAACGGAGATCAAAATGGAGATTTGGACGGGGTCAGTATTGGGATGGGCACGGGGGTCGGTATGGGGTTGGGGACGACGGGATCAGTTCAGGGCAGGGGACGGGGATCAGCATTGGGATGGTAGGGGTATCAGTGAGAAGTTAAGGATGGGGATCAATACAATCAGGTATATGGGGATTGGGCGGGGATCAGTGTGGGTATAGGAAAGGGGATGGGAACGAGTAATGGGGACGGGTATCAGATTGGGATGGGAACGAGTGCAAATTGGGGAAGGAGATCAGTATGGGCGTTGGACTGGTTACGTTTTTAGATAGGGATGGGGATCAGACTGAAGTGTGATTGTGGATCATTTACATGTAAGGGTATCAGACAGGCATCATTGAGGGAATTTGGCGTGGATCAGTATGATAATGGCAACCAGTATTGGGATGGGGACGGGAATCAGTGAGGGGATGTTGTTGGGGATCAGTATGGGACGGCAATAAGTACGGGTGAAGAGGACGGATATCAATATGGGTATGGGGGCGGGGATCACATTGCGATCAGGGCGGTTCGGCATTGGGATAGGGACGAAGATAAGTGTGACGATGGGGATTGGGATCAGTACGGGGATGTGGACAGGGAACAGTATAGTGATTGTAACGGGGATTAGCATGCTGATATGGCTACTGGGTCAGCATAGGAGGAGGACAATGGAGATGGGTATGGGGATCAAAATGTGGCCGGCGATCAGTATGGAGATTGGACGGGGATCAGTATGGTGATGGGACGGGATCGGAATGTGGCTGGGGACGAATTTTTTTCTCCCAAACGACATCCACATATGGGTGTACGCTATGGTGTTTTGGCCAATTTTTATAAAAACATGAGAAGAAAAAATACAATTAGAAACAAGGTGAAATTGAACGTTCAAATTCGGACTGTATTTCCCTTTTAAAAAAATCTTCCAAAGCCTCAGGTTAGAAAAGGAAATAAATTCGGGTGCAAAACCGAGTTTCGAACCCGCAACCTCGTGGTGCACAATCCTACCTTTTATCGACTGAGCTGTCGCACTGCTCGTAAAAACGTGGGGCAACAAATAATTATATACCTGCGTGTGTATCATAAAAGTATCATAGAAGGCGCTAAATAACCATGTATGCGGATGTCGTAGAAAAAAAATCGCTGGCCGGGGATCAGTATAGCGATGGGGCGGGGATCGGTAGGCGGCTGGGGATCAGTATTGGTATTGGGATTCGACGAATTCGACGATGACAATGACACATAACAGAAAATGCGAATGTATTTCTCATTGTTCTTACCAGTGTGTGTGTAGGTATCTGTCTGTCCATCGATGGCCTTATAAGAAGGGTGAGAGTCCCATGTTGTGCTCTGTGATGTAGTTTTCCCGTAAACAGGGAGGGCTGCAATGAATCAGGATTTTGACAACAATTTGAATTTCTCCACCAACGGCGAAACGCAAAACTAAACTAGAAATGTGTTTGTGGACAAGCACCAGCTGTTTTTGGATCTTTGAAATGACTGTGTGACGTGATGAACACACGATGAAGTCACTTCAAATGTCATCTATAACATATCCCGGTATACGTTTACGTATACGTATATATCAAAAGTTACAACCAAAACGAACACATAGTTCTGTAGATAGGCCTTTAATAGATAGGCCTTCAATCTCACGTCACATGACACGTGACAACATCATGCTGAGGTCACTTTAATTTTCATCGATAATATATCCCGGTATTGGCACATATTAAGTGACAAGTACATCGGGTTTATGGTTTTTGAGATTTAAGCCTTAGAAAATTGCCCATTTAATTTGACGTCAAATGACATGCGATGACGTTATGACGACGTCACCCAGATTTCCATCTATAACACATCCCCGTCTGTTGCATACCAAGATTCAACCCAATCGGACTGGCACTTCAAAAAAGAAGTCATCGTGACGAAAATTGTTAGTGGCAATTCCACGGTTACTCACGTTACATTTTTTGATGTACTTTCGAGTTTCCTTGGGCTGTAATTACCTTACTGAAAAGGTTTAATAACTGTTATCCCCATGGTAGATAGAGTAGACCTAGACCTACCTAAGCACCAAAGATGACATCCAGAAAAAGGTGTTATGTATGATAAACAAGACGCGAAAAATCGGTTACTCACGTTACATTTTCGTAACGTGAGTAACCGATTTTGTGCGTCTTGTTATCATACATAAACCTTTTTTTTTTTTAAGCTTGACCAAGGTAATGCCGAACGACTGGTTTTACCTACCAGCACCCTCTCCAGACGTGACGTTTTCCACCGTCACCTCGGCAAGTTGCAGATATGCCTGTGCCGCATCTACACCGGGCATGGAAGTATCGATGTCCAAGCTGATATACCTAGCCGTCCGCGGTGGCTCGCACAGGAATGGGATCTCAGCTCCATCCTGAGACTGTTCGCTGGTAGCCGGTGAGCCGCACGGCAGGTTCTCGGTGAAGTTGGGGCTCAGTCCGGCTCGCCCTATCGCCCCGGTGAAGCGAAAACCTAGAGAAGAAAAGACAGTTCTACTTCGTAAATTACAGTTTCGCAAAAAAAAAAAAGATCTTTAAAAATATACAACCTCAACGAATAATAAATCTTAGGGTGAAGAGTACTACGAAACATTTACCCCCGCTATCCTTTCGGAGAATGACGTTGATTCTACTCAAGTTGTGATTGCTACCTAGGTCAAGCAGCCACCAAGGATGCGGATCATTATTATCTGGAAGGAAGGAAAGGAAGAATATTAAATGGTCCATGAAGTGCTCCTTTCTAGTCCTCTCAAGTGTATGGAAACTAATTGACATCCCTTTTTGGTTAATTTTACTGAAAAGTGCACTTCTTTCAACAATAAAATTGTACATGCACTTCATTCAACATCTAACATTTTTCCTGCTTTTCCAGAGTTAGGATTATTTTGCCGTGATGTCAGTTAAGTAAGACACTGTCCATATTTGGTGGTTTTTCTGTTGAAATTGTAAACCCAAACATTAGTTTAGTGAAAACATTTGTGAGAAAGGTTTGCTCATTGGCTTACTGCCATGAACTGACACATCAACGAATCACCATAAAAGATGGGGATGGGGCCGGGGTTGGGTTGGGGTGGGGATGGGGTGGGGAAAGGGATGGGGGTGGGGATGATGATGTAGTTTTGGTGGCAGAAGGTTGGTGTGGGGTGGGATTGCGGATCGAGGAGATTAAGGAGGGAAGTAGCCATGGGCGTAGCCTGGATTTTTCCAGTGGGGGAGGGGGCATAGCACAAATCCGTGTACTTTTTCCAGCATATTCTCAATTTATCATTCCTTGGAGGGTGGGCGGGGGGGGGGGTGGCATTTGACCACCTCACCCACGCATGTTTACGTTACATACGTAGTGTGGAAGTTCTTTTGTTTTCGTGCAGTTATTAAGACAAACCTGTGAAAAAAATCATTTTACTCGCACTGTGAACATTCTTTCAACCCTATTTATTTTTCTATGATTCTCTTTTAGTGTTTTTCTTCATTTTGCCATAAATAAACCTAACCCCAAAATGCCTCTCAACCCGTTTTCCAGAGAGGGGGAATCACTGTGTGGACGTGGGCAAGTCCACACAACGTAGCTGCTACTTGGTTTATGTGGACCTCTTTTGTTCGGAAGTCCACACAGTGAATGGTAATGTTGGTATACATTGACACCCCTTGCAGGCCCCAATTTTGTAAAAATGTGTATTAAGCTAATAGCAAATGTGATTTACATCTCCCTTTTTTTCCCCCGTCCCTTTTTTTTTAAGGCTTCTTTTCCAGGAGGAGCTCCCCCTTGGCCCTCCACCTACGCAACGCTTACGGAAGTAGCAGAAGGAGGAGGCGTTTTTACGTTGATTTCAAGAATGCCGAAGGTGATGAGAGAGACGAAGTTGATGATGATATGGGGTCGCAACAAATGCAGAAGTATTTCTCATTGTTCTTACCAGTGTGCGAGAAGGTGTACGCATATCCATCGATGGCCTGATAAGATTCGTGAGGCGACCATATTGTGCTCTGTGACGTATGTTTCCCATCAACAGGGAGGGCTGAAATAAATCAGGGATTTAATAAAGCAACTATAATTGGACAACTACCGTTTGAATTTCGCCACCAGCGGCGAAATGCAAAGCTAAAACATATTTAAATGTCAAATTTTATCCTCTCCTTTTATGGAGGTCTTGCTGGAAATAAATAAATGAAAACAAAATAAATTAAAACCAATTAACCCTAAAAGAGGAAAGTCATGACCAAAAAAAAAACACCACAAAACGCATGCCTTCTACCTCCCCGGACGCATTTTATTTTACCCACGCTATTACGTTTTGGACTTAACTTCTCTTAAATGCACGAGTTGTTTTTCTGTCAAGGGTAAAACCCTGCAAAATAGACTGATAAAGTCACCTGAAAGCTCAAAAACTTAATGGAAACTCGAAAAATCGACTGGAAACGTAAACTCGAAACTCGACAAGTCAACGCGGCGAACTCAAAAGTTAAATCAAAACTAAAAAACTCTAAATTAAAATTAAGCTTTCAGTAATTGGACATGATTAACCAAACAGTGTACATGCACATGTATAGGTTTTGCATATACATGTACGTACCATAGCGCAGGTAGGTACATATGCATGTATGTACATTGTACTATGCGCTTTGTTCATCTACATCCAAGTACACATTTTGTCAAAATAAAAGTATATTCTGCTCTGATCGTGTATTTCTGGATTTTCACGCTGTTATTTTCCTTATTCGGCCCTTTTGGCGCAATTTTTTTTCTCGAAATTAGAAGTGACCTTCCACACATTTGGCTACGGTGCATTCCATTGTTTGTCTTTGCAATCGATAAAGACACTAGTTGTCTGACACAATATCCACATCTGTTGACGAGAAGAATTACTTTTTATGCGCAAACCAATACACATTGGGAGTCAGGTTGGCGTAGCGGTACTCTATTTTCCTCGCCTTCCACTGCTGTGACCCGGGTTCGAATCCCGCCTGGGCCAACATGTGGATTGGGTTTTCAGTCCCTGCCTGATTCCGTAGGTTTTCCACAGAATATTCCTCTGGGCTTTATCTCCTACCTCTAAAACTGTAATTCTTATCATTGTCTTCTTTCTACAGGTTTCTTCAGGCTTTCGAGCTACAGTGCCTAGGGCACTTTTGAGGAATCCTTGGTTTCATTACCAGAAAGAAAATAAATATTTTTTTTGTAAAAGTCCGGAACGTTCTGTTTCGGAACGTGTTTTAAAACAATAGGGCAGAGTGGCGCAAACTTTGCCATGTTTGGTTCAATTTGCGTGGCGTCAAAGATGTCATATTGTCTGAAATTATAAATATTCTGTAATTAGGCCAATGTAATCAAAGAATATTTTCAAGCCATTTTAAGCAAATGACATTCAATGAAACTTCAGACCCTGAGCACCTTTAACTAAGCCGGCCATTAATGCACATCAGAAATGAATTAATGAAGGAAGTCACAAAAAGAGGGCAGTATTTTAACATTGTCTCCACTCAATGGCCAGATAGAGGGGGTGGCTCAACAGACCCTATGGCTCAACTGACCCCATACATGGGCGTTGCCAGGATTTTTTCCAGGGGGGGGGGGCAAACAAAATTTTGCCCCAAAATGCCTTTACTTTTTCATTTTATTCTCAATTGATCATTTTTCCGAGCGTGAGCAGGGGAGCAATATGGCTTCGCACCTCTTTTTCCCGTGTTTTTTTTCGTTTTCCATGGCTCAACTTGCCCCACTCTCCCATATTTTTTTTTTTGTAGACGATTAGGTAATCGCTACGGAAACATTATTTTGTTCAGTCAAATTCATTGACATTTATACAAAAACGATGCTTAAATTTCCATGAAAGCGCGTGACAACAGTCACGTTCGTTGAGCACGAATCTTACCTAGGCGCACTCTGGTGATGCTCAATCAGTATTCGGTTTGCACGTTAACTGCTGACGTCACCAGACTGGGAATAACTTAAACGTGTACATGAAAGGTACTGACATTTACATAAAGACGCTTCCCCCCAATTAAATATGAAAAAGTTTTCGGCCCGATCACTATAGCGTTTGTAACTCAACAAACGCAAAGCTCGTTTTGCTTTCCGAGTGAGCAGATTCAACGCTGTGGCCACGGTGGTTCAAAAGTGGCACTCTGCTTTTCTGCCACCAGAACATCAGATTGAACGTGTTGTCCCAAAGGTTCAAAAGTAGCCATCGACTTTGTTTTTCTGCTTGCACACAAAAGCTGATCAGTTTTCCCAGTCACCCTGCCTCCTTTTATCGTGATTATGTTTGGACAAACCTCATCCGCAAACAGTTCTGATAAGCGTAGCCGCTCTTTGAAGTGCAATCGTCGTTCGCTTTTTTGACAAATTGTTAATCGAATGAAAATGTACATCGGACACTAATAATCCTATGCAAACCATCAACACTAATAGCGAAGGCTGAGACAGTCGGTTTAAGATATCTTTATGGGTTTTAATTTATGTGTAAAAGATATAGCATGGCAGAGTGGTGTCATTACCGTGTCAAAAGGAGGAATTTACGCCCTTTCCTTAAAACACTATCATCATCATCATCATCAGTCTCCAAATCCAGCTATGGGACGTTGAGCCACCCACGCCAACCGATCAGTCGAGATGATAAAACACTTTGTTTATAGTAATTTATGTGTAAAAGATATAGCATAGCGGAGTGGTGTCATAACCGTGTGAAAAGGAGGCATTTACGCCCTTTCCTTAAATCACTATGTTTATAAAAAATACGGCATCTTTTATCCAAGTCTCGGGACCCCACATGCCCGGATTTAATATTGGCGTCTCCTCCCCTTCGTAGGTAAAATATTAAAACTTGTTTTAAACAGCAGCAAAAAAATCCGGTATACATGTAGAAACGCCATGTGATAAAGAAGACTGGTAACGAATAGCGTTAATCCCCCACACCCGAGATTGGCTACTTAAAATTTTAATTTGATAGTCACTGGCATTATCATACGACAAAAAAACAAAACAAAACAAAACCACAACTTGTGAATTTTTACGGAAGCCTCAGGACAGAACCAACAAAATGTAACCTGACCCACTATTCTGCCCGGTCGGAATAGTAATTCGCCCGGGCGGAATAGTTATCCGCCTAGCTGGATTACTATTCCGCCCAGGAAGATTACCCGAGCGGATTGCTATTATTCAAAAAGGCTTTTATTATGAACTTAAAGTTGCCGAGTATATCTTACAGTGCACGTCATTGTGACGTCCTTATGTATTTAATTTGAATCCTCAAAATCAAATGAAAAATAAAACTAATTTCTTCGAAACGGGACGAGGGATGAAAATAAAACCTGGTGTGAAAATATTGTCTAAAAGCTTTGTGTGACTTCATGACGTTAAGGGTATGAAATTACAAGCGATTTAAGGTTGCAAGTTTTTACAATACTGAATAAAAACAATTGTCTCGGACAAGATTGATTCCAGAGCACGAAGCCGCTCAAATTTTACTTCTGGTTGAAACAGAAGTGCAATATGTCAAGACGAAGTCTTGTGCATTTTTCATGTCTTCTTACAGGACTCAGAAACAAAGCTTTAGGCTTCTACCGTCTCTCTTCGCCCCAGTCCTAAAACTTATATATTTGTTTTTATTTACCTACCTGTAAGATTGCATCGACCTAGTTGAAAGAAGCAGCAGACCAACACCATCAGGAACAACAGACGGCAAATGTAGACGTCCCAGCCATAACGTGATACATCCAACAGCCCAGCCATGTTCGTAATGTTTTATGGTTGTATTTCTAAAATCCACAGTATTGATTATAAATATGTAAGCATCGCGAGTTCGTTCCAAATGTTCTACCGCATACGTTGCTGTACATTAAATTGACGTTCAGGTTGGCTTCTGTAACAACCAACCGTAGGCGTCGTTACGGAATTAATAATTTGTATTACTCTATTGTCATTAGGGCGTCTCTTTCTTATTCTATGGTTCTCAATTCCGACCGACCATTTTTGGGGTTCCCGATCGAGAAAATAACAACGTTTTGTTTATGCCGCCGAATCTGTCTTGAATTTCTTACCTAGAAAACAAAATGCAGAAAGGAGGAAAATCTGTCCAATTTCAAGGGAAAAACGTTGAAGTAATGTCCAATAATGTACGTGCGTGCATTCACAAACGGTACGGCGCGGTACGGATTGAGATGTGGTGTTGTCGCCAGCAACAACACGCTTTGTGTCAGCACTATACATGTTCTAGGTTTGCTGGTCCTAACCACTTAATTATGTTGCACGCTGCGGCGGCTGATGGGGACGAGCGCTGCATGTCTGTTTCCCTAACCTGATAATTCTCTAACGCCCTGACGTCTAAATTGTAGTTCAGTTAATAAACCGTCATTTTAGCCGGTGGGGGGGGGGGGGGGGGGGGCAGTAGCAAAGCAATGTTGAAATGTAGACAGGTTTTTTGGGTTATCTGGACACTTGGCCTCCGTAAAATCAATAAGGGGGGGGGGTGCTCGTACCGATCTGGGAATCTGGGTAAATTCGGAATTTGCCCAGGGCAAAGTGGGAATTCCAACACTGCGCGGCAAAGTGGGAATGTTGTCTTTATGTACTATTAACATCAATAACTCTTCATAAAATCAACCCCGAACCCTTCGCTGCTAGAGGGAGGTACTTAAATATTCATCGACTTTATTCCTTTATTTTGTTATCACCTAACCGACACAATTGTTCGTGAATCACTCATGAATTACAACATAGTAAACTCGGGAGAAAGATCATGTAGAGCAACGACAATATCCCCTTGCACTAATTCGAAATTTACCGAGATTCCAGCATTGTGCTACTACCAAACCTTGGCAACGTGGGAATTTCGTTCGATTTCGATGTATTTGCTGTAGTATTTGCCAGTACTAGCACTAGCCTTAACGACCCTTTCTTGTGCTTTGTCTGCACGTACCTACGCTCCACATACACAGCCGCATACAATGGGCCGAATTCATAAAAAAAAACTAGTAATTGCTATTAAGCAGAGGCACCGAACAAAAGCAAAAGTTCATCAAGCAGAAGCTGAAGCATAAGCAATTGCTTAAAAAAGTTTAAATAAGGCAAAAAAAAAAGTCTCCGGTTTCTGGTATGCGCGCGTCGCCGTAGGCATGCGCGTCGGCAAAACGAAAAAGTTTTTTTTTAAATGAAAGATGATGTCCCAAAACCGCCAAACTCACTGGTTTGACTGGAATACTGCTGCTGCACAATTTTAACGCGTTTTTAGATTGGGTTATGGACGAGAATAAGCTTTATGTGGCCTCTCTGGACTCCCATATATTTGCACTAAGTTTAGTCGGACACCATTTGCAGTCATCAGCACACATTTGAAGCAAAAAAGTCAGGTAAAAAAAAAAACAAAAGCCGCGTCGCCGCATCATTTTTTGGGCAAGCTCCATACCAGAAACCGGAGACTTTTTTTTGTTGGCCTAACCTTTTGCTTTGACTAATTGCTTTTTCTCAAGCTAGCCCAGCGATTGCTTGCAGGTCCTTAATAAAGCGCTATTCATGTGCGATGAGGCATGCGTAAATGTGAAGCTTTTTTATAGAAGCAGGCTTGCTTTTCCCACACAATTTCCAAAATTGGTGCACAGAGTGATGATCAAACTGCTGTCAAATGTGATCAACAAGTGAGTGCAGTTTTGGTCAAAATCATCCAAAAACACCCTGTGCTATAAGACAAATTTCAACTACCAAGTAGCAAGGAAAAGAAATGGAGGGCACTTCAGGATGCCAAAGCAACAATTGCTACAAACACCGGAAAAAAAATGGATGACAAACATTATTGAAGAAGGTTGCCAACATGAAAGCACAGGTCAAGAAGAAAAGGGACGCAAATGAAACGGGTAAATCGTATGATCAATTTGTGTTCCTGTCTTCGACGCACTGAAAGGGCAAGAAAACCCTACCATAAACAAAATGGCTTCCGCATTTTCAGCGGGAGTTTGTTCCTCCAGTTGCGCTTCTGCTGATGCCCGCTTTAGGGTTTGTATTTTTTTCTAAAGTTCTTCTTATTTTTTACTGTAATTTTACATTCGTTAGAAATGATTTGATCAAGTATTGTTGCTTTTACCATTCTATCTTACTGAATATTAAAGTCCTACCCAACATTTGTAGCTTAATCTGTATTCCGCAGAAATAAAGAGCAGTTGCATCACTTTATACATCAACTTTTTGTGTTCACTTAACACTACTTTAATCATGACAAATCTGTCCAAAATGGAACATACATGTGCATATAAGACAAAGACAATCTTTGAACCATTCTCTAATATGCAATGTGGGGATCTTGTAACACTACAAGCAATTGCTGAATAACACAAGCAAAAGGTGGTTGTTATGTATACGTTTTTAGGCAATTGCTAATCCAGGTGGCATTTGCTTGCAAGAAACAAGCTTTTGCTTTTGCTTAAAACTATAAACTTTTGCTTGCTAGCAACTGCTTATATTTATGTATGAAGATGTAAGCAAAAGCCTAGAAAAAGCAATTGCCAGTTTTTATGAATTCGGCCCAATAAGTCGAGGCGGATCCGCCTCCACTTACTGTACCGGACAAACCAGCCCAAAGCTGCACTGTAGGGAGCAAGCTCGTTTGGGGAACAAGCGTGGCAACCTTGGCCAAGGCTAACTTTCCCACGGTTCAGTGGTGGCGCGATTATTACCAAAAGGTTATTTCAACACACCTATCCATAACATTTACATCAAAGGTGAAAGAAATTCCCAATTTGGGTATGAAAAATAACTACTTCTACGTAATTGGCATTTTCTCAGCAACCAAGAGTGCTATTTTCATGATTTTTTTTTCTCAGTTTTTGAAAGAATAAGCTCTCAGCTAAAAAAAACCATAACAATCCACCAATCCTTTTTTTTTTAAAGGCAAATGTTTTAGTTGCATTATGTTGGGTCACCCTGTATATTACAGAATAGTGTACACATACCCACATTCCCAATCTGACTCAGTCCGAATGTTGTGCACAGGCGGACATTGAGAAATTTAAGACTGGCCATTCTGTGATCAGGGTCGATGATACTATGCGATAAGACAATCAGGGAATTTGTTCCCGAAATTTTAATTTAACCCTATCCAGCTCTAAGTCTATATCTACGACCACTGGAAACAAAACAGTGAACACGTCAATGAATTACCATCCTCATTCATAATCTTAAGTGCAAATAATGTCTACTACCTTTAACGCTTCATATAATCACTTAGCTCAACATATATACATCGATGTATACATGAGTATCAAGTACCACATGAAGTGAAACAATACAAAGTTTACTGTGAGATTAGTATGTCTTCATAAATAATTATATTTGGTGCGATACTGTACATTTTTTTGTGCAAATTAGTCAAGTACACGTGTTAACAATAATATGTGGTAAAAAAAGCAATTCGAATTATTTTAGTGCTAAACCATGAACAAAAGTTTGTGTGGATCATTTGATCAAATTCCATCTTATGAATAGGTTGATCATTTGGTTATCTATAAAACTGTTAGTAGGTCATGGCAATATTTTAAATTGAACGATATAATCCACACATTCGATTTTAAATAAATACCACAGCGTACAATGATACCTATTGATTCGTATACACCAAGTACATGCTACCCAGACTATTACATGTTAAGTATTTCGTTTTATCTACCCTGTAGCTAAAATGTGAATGTTTCTGAAATAAAGCATAAGTCATTGTTTTGTCGGATATGGCACCCGCATACACATTTGTGCAGACTCTCGGTTATTTTATCGAAAATAACTGAATGGAGAATTTCACGTTTAGTAAATAAATTTTACATTGGACATAGAATAATTTTAAATTATCAAATTTAAATTAAAACTTATTGTAAGTGTTTGCCAGTAATCACTCAACCTTGGTTGTCATGGGCAATTATTTTAAGTCTATTTGAGGTAAATTTAAACGGCTCACCCTTTTTAATTGAAAACTTGAGATTGTTCGAGATTGTTGAAAACAAAGCAAAAATCCAAGGTGTTGTCATGCCCTGAATAAACTGCTGTAAACATGTTGACTTTCTTCGGCAGTTCAGCACAAGTTATTACAAACGTATTGAGATAATAGTAAAGAGGAGACATTTAGCCAATCAAAAAAGTGTAAATAACTTCATTTACCAAATTAAATGATGTAACTACTCCGTGGATTATAAAGGTAAATTAAAGGTGCATCAATCTAACTCAATATTTTAAGACTAATGTTAAAAAAGGACTCCTTTAAATCCAAAAAGGTCACGTTGTAACTGAAAACTACTTGTTTGGTGTTAATGATCAGGAAATCCATAAATTATGTTCATAACTTTGATCGCAGCTACAATCGCCGTACAGAAGTCCATTACTATTAGTATTTACGTCATCGTTTTAAAATTGAAAAAAAAGTAAGAGCGCACTTTCCTATTTTTGTTTTACGCAGTATATATGTACAAACCCCATTATGTTTTATTAATGATCCCGTAAAGTTAATTTACTAATCTATCCTAAAAGGCACTCGACAATATTTGCAAACATCTAAAAATAAAATTATGAAGTAATTATGAAACAAATTGCTTGGTAAATAACAACACCAAGCATTCTGTGAAGTCGTTTTGCCAGGTATGATGTTAATTTAAAGACTTTTAAATACATTTTCCAAAGATCGCACGGCCAAACGCTCGTTGGATTTTATTTTCTTCAAATAAGCCACCTATTGACCTCCGTTCGGTACACTCGGATTTTAATTCCATGGGATTTTACTAGCAAAACGCATTCAGAGAGCTGCACCGTGATGGTTGAAAGCCATATGTGTTTTCCCTTGTTTTGTCTACTACCAATAGACACAAAACATTGAACACGTCAGTGCAACGATATTTTCTATTATGACTAGCCCCATTCGGAACATTATGGCAAATGCAATTGTTGTCTACTACCTTTAACGATTAATATAACCCTGTAAATTGTGTTATTTTACAACGGCTTACAGCAAAAAAAGTCTGTGAAAATCATCGAAAAATACAGAGGATTTGTTATTAATGTTTAATTGCAGTAAATAATTGTTGGTGAACAAGTATCGTCGAAACTGTTTGTAGTTCTACTGCATCCATGTTCAGCAACAAAGGTTAACTGTTAAAAAGTGCCTCGTGCTGGATGTTTACTGTTGTATTAATCAAAGCTACGTGTTATTTAAACAACCCTACATATTATAAAAGGCTATTTAAATTAAAAGATCCTTTATTGAACTTCTTTCTTCACAAACAGTTAATTATTAGACTCAGTCGTGCCAGTGCCTGTACAAAATGTAGCACAATTGTGTTCGCTCGATCTATCGAATCAAGCGCGCATTCTGGAAATAAAGATGTGGTTGTTAGTTCGTCGACAACTAACTCAGTTATCCAAACCTGCACAGGTACGTTCACGCACACCTAAACAGTACAGACAATTTCAAAACAGTGCATACCAAAATTTAGTTACCAAGCTTTCGGTCCGATGTCTTTCTTCGGGGGTTGTTCTTTCATGAGCAACGCACGAGCATGGGCGTCGCCAGAATTGTTTTCTGTTGGGGAGGGGGAAATCTACGGAGCTTTTAAAGGGCATAGGTGAAAAAAAAATTGAAAAAATCATCGTAAGAATGAAAAAAATCTGCGTTCGAACGAAAAAAATCTGCGTTCGAACGAAAAAAATCTGCGTTCGAACGAAAAAAATCTGCGTTCGAACGAAAAAAATCTGCGTTCGAACGAAAAAAATCTGCGTTCGAACGAAAAAGCTGTTTGCTGTTTGCTGTAAGTTGTTTGCCCTCCCTGTGCTGCCCCACCACTTATGTGGGTGATTTGGTCATGTTTTTTTCAGGTCCATATGTGCCCAATGTAGGTCCGTGGCCCAAGTACAGGAATTTCAATAACTGGTCTTAAAGCAGTCTATGAGCTTTCAAACGGTCTTACTAGGGCTTGCTGTTAGTTGGTCATGAAGTCTAACCATTGCAATGAAGATCTAGCTAATTGTCCTTTTTTTAAGAGTCCCTATCCTGTTTCAATACTAGCTACACCCCCCCCCCCCCCCCATCAGTCCCACCCTTTATGCTATGCTGAGGCAACACACTTATGAGACATTTTTGAAAGTAATTTGCCTTTTTGGTTTCTTTTTATAAAGTGAGGCAAGTTTAAAAAAAAATAATTAAAAAAGGCTATATAATTATCTTTTAAATTTTTCAGGTAAAACAATTTAACTGGTCGTCATTGTGATTTTCAGAAATTTGTCTATCCACAAATTCTTTACAGTATAAATTTTCATTCCTAATCCTTGTAATAGTTCCAAACTTTAGAAGCGACTGACATGTATATATTGTTTGATCATTTCTGGCTTTCAATAAGCCTATTTAACTAGTCCAACGCTTGTACATGTACATGTACTTTCTGCTTCCTCACTTTCAGATACGGGATTCACTAATTAGCTGATTCCTACTCATACTCATAGCAATTGACAAACATGTCGGGCTATTCTGATAGCCATGGCTAGCCCAACATGTTTTTGGTGGCCCATGGATAACCAGTTAAATGTGGAGAAACTGTTGCACTTACAAGAGCATAATATGAGTCACATCATGATTGATACGTTTTACATGTTTGGTGCAACAGTTTTCAGGGCAAAGAATGTTTTGACCCACAAAAATCACCCACATAAGTGGTGGGGCAGCACAGGGAGGGCAAACAGCTTACAGCAAACAGCAAACAGCTTTTTCGTTCGAACGCAGATTTTTTTCGTTCGAACGCAGATTTTTTTCGTTCGAACGCAGATTTTTTTCGTTCGAACGCAGATTTTTTTCGTTCGAACGCAGTTTTTTTTTCGTTCGAACGCAGATTTTTTTCGTTCGAACGCAGATTTTTTTCGTTCGAACGCAGATTTTTTTCGTTCGAACGCAGATTTTTTTTCGTTCGAACGCAGATTTTTTTCGTTCGAACGCGGATTTTTTTCGTTCGAACGCAGATTTTTTTCGTTCGAACGCAGATTTTTTTCGTTCGAACGCAGATGTTTTTCGTTCGAACGCAGATTTTTTCGTTCGAACGCAGATTTTTTTCGTTCGAACGCAGATTTTTTTCGTTCGAACGCAGATTTTTTTCGTTCGAACGCAGATTTTTTTTCGTTCGAACGCAGATTTTTTTCGTTCGAACGCGGATTTTTTTCGTTCGAACGCAGATTTTTTTCGTTCGAACGCAGATTTTTTTCGTTCGAACGCAGATGTTTTTCGTTCGAACGCAGATTTTTTTCGTTCGAACGCAGATTTTTTTCGTTCGAACGCAGATTTTTTTCGTTCTAACGAAGATGTTTTCAATTTTTTTTTCCATCTATGTCCCTTTAAAATCTCCGTAGAAATCACATCCCCCCCCCAAAAAAAGAGAGAACTCATTGTACGTTCTCTAGCATAATCTCAATTTATCATATTTTTTGTTAGGTGGGCAGGGGACATTTACCCACCCCATCCCCACAGACTCCCATTTTGTTATATATGTATTAAATTCATAACAAATATGACCTATGTTATGCTTTTTTACGGGGGGGGGGGCTTGCTTTTCCAGGGGGTCCCAAAGACTTGGAACTTAATTTTGGTAAGCACTGCTTTGAAATTGTCTGAACCGTTTACTAAAATCACCGGTGCTACACAGCTTCTCGTTTGCTTACTCACATATATCTACTTGCCCAGCTTGTCTTTGCCCACTGTACGTCAAAGCTGCATGGTTCATTATTTTGTGTGGATTAAATGCAGCATGACCGTCACTTGCATTTTGTGTTCATTTATTTTCCTGTTCTTTTTCAGTCTTCATGCAGCAATCTTATTCCACCATCAAAGTTACAAATATTGTATGTACTGGTGCACTGCATTTTAAGTTCTCAAACAGCCGTCTACATAAAAAAAAATGACTGTTCACCAACAGAACAGTACTGTGCCGTTTACAACAGTTCTTTAAATTCACCAAAAACTGTTGTTCCGCCCTCTACTGGCATCAAATAAACCATTGTGCAGTACCATACTCTTTGTAATAACAACTGACAAGAATCTTTGTGAAATAAGGCCCCCCCCCCCGCCAAAAAAAAAATATTCGGTCTCTGGTCAGACCAAAGTTCCGGAATTGACGCGGTCACGCGGCTTTTTTTTGTTTTTTGGGTTTTTTTTTTCTTTTTCTTCAAGCTTGGATTGTACAGACAAGGTGGGTACTATTTTGCTTTGTTGGTGTCCTCATGTACATTGGTATCCTCCATAATTTGCCTTGGTGCTTTCGATCATTTGCCTTGGAGCAATTTCCCATTCCTTGGTGCTCTTTGGTAAAAAGGTGCGGAAATAGAGGGCGCTGTTGGAGCTACCGCGGAACATTTTGGAAAAAAAAAGATCGACGCGCATGATTAAAATCGACGCGCGCGCTGACCAGAGACCGACTTATTTTTTGGGGGGCCTAACAGCGAATTTTTAAACAGTGTACAGCCCAGTAATACATACGTCGTTGTATATAGTCACGGCCATATGCACCGCACTCACAAATAGAGTGCAAAAAAGCTTAACTGTGATTAATGTGGCTCCATAACTAATTCTATTTGGTGCGATACTGTACAGTTTTGTGCAAATTTGTGTGCAAGTACATATGTTAACAATAAAAGCAATGCGAATTGTTTAAGTACCAACACATGAAAATATTACGTTTGTTGATCATTTGGTTATCAATAAAACTGTCATTAAGTCACAACAACTTTTGAAATTGAACAATATAATTCACAAATTAGATTTGATGTACATACCACAGCGTATAATGTTACCTATTGATTTGTTTACACCAATTACACTAGCTGCGCTCACTGGCGGCGGAACCAGGGGGAGGGGGAGGGGGGTTAATTGCCTACCCCTACCACTTTTTTTCACGGGGGGGGGGGGGGGCATTCATTATGAAAATTCAATAGCGGCCCCATGTTCCATTTTTTTTATGATAGCACCACCTATCTCACACTGTTTGAAAGCATCTGCCTTTTTTTTTAAATGGCAACACATCCTATGTCAATGTTACGCTCTGAACATCAATGATTTTTCTAATGGCATCGAGCTGTAAGTTATTGTTAGGTCGTTTGTAAGGCCTAAATTGGATTAAAAATTGTTTTAAGTCTTCACGGCAAGACAACTTAGGTACGTGTCATTTTATCTAAATATACACTGTTTTGGAACCAAAAAATGCGTGCATGTTTAAGTGCCAATAATGTGGCAAAAGAATGTAAATTCTGAAAATTTATCATACTTTTGAAACTACCAAGAAATTTACTGTAAAAAGGTGTTCTTATTCCTCCATGTGTAAACATTTGCAGGAAGGTAAAATAACATATCTCCCATGATCACACAATTTGACAGCATAAGAGTAAACACTCAATTTTCTCAAAAAAGCATTTTTCGAGTTAGGCTGCTTTGCCATAAAAGGGCCAACCAGCATTGAGATGTCAGGTTTATTCCGCAGGTTAGTTACACATGGAGTCGTTAATAGTCATGTTTGAGGTGCCAAATGTTCTACATGATTTTGTATGAGTGGCACTCTGTTGCATTCACTGCACCGAATACAAATTGACCTCAAAAGATGAATTTTCAGTGTAAATATCTAGTGTTGATAGTCAGCAAGCTGCTTATTATGGAATACCAAAAGGGGCTTTCGATAAAAGTTCGCTATTATTTGATTCGTATCAGATTGATCATTCCATTCGGAAAATTCATCATTCCATTCAGCAATTTCATCACATTTTGGCTCGAATTCCTCATTCCTTTCTGTGAAATCTGATTTCATTCTGCAAATTCGCAAATCAATTCGGCAATTTTATCATTGCATTCGTCAATTTTAGCGCCCCATTCTTTGAATTCATAATTGCATTCTACAAATACATCGTTGCACTCGGTACTTTCGATAGTTCGCTATTATTTGATTATTCCAATCGGTAAATTCATCATTCCATTCGGTAAAATCATCATTCCATTCGGCAATTTCATCACATTTTTTTGCTCGATTTCTCGATTGAGACATTTTTGCAGGGAGGCGTGCTGAAATGTGCCAGTAATTATGTGCTGAATTATTTTCTTTGGACACTTGGGCCTCCGAAAATGAATAGGTGGGGTGGGAGTGGGGGAGGGGGGGGGTGGGGGGCTCGTACCATAATTTCAATGTGGAGCGCTGGCATATCCTACCATGCACATTATATTCCCTGTTAGTGTACAAATGCCCCCTTCCGATTACGTCTATTTTAAGGGGGAGGGGACCGTTTGCATGTGACGTTACATAACATTTGCTATTGCCATTTTAATGGATTTTTTTTAGAGAGGGGGGGGGGTTGACACAATTTAAATTGTGGCTAAAGCCCCCCGCTAGCCCCCCGCCTCCCCCCCCCCCCCCCCCGCCAGCCGCCTCTGGCCAAAAGGAGTGATAAAATCGCATAATGGAATGATGAATTCGCCGAATGGAATAATGAGTCTGACTAATGTAGTGATATGACCTATTAAAAGCAGTTTGACGTTCCACAGTTTCTGTTGAAATTTTTTCTTCCTGTTGTTCAAACTGCTTCTGCTCCTGTTATATTGACGTTATTCCAAGTCGTAGACCGAGCAGTCCTGGCTGGGAGTTAGCTCGGCGTCTGCTGAGGCCAGACCATGGAGGCGACACTGGCCACTTCCCTTCGCGTAGTCGAAGGAGACACACTCGGCGTCCTTGGTGCAGTAGCCGGCGCATCGCGAGAGCGATTTAAGCCAGGGGCTCCGAGTTGCCGATCAATGCTCCCTGGTGCGTCTTTGTGAAGACTGTTGACCTAGTCTTGGCTGTAAAAATGACGCAAAGACCTTGGCAAATGTAACAATATAATATACAATGTACAACTTATTAGTCTTGCACCCTTTAGCCAACAGAGGGCTCTGCGCAAATGTTATCATTCTCTGAAACATGGCTGCTCCCAGAAAGTTCTAAATCTGTGTCAAACAGTACTCGTGTCGTTATTTATGCGCTACTCGCGTTTGGACACCATATAAGTCAGCATCAGGTACCATCTTCTGAGTGTGCTATAAACACGAAAAACAGCGCGCGCGAACCAGCGAACGGTACGTCCACCCGTGCACATGTTATTATGGCAAGTCGTTTGGAAAACCAGAACACTCGGCTTCCAAGAGTCCATAGCTGCAAGGTGTCTTGAAACCATGGGTATTAAACCCAGCAGTGGATTACATGACTACCTGGTCGGGACCTTGGACCTACCTCATTTAAAGAGGGCCTCCCACAAATTGCTCTCCTAAATATTTCTACAAAATTGGTGAACATTCTTGTGCTTGTTCAAAAAGGGGAGTATTTTTTATCAATTATAATTCACGTTGATGAGGTTATGCAAGTTACTGACATAACATGCGTGAACCACGTCTGCTTATTTTCCTTACGTGGCGCAATTTGACTTTTTATATTTCTCCTCGAAGAGCTTACCCTAAGTGTCGCAGTGGAATGTGGAATAAGTGGAATTTACTGGCCCATTTTTAAGTTACGGTTCTTGGTTTCGCTCGTACCCCCGCCCTGCAAACAGAACGCTGGGATACTCTGATGAATTCACGCTCAGTCAGTTACCGTGTCACGCGTTGCTGCTCTATTTTCTCGTCCACACAATTGATAGCAACGCGAGGCCAGCGAACGATGGCCGTAAAAAGGGCTTCAAAAAATTCGCAATTTTCATTGCATAAATCATAACCAATCCAAACAAACAAAGTTGCTTTAGGTAGTTAAAGACCTACTTCATGTAGCTATCAAGGTATTTTTTTTTCTCAAAAAAGGATTTCGATGCATTTTGACGATATTACTTCACGAACAAATCGACTAAAAATTAGGTCATTAAATTGCCGGGTTTTTTATGAACGACGAAAGTCTCCCAAATGTTAAGGTAATCAAACGAAAGAGTGGCCTTCATTTACAAAAATCTCGTGAAAGCGATGTCGTTATTTTAAGAATTCGATGTACGCCTAATGTTTCCATCAAGTTCCATTAAAAGATGATGTCTCAAAACTGCCAAACTCACTGGTTTGACTAAAATCCTGCTGCTGCACAATTTTAACGTGTTTTTAGATGGGGTTATGATCGAGAATAAGCTTTATGTGGCCTCTCTGGACTCCCATATATTTGCACTAAGTTTAGTCGGGCACCATTTGCATTCATCAGCCGACATTTGAAGCAAAAAAAAAACAGGTAAAAAAAAAAAAAAAACCCGCGTCGCCGCACCACTTTTTGGGCAAGCTTTATACCAGAAACCGGAGACTTTTTTTGGCCTAAAGCATAGAGCAAGGAACCCAAACACGATGTGACCTTGTGACCCATACGCCCACAGATTGGTCGAGCTCGCGCTGGAGTATGGCCTGCTTAATATTCACAAGTCATTCGTTGCGCGAATAGCGCTTGATATTCACAATGTTTCAGGCCAATGTACGTCGGCGTACATTTACACGCGCACATTGTGATTGCAAAACATGAAATCTCGAAAAAGTCTTCATTTTTCAACCGGCGATTTGGACCAAACATTAGTCTCCTGCACGAGTTTCACATGAAAATGAAGCGTATACTTTCCTCTATCTACTAAGCCTTGCCATTTGTTTCGGCCTTTTTTAAGAAACGAATGTACACCTTAAACTATCTGACCTCGATTTTGTTGATAAAAAATATGATTTTGTTTGACAGGCCATAACAACACTTTGTGATGCGATCAAGCTAAATGATGAGTCGTTTGTCGGGATTTTTTATTTGGAGATGCAGACCAAAATAGGGCCACTTCATCACATCACTTCATCACATCTCTTGGTGTTCCGATTTCCATAGTTTTTAAATTACAGATGGTATCAGCATGCGGTTTTCACAGCAGTAATGCTGAGATTGTACTCTTTTCAAATCTGTAAAAAAGAAATTTTTGACCGAGGTCGACAAATGACTTATGTAGCTTGAGCGCATCACATATTTGTCAAAAACGATTTTTTTTGTTTTGTTATCAAAATAAAGACATTTTTCAACTGTTCACTTATTTAGCCATCTTGGCCAAACAGTGCATGTATTGAGGCACTTTTTTGTGTTTTTCTGTAGTCTCGAATAAATCTCGTAAGATCTCGCGCACGCTTTTGGGCCATGCGTGCTCGACCTCGGGGCGAGAAACTGAGGTCAAACAGGCTGTGTGCGTGACACGGCTACTGACTGCGCTCTAATTCGTGACTGTGACCTGCGTGTCATCACGGTCATAACACTGTAAGGTGTACAGTGTAACACTGTAAGGTTTATAGTGTAACACTGTAAGGTTTACATTGTAAGGTTTACATTTACAATTCCCGTCACTTGCTCAGGCTCCGTTTCGAATCACGAACGGTCGGATTGCATAATGCGATGTTTAAAATTGTGTCCACATGGTCCGCAATGAAACATAATCACATCCGGTATGGAATGTGCGCAATGGACCGATCCAGTAAGAACCACCCCATGGTGCTCTGACCAATCACAGCCGTGATTTATGTCCGACATGAGTGCACAAAAGTCCGACATGCGTGCATGCGCGTATGATGCGCGCGGCAGGAAAATGCAGTGTGGCATTGGAGAGGAGCACGTGTTAATTTGCCCAGTGCGCAGTGGGAGGGGCTTACTGGATCGGTCCATTCTATGGGAAGTTTTCATTTACGCACATTGTGTAACTGCGGTTTTGAACAGCTGCAGACAGATGCTTTATACATAGGTCACAGGCCACTTCCTTCACACGATTCCGTAAAGCTCATTAGCATATCCAAGTTTGCAGGGCGGAGGGGGGGGGGGAGGGTACGAGCGAAGTTCTTGGTAACCTGCTGATTTCTGCAGACAGGTTGCAAACTCTTTTTTTTTTTAAAGCTTGGCCTAGGTAATATCAGACGACTGTTTTCACCTACCAGTACACTCCCCAGACGTAAACTCTTCCATCGTCAGCTCAGCAAGTTGCAGGATTGCCTTTGTCGGATCTACTCCAGGCATAGAAGTATCGATGTCCACACTGACGTACCTAGCCGTCCGCAGGCACAGGAACGTGATCTCGGCTCCATTCTGAGACTGTTCGCTGGTAGCCGGTGAGCCACATGGGTGGTTCTCGGTGAAGTTGGGGTTCAGTCCGGCTCGCACTATCGCCCCGATGAAACAATAGCCTAGAGAAGAAAAGAGAGTAAAACTTCTTTAAAAAACAAACAAATTTCTTAAAATTCGGAACTAAAATATTACAAAACTTTGGATAAAGAGTAATAAAAAAATATCCCGTAATCCTTTAGTTCTACTTAGTAAAATACAATTTCGCAAATTCTCTTAAAAAAAACTAAAACGAAATAAAAAGAACAACAACAACCTATTAAAATCTAATATAAGTCACCCGATAAACATTGTGAAGAAAATTTACCCGATTGGTGTTTTCGGAGAGTGACGTTGATTCTCCCCAAGCAGTGCTTGCTACCTAGGTCAAGCAGCCACCAAGGATGCGGATCATTTACATCTGGAATGAAAGAAAAGAATATTAATTTTATTCAAAATTAATGTAGTTGGTGCCATTGTCCGAATGTGGTGATACTCGTGATGGCAAAAGATAGCGAATAAAAAGTATTGCACTTGTGATGCTAAGAGTGATGCTGATTATCGTGGTGATTAGGATGGAAGGAGAAGAAGACGGAGAGGCAAGGACAAGGGATATGGAAGGTGGGATGGACATGAGGATGGACGAGGGATGAGGATGGACGTGGGGGGGGGATATGGCATGGTAGAGAGCGATCAGATGGGAAGTGAGCGATCGGGGGTGGGTTGGGGATGGGGATCAGTATGGGGATGGGAAGGGGATCAGTATGGGGATGGGGAGGGAATCGGTATGGGGATGGGGACAGGATCAGTATTGGGATGGGGACGGGTATAAGTATGGGGTTTGGGAGAAGGATCAGCATGGGGGTGGGCAGAAGGGTCAGCATGGACTGTGATGGGGACAGGAATCAGCATGGGGATGGGGACGGGGATCAGTGTGGGGTTGGGGACGGGGTCAGTATGGGGATGGGGACGGGGATCAGTATGGGGGTGGTGGCGGGGATCAGTATGGGGATGGGGACGGGGATCAGTATGGGGACGGGGATTAGTATAGTCTCGGGTCCGAGACGCTCCTTGTGTTTTATTCAACGAGCGCACAATCAACCCAGAACCGTTATGACGCACCATCACTGATATAGAGGGCGCTATCTCCTGACAAACCGCTATCACACGCGAACCCTTGCGATTTTGTGGTCGAGTTCGGGCGACCGCGTTCTCGGCTGTTCGTGAACAGCGGAGTTTTGTTCCCGGACTACCCGCCCGAACGACCCGAACAATGAAGAGCGCCATCATGGCAACAACAAATCTCTCATGATGGTATTTAAAGATGGCTGCCGTTTGTTTATAAACATGTTCCGCGAGGTGTGTTTGAGTTTGAGGCGGTGTCAGTCACTGTCAGAATGGCAGAATTAGCTATCGTTCTACATGATTTAATGTTTGAATTTGATGATGACGAAGCACTTGATGGAGATAACGATTTTCCTTCATATATCCTGGCATTCGTAAACCAGAAGAGAGAGAAAGTACCAAGAATTGAGGGATTCGTTGAAACAGTCGTGCCACAGTACACCTCCTGGGACTTTAAATATCATTTTAGAATAAGTCGTGTCACATTTGAAAGATTGCTTGGTAAAGTGGGACCTGAACTTTACCGTGATTATTGCGGAGGAAATACTCCACTTCTGCCTGACAAGCAATGTCTGACCTTCCTGTGGTATGCATGTAACCAAAGTAGCATGAGAGGTGTAAGCCATATGTTTGGGTTGTCCAAGTCAACCGTTCACTCATGCATTCACAAAGTTGCAGCAACTATATCCACTAGACGGCATAGTGTGATAAGATGGCCTGACCAAACAAGACAAGCTCATATTGCTGAAGGGTTTGCTGGGGAAAGCTGCCTTCGTGGCATCGTTGGTGTGATCGATGGGACCCACATCAGAATTATCAACATTCTGAATGGTCAACCTGATTATATAAATCGAAAATCCTATCCATCCGTCCAGCTTCAGGTTAGTCATGTTTAAATTAATACTGCTCTGATCGCTTTAATTAGTTGACTACTGTTTCTGTATTTTGAAATACAATGCACATGTTGATACTTATCTCTTTTGGCAGAAAATAAATACAACTGTTTTTCCAAAAGATAAATGACGTAGTGCCAGGATCACGACCATTTGTGGGCCCACTTATGATAATTTATGCTGGGTTATATAGCGTCATTGGAGCTTATGATGAATTATGCATACCCGCACGCATATGATTTTTGCTGAAAGGCGTTATACATGCATAGTTTAAAATTACCACTGTTGTCGAATCACCGCTGTAGGATACTACATGGGATTACAATTCCAATGGTGCGAGTTCGATCCCCATTGGGGTTTTAGCGGCTTGGAGGATTTTTTTTTCAAGGGAAGGTAAAGTCCGTGAACCTGACTTGCAACTGTACGCGGTTATGTGCGTAATTCATAAGTTCCGATGACACTAGACCTAACCCAGCATAAATTATCATAAGTGGGCCCACAAACAGTCGTGGTGTTGAGCGCAATTTTGAAAGACACGTAGTTTATAAATTTGCGCGCACAAATTTCAAAAATTGTGCGCGGTGATTAATTTTGTTCAAGTTTGCGCGCGCAAACTTAAATTGCGCGATGCGATCAACAACTGAGGCAAATACTGACACAAACTACATTAAAAAGGCAACAAATGAAAAGAAAAGATTTCAAATGAAGATTGTGCATTTCTGGTGTCTTAAAGGAGATCCAACTGGTAGCTCTGTCATTTTGAATCAATAATTACCCAACGCATCTGTGCTTGTTGCTTGATATCTGTGCTGATTGTGCTTATTGTGCTCAGTCATGGGTTCAGAAAGCTGTATTCAGAAATTCCCCCGTAAAATTGAAAATGATATGCTATATTATTTAACCCTTTGTGTTATGATATTTTCTCTATTTGTCTGCAGCTTGTAGTTGATGACATGATGCTAATAACGGATGCATATGTAGGATGGCCGGGATCAGTGCACGATGCACGGGTTTTCCGCAACTCTCCACTGTACCATGACGTTGAAGATGGACATAAATTGGCAGAGCATCAGTATCTCATAGGTGATACTGCCTACCCGCTCAGAAGCTGGCTGGTAACACCCTTCAAAGACAACGGACACCTGTCGCAGCAGCAACGCAGATTTAACAGGATGTTGTCTGGCAAACGCCAAGTTGTGGAAAGAGCCATAGGCCACCTAAAAGGCAGGTTCCGAAGATTGCGAGAGCTCATGTTCCATGACATAAGTCAGATATGCCAATTTATAATGGCTACATGTGTAATGCACAACTTGTGCGTGCTGTCTGATGACGATGTGAGCAGTTTCATCAACTTCGACGACCAAGATGACATGGAACTTGAGAATATCTTTGCAGATGCAACAGGTGGACATGTCAGGAGGAATGCTTTGGTTGCCCAGTGTTAGTGAGTTTGGAGTTTTCTCCTTAGATGGGTCTGTCCCGTAGAGCTATATTAGATTACTAGAGCGCTAACTCGACGTACAAAGTGATGCCTGCTGAGCGCATCCATGTTTGTACACAAACCTATGGGAAAACTCGAAATTTTGTACAGCTTTTGTATGGCTATGTGCATAAGAATGAGGAGTTCGCGCTCTAGTAATTTAATAAAGCTCTATGATCTGTCTTTGTCCACACTAAATGATACATTTTTGTGACACTGAGTTTGAATTTCCAACTGCAATATTTTGCCCTTCTTATTTTTATGCTTCTTACACCAGAAAGGTTAAGAAAATTTAAGCAATATTTAAGGAGCTATGGAAGGTTAATTGTGAAGGCATAATGTTTGTCACATGGACAAACACTTTTTTTCGACTCACCATTATTCAAAGCAGTATGAACCAAGTCCGATAATATTTGTTCCAGTATAATTAAGTGCCAACACTGTTAGTACATGTAGTTGGGCAATTCCGTATGAGAAACGACATTTTTCGGAAAATTTGTGAAGTACGAATTATGTAAGAAGTACAGTCTGAATCAATTATCTCAAAGCATAGGGCCTAGTTGACACTATAGATAACAAAATCCATTAAATTAGAGCCAAAATTTCTCTGAATTGTAATTCCGTTACCTTGGAATTGCCCATTTAGAGAACTTTCAAAGAAACAATCCTCTTTCTTAAGGAAGTATTTGGAAAACGGATGCCTTGAAAATAACGTTTGTTACCAGGACAGACAAGAAAATTTCAAATTAATTGTTTTGCTAATTGATGGAGACAGTTTTAACAAAGAGAATAGTTAGGACACTGTACATGTACACCCACATTCATTTTTTCCAGACTAAAATGAGGAGCTTTATATTTCAACTTATTTCTCATCTGTAACATTTTCAGTACCCATGAATTGTTTTTTTTCCGCATGATAATGCCTATTTTACATAACTTGAAAAAGGACCCCCGAAAAATAAACTGGACATTTGTATCAAATTTCTCATTATTTCAACAACTAACAACCAAATCCTTTATTATGTACACTATATTTCTACTATTGTACGACTACTACTAGAATCATTGAAGCTTATTTCTTGACTGTTAACAAAGTTTAAATGAGAGCTATTTTTTATGTTGTGCAGTTGTATCATTTAGTGTGGACAGACCATAGAGCTATATTAAATTACTAGAGCGCGACCTCCTCATTCTTACGCGCGGAGATATTTTGAAGTTGTCTGGGCACAGACATTTTGAATTAATGTGCGTGTTTGTAGAACAATGAAATTAAATGGAGTGAATTTTGGAAGTGTACTCTAAATGCAACGCGCAAGTACATCATACGCGCGGCGCGTCATGATAGTTAAAAAGCGTCACAGCATAATTATCTGGAGCTGATCCGTGCATGTGTTTGCGTTGTTTGCGCAGAACAAAATGAAACGCTCACTTAGTGATTTTGTGTTTCTGTTTTGGGCTTTGATAACGCACCAGTATAGAATAAAAACGCAGATATGCACATAGCCATACAAAAGCTGTACAAAATTTCGAGTTTTCCCATAGGTTTGTGCACAAACATGGATGCGATCAGCAGGCATCACTTTGTACATCGAGTTAGCGCTCTAGTAATCTAATATAGCTCTACGGGACAGACTCAGATTCATCAGCAGTGTAAAGTTTGGAAATGGATAATAAAACTCCCCACATTTTCCAATATACAGTGAAACACTGATATAACAGGGTCCTTCAGACTTTACAAAATTCCTTGTTATAACAGATATCTTGTATTAACAGTATTGAAAACAAAGAAAAACCACAGACTTGGGACCTAAAATTTTCCTTGTTATAAGCATGACGTTGTATTAACAGTGCTCTTCTTATCAGTCTTCAACTGTATTGGTTTCTTCTTTTTAGTGTTTTTTTCCACACACAAATCTGTAAGTCTTTTCAAGAGGGTAAAATATATCAACTTGAAAACTGGCATTATCATCAACCTTTATACCCAGTAACTTGTGCATGCAAGTGTGATGTCATGATGACACCATCAGTCATCAAGTTACAAAAAAGTTTAACTCAAACAATGACCGATTTCTTATAACTGTATTTGAGGGAACATGGTATGATACTCCTTATATCGGATCTGACAGATCTTGAGTGGGGGCTAAATATTGTTGTCTGACCCTTACATATACTTCCATGGTTAAACTCAAAGTTAAATGAATTTAAACTACTGAAAAGTTTGTATTCAAATAAGCAAATGTCTTTAAACCGGTCATGGTGTAAACTTTAAATCTGGTAGAAACCCAAAGTTTGGTGTGCATATTTTTGTGACATCACTGTGACATTATCAAATGTCAAATTACATTGTCAAAATTAAAAGAAACAATTTTAGCTATAACTATCAAACTGAATGAGACATCACTTCATATTTTCCGATCTGTTAAGCCTAATTTTAGGCAACATAGTTGATTCACAGACACATCAGATAACCTTTATGTCCATGATTACTGAAGTGCAACGATATATGAAAAAACATTTAAAATGGAGGTGAATTTCACACACATTTACCAAAGTGGAGCTTGAACGCTTGAGAAAAAGTGTAAATTTGGAAAATGATGCGTTTCCCTTGTTTTTACGCCGTCATTCAGTAAACATGCAGAAGTATTATTTTACACAAATAATTGCACTACACTAGACTTTCCAGTCATTGGTGTGCAAATGCTAGAACGTCATCAAATCAGAAGTTACGTGCAAACTCATATGTAACATGTACGTTTTCATTGTTCTGATTTTCAGGAAGTTGCCGTTTGTCATATTTTATATCCAAAATAGTGACCTTAAAAATGTCAATTGTATCTGGATATTATACTCGTGTTGACTAACTTAAAATAACAGAGACCTGGTATGTGAGAAAATTTTGCAAATTTCTTACCAAATTCTTGTTTTATTTTGAAGGTTAATACCAACTCTAACAAGGCCAAAAACAGTTAATACAACTTCAGTTTGTAATAAACGTACATTAATTTTTTTTTGAAAATTAATACCAACTCCAACAAGGCCAAAAACGGTTAGTACAACTTCAGTTTGTAATAAACAATTTTTTTCAACAGCATAAAAATTAGTGGGCATTTTTTTCACTATTACTGTAGGAAATCAATGTATGGAAACTTTTGGCTGATACAATTAATACAAATTAATTTATTATGTGATCTTGGTAGGGCAGCTAAAAGTATTTGTTATTTTTTATTGATTGTTTAATTACTTGTCTTTTGTTTTGACTGCTTTTATCTGTATTTCTTAATAACTTATGGAATTTTAATTGTACAGCGCTTTGTGATGTCTGTGTGACATGGAATGCATTTTTTTAAATAATATATTTTATTATTAGGCCTGTTTATTGTTATTTATTGTTACCCAAATTTTATGAACTTGTTTAAGGCTCAAAGCCAAATGACCTATTTGTAAGTATACAAGCATATTAAAGAACCAGAACAAAAAAAATGAACAGATAACATTTGTCTGTGTCCAAATGATTGATTCACAGTATTACTTGCCCCAAAGTAATAACTCAGAACCTATCAAAAAATGCAGTTATAGGTTTTCTTTAGCTGAGGAAAAACTAGGAGAAAAACTTTACCACCTACATTTTACAGGAAACACAACTTCTTGTGAGACTACAGCAATAAACCTACTTTATAACAATACACACTTCATTTGACCAAGAGCAAAGGTACAAATGTACTGATAGAATTGTATATTGTGAATAATGTTATAATTTTCAAAGATGGAAAGGGAACATATAATCAGATGAAACTATACAAGCTCTGCCATATTTATTATATGAAGTTTAATTAGCTGTTTCGGTGTACACACCGAAACAGCTCTTGTTTTTGTTATTTTTTTTTTTTCTCTTTTTTTTTTTTTCTTCCACTTTTTTTCCCATAGGATAACACGTGTTTTCGTTCTACAAGGCACTTTTGGACTTTTTTCAAATCCGATCGACTTCAAACCTGGCACACACTTAGACCAACATCTGAAGATGTATGCCGAAACTTTTCGTCATCATGACGTCATCACGTGTCACGTGACGTCATCCTTAAGGAGCATACTTTAAGGCCCTATATCTACAGAACCGGAAGTCCGATTTGGTTCAAACTTGGTATGCAAGTGTTCCGGGACGTGTTATAGACGAAAATTGCAGTGACGTCATGATGACGTCATCGTGTGATTTTATATAAATTATTCAATTTTTGGACCTTTTACTCATATCTCATGAACGGAATGTGGTAAATTCGAAATTCTTTTTGTAACAGGTTTGTTAGGTCATAGATAGATGCACAAAATTTCGTAAAATGTGTGACGTCATCATGACGTCATCAAAAACGTGAATTTTTGATTCACATATAAGGGTATGTCCGATCGTTATGAAACTTGGTGGGTAGGTAGGTATAGATAACAGCATTCAAAATCTGAAGTGACATCATCATGACGTCATCATCTGATTTTTTTATGAATTTTTCAAATTTTAATATTTATTCATACATACCTCAGACAGTTTAGCCATTCCTATTGGTCGAGAGCCCGTCACGTGGCCGGTATTAAACGGATGATAAAGACATGGCTAGCTGGTCTTAAACACTTTTCCAGTTACAATAAAATGTGGACTCCTAAAAATCCAGTGCCTCTTATCGTTTCATTGGTTGAACGTTCACAATCCTCACGTAGACATGCGCAACACTACCAGGGAGTTAGAATTTTATAGTTCTAAATTCAAAACGCAACGCGCCAGGTGCGTTCTGCGCGACATCGCATAGAACATGATACGCGCGCGTCAATCTCCATAAAAGGGTTGTTTTCATCTTACTCGCCAGCTGAACACTCCATTATTTTGCAGGAGGGATGATTCAAAAGCATAAAGTGAATTTGTTGAACAAAATCGGGATGTTTTGAACGAATTATATGATTTTTTTTTACCGAAAAGGTATTTATGAATGGGAATAAATATGTACTCCGTCGGTATTTATCACTCTGTTTAATACCACTTAGAGTCTGGGTGCTGATAATTACCCTCGCCTCCGGCTCGGGTAATTATCAGCACCCAGACTCTAAGTGGTATTAAACAGAGTGATAAAAACCTCCGGAGCACACATTTATTCCCTTAATCAAATTTTGCAAAAAATGTATAAAATACGGTCCGATCGACTTCAAACCTGGCACACACTTGGACCACCATCTGAAGATTCAGGTCGAATCATGACGGCATCATGACGTCATCACGTGTCACTTGACATCATCCTAAATCTGCATAGTTTAAGTCACTATATCTAGAGAACCTGAGGTCCGATTGGGTTCAATCTCGGTATGCAGATATTCCAGGAAGTGTTATAGACAAAAATTGCAGTGACGTCACGATGACGTCATCATGTGATTTCATATGAATTATTCAATTTTTGGACCTTTTACTCATATCTCACCAATGGAACGTGGTTAATTCGAAAAAAAATGTTTGCAAAAAAGTTTGTTAGGTCGTAGATAGTTACAGAAAAGTTTTTAAAATGTGTGCCGTCATCCTGACGTCATGAAAAATATTATAATTTTACATAGGATGGACACTTTTTGTATAGAATACGCTTGTACATGTTCATTCGACCTGGATGAAACTCCTTTACGGCAGTCATTAATAAAACGGTCGAAACAGCTCAGTGTTTGTCCACAAACACATTTCTAGTTTTTTTTATATTTATATTTGCAGAGTATTTCGTCGCAGAGCTGACAAAATGACGAATAAGCGAAAACCTTGTTTGGAGTAATTCGCGATTGAAGTTGGACACTTCTCCGGGCGCCGTATTTTACCCTCAATGTTTCGATAAAAAAACTGTTAGTATATATTCTGAATAAAATATGAAACTAAGAATCCACCAGGTCACTTATTTAATCAGAGAAGTTGTGCGATATGATTTTATTTGATCGTAAACGCATTCGTCAGTTTGTCAAATTACATTAAACTGCAATATCCGGTTGTTCTTCACACTGTTTGTATGCTATTCGTCAGTTTGTCGGATCGCGCGTGCACGCACGCGCAATCCGACAAACTGACGAATAACATTCGTTGGTACTTTGAACGCACACCTTACATAAGCTGGTTACCAGCGAAATGTTTGTATGCTATTCGTCAGTTTGTCGGATCGCGCGTGCACGCACGCGCAATCCAACAAACTGACGAATAACATTCGTTGGTACTTGGAACGCACACCTTACATAAGCTGCTTACCAGCGAAATTTCGTATTCGACACTATGTCAAATTATGGATTTGTTTTTGTGAGTGATTCGCCACAAGGGGGGCTCTGAATCTCAAAATCCAGACAAATATTAAGAATTTTGGCATAAATACCTGAAAGAGCAACCTTCATAAAGCCTAAAAATAACAAAATATCGAAATCGCAAAAATGGTCGATTCGCCGGTTTGTCAGCTCTGCGACGATTTAGCAAAAAAGGAACACCAACAACACAGAACTTTTAGCCTGATCAACTGATCAATCGAGAATGTTCAATCCTCTTTTTTCGATTTAGCAAGAATATCGAGAAGTCTGTCAAATCTGTCAAGTTTCTGTCGATTGTGTTCTCTCACCATTTCTTCTCGCCGTTTGTCTCTCTCTCTTTGTTCCTTATGAAACTCATTAAGCCAGTCTACTACATTGGGCAATTTTGTTGGCTTACGACTTTTTCGCCCTATGGGCAGCTTTGCCACTTTTTCAGCAGGTTCCTCCGTTTCATCAAGGAGGTTACCTGTAGTAGATGGCACACTACAACTGCTAAGTGTCATGGATGGTCTGGTACTCTCGTTGTTGCCATATAATTCATCTAATTCAGTGTAAAATTTACAGATCTTCCTATTGGCCCCTGTTTGGGAATTATGATCCACTGTTTGTTTATACTCTCGTTTAATTGATTTCCATTTGTTTTGGCAGTGGTCTGTTGTGACCAAACAACCCTTACTTTGCATTTCTTTGGCAATTTTATTCCATAACACTTTATGAGCTTTGGTTCCGTGGAATGAATCTTCCATCTTGACTCTCAAGCTCACAAGCAGGGTACTATCTCTGTCACTCCAGGTTTTTCTTTCATCTGGAACAAAGGAAAAAATCAGGCATGAGTATACATGTAGTACATGTATTTTACAACTGTGATTCAGGATTTGCCTGTTGACATATTCATGTAGAACATATACGCCATACACACACACTGCGCGGTGATGTAATGTTAACAGTGAAGTATTAGTGATAATCTTTATGCAACAAAAGGCGCACGCAAAATAATGTCGCAACCAGTGCTCCATAATAGCGATTACCACACGCAAACCACCTACACGCTATGCCTTCAAATTTTAACTGACGCAGTATGGAGTTTTAACTGGCTCGTGTAAATATGATTGGCGAATTTTGAATATTCGAATATTCAGTCTAACGCAGTTTTGAATAATCAAATACTAAACTATTCGAAATTGAACAGCCCTACTCTTTATAGTTTGTGACTTGGCTTTGATCTCAGGTACAACAACACTAAAGAAAAGTACACATACTACATACTAAGACCAAAACTCAGCTGACTCAGCTGATGAAATAATGAGGACCCTGTCTCATTACAATTTTGCATAATTCTGTCAGCTGAAGAGCAAGTAAATTTGACCTGAATTTGTTTAATTTCCATGTTTTTCTGTGCTCGAGACCCCCGTCTGGGAAGTTACATAATACTACACTACATGCTAATAACATGTTATTAGTTCAAATTTTACCATGTCCAACTGAAGAGGGCCCTGCCTCTGTCTCTTGTCCTGGTGTAAGGCTGGACTGGGTTGGATGGGGCATCCCTGCTTCATGTAACCGTGGCTGTCCAGTTCTGTTGGTTAGGGGAGGTGTCTCTCGTGTTTTCGGTTGGCTAGTCCTGCCAGGCCGCTGTACCGTTGCACAAAATGTTTGTGCAAAACTTTCATCTATGAGAAGAATATAATATAACAGTAATGGTCTAACCCATTTAAATATACTAGTTTCAAATAATCAAATACTAAATTTTCGAAATTGAACAGCCCTACTCTTCATAGTTTGTGACTTGGGTTTGATCTCAGGTACAACAACACTAAAGAAAAGTACACATACTAAGACCAAAAACTCAGCTGATGAAATAATGAGGACCCTGTCTCATTACAATTTTGCATAACTCTGTCAGCTGAAGAGCAAGTAAATTTGACCTGAATTTGTTTAATTTCCATGTTTTTCTGTGCTCAAGACCCCCGTCTGGGAAGTTACATAATACTACACTACATGCTAATAACATATTAGTTCAAATTTTACCATGTCCAACTGAAGAGGGCCCTGCCTCTGTCTCTTGTCCTGGTGTAAGGCTGGACTTGGTTGGATGGGGCATCCCTGCTTCATGTAACCGTGGCTGTCCAGTTCTGTTGGTTAGGGGAGGTGTCTCTCGTGTTTTCGGTTGGCTAGTCCTGCCAGGCCGCTGTACCGTTGCACAAAATGTTTGTGCAAAACTTTCATCTATGAGAAGATTCAATATAAAAATAATGGTCTAAATACATGTAATGCACAGGACCTGTGTAGCAAATTAAGATAATTTCTTTGTATGAAATTGAGATGGAAATAATTGGAAAAGGGAAACTTTTCTGTACTGATAATGAAACCTTGCAGCCCTTTCCCATTTAAAGTCACCAAGTTAAAAATAAAAAACAAAATAAAAACTAGGCAGTGTAGATTTGACCGTTAACTGGTAATGTTATACTTTTGCATTTGTACTGGCACGGTAACCAATTATGTGCAGTGAGTGCTTTGGGGGACTTAGAAATGTTTCCATGAGAAATCTTTGTCTGATTCATACGTTCATTGTCATTGTGAACTCATAATAATTCACAAGATGGAATTAAAATTTAAACATTTGTTGTTAAAAAATGTTAGGTCTATAATGTATAAAGCCCTACCTACCAACAGGTATGGAACAATAGTCTCGGACATAGTTTTTGGGATAGCCCCCAACTTAAAATAGGCCCCACATATATAAGGGGATTTACGAGCCCAAACAAAATGCTTACCAGATTTCAAACGCTCTGCAATACCAGCAGGAACATAGCGGATTATGACAGGAACTTGCTTTGTTGTGTACCTATTTCCAATAAGGGTAAACAAAAGTTTCAACAGTTATTGAGCATATTGAGCTCACCCTAGGCTGCTAAAAGTGCTAGGCAGCTAGTAGTTGCGATAATCGTAACCTACCATCCTCCCGACAGTCGAAGACCGGAGGGTTACAACTAGTGTACACAATTTACATAATAGCAATTTCGACCATTTTTGCCAGACTAGTCACCAGATGTGCCCAATTTTTACCACTTTCAAAGATCATGACACACATTTTAAGAACACAGATTCGATCTTCAATGTGTAATGACTCCGTTCATAACACTCAAAACATCATTGAGAAAATATTTTGAGGAAAGTGGTAAAAATTGGGCAAATCTGGTGACTAGTCTGGCAAAAATGGTCAAAATTGCAACTAGGCCTATGTAAATTTTGTACACTAACTAAGCCCTAGTTGTCTCGACTCTCTTAACCCTCCGGTCTTCGACCGTCGCGTCGGGAGGATGGTGGGTTACGATTATCGCAACTAGGCAGCTAGGTAAATTATATAAATACGTGTAACATTACTCCTTAGACTAAGGAGTACTAACAATGACTAAGGCTTTTTTAGTAGCCTATAGTAAATACCAGGCAGCTGCTAGGTAGGGACATTAATTTTGTATGCAAAATAATCACACCATCTGACCATGATCACAGACACAGTTAAGTAAGTGCTTACTGACTTAGTTTTTCTTACTGACTTAGGCCTAGTTTTATCTGCATTATTAAACCATGGAGCTATATTAACGTAACATTACACATTCATGACATTTCACAGAGTCGGAAAGAATATTTTACTAGTTTACGGTTCACCCCTTTCCTTACACAATACCATGCTTACAGTCGCTTTACAGCTAATATCAACCACCAAAATGTTTCCGCGGTGAAATTTGCTTCAAACTTCTGCCTTGCAAACAAATTTGTCATCAGAACTGACTACCTACCCGAGGGAAAAAAGAATTAAAAGCAATTAAAATATCCTACCCCTTCTCAGCAACGCTGAATCCGTCATGTCCGTCGGCCATTTTGCTAGAGAAGTTTCTGCCGCTGTTTTGAAATCCCGCGCTTTTTTACGTGTGTTCGTGCAAACCCCCGGCGGATAGGTGGTGTGCGATTTTGTTCCGAGTACAATGTTCTTGGGACGTGTTCGTGTGGTTCGAGCGCGAGAACAAAGTTCGCGTGTCAAGAACAGACCGCCCGAACTCGACCGACGTGTGATAGCGGTTCGTCAGGAGATGGCGCCCTCTATCAGCAATAGCGGTTCTTGTGTGATAGCGGTTCGTGTGTGATAGCGGTTCGTCAGGAGATAGCGCCCTCTATAATCAGCGATGGTTCTTGAATAAAACCAGAAGGAGCGTCTCGGATCCGAGACTAGAATTAGTGTTGGGATGGGGAAGCGGATCAGACTGGAATCGTGGGGAAGGAGATCAGTATGGAGTGGGGACGGAGATGAGTATTGGGATGGGGACGGGGATCAGTATTGTGATGGGACGGGATCAGTATTGGGACGGGACGGGGATCAGTATGGGGTTGGGACGGGATCAGATTGTGATGGGGACTAGGATCAGTAAGGGGAATGGAAAGGGGATCAGCGAGGGGATCGGGAAGGGATCAGTATTGGGAAACGGGCGTTGATCAGTATTGGATTAGACGGGATCAGTAGGCATGGGGATGGGGACGGGGATCAATATTGGGATGAGGGACGGGATCTGTCTGGGGTTGGGAATGGGGATGGGAATGGGGATTGGGATGGGGATTTGAATGTCAGAGGTTGGCGTAGGTTGGGAATGGGTTTCGAGGAGATTGATGAGGGGAAAAAGCAGATGGAGTGACATTGATTTCAAGAATGACGAGGGAGACGAATGTTACAATGATATGGGATTACAGTAAGGCGAGAGCATTTCTCATTGTTCTTACCAGTGTGCGAAAATGTATTTGTCCGTCCATCGATGGCCTTATCAGAAGGGAAAAACCCCATGTTGTGCTCTGTGATGTATTTTTCCCATGAACAGGGAGAGCTGAAATGAATCAGGGTTTTGATAACCATTTAATAATTGACACCTATAATATGAATTTCTCCACCTACTGCATAATGCAAAGCTAAAACTCCCATAAACCCTATTAGGGGGACGGGAGCCCAAAACGTTCAAGCTACATAGTATACACCTGCCGGTTCTTTAAACCTGCCAAAATCTGCAGACAGGTTGTAAACTCCTTTTTTTATTGCAGCTTCGCTTATGTAACATCAAACGGTTGTTTTTACCTACCTGCACCCTCTCAAGACGTGAAGTCGTCCACTACCACATCAGCGAGTTGAAGAAATGCCTCAGTGACACCAGACATGGTGGTATCGATGTCCAAGCTGACGTACCTGGCAGTCCGCGGTTGCTCGCACACGAACGAGATCTCGGCTCCATTCTGAGACTGTTCGCTGGTAGCCGGTGAGCCGCACGGCAAGTTCTCGGTGAAGTTGGGGCTCAGTCCAGCTCGCACTATCGCCCCGGTGAATCGAAACCCTGGAGAAGAAAAGACAGTTCTCCTTAGTAAATTAAAGTTTCGCAAATTGTCTTTAAAAAGCTTTCAAGCCTAGGTGTCAGGAAGTCTATTGTTCCCACTATCTGCAGCTTTCTCACTCAGCGTACACAAAATACCAAACTCAATGTTCATATTTCCTGAGCCAAACACCTTTTCTTGTGGTGTACCTCAAGGTACAAAACTAAGACCCATCTTTTTCCTTGTTCTAGTCAACGACCCCTCACGGTGGAAATATGTTGATGATCCGACACTTGAAGTAGTTAAATATGGAGAACCATCCAAACTGCAGTCACACCTCAATTTTCTTTTTGTTTAGTGTCAACAAAATGACGTGTTACTTAAACCTTCCAAGTGTCAACATATGAATATATACGAGAAATGGAAAGACCATCTTTTTCAATGGAATATGTTGATTTAAACAATGTCTCCTATATGAAATTGCTGGGTATCACGGTACAAAATGACCTCAAGTGGTGCATGTCAATGATATAGTCGCTAGAGTTGCTCGTAGGTTATATACCCTGTTCATCTTCAAAAGGCCAAGATTCCTCAGCCTGACATATTGGTGGTTTTTAAATGTTATATTAAACCCTTTCTCGAATACGCAAGTCAAGTCTGGCATACCTTAATAACCATGAAACAGAGTCATGAAACAGAACAAGTGCAGAAGCGGGCTTGCCCATGGGCGTCTCGCGGGGGGGGGGGGGGGGGGGGGGGGGGGGTGCCCCCCCCCCCCCCGGAAAACGAAAAAAAGGGGAAAAGGAGAAAAAAAAGAAGGAAAAAGAGGTGCGAAGCCATATTGCTGTTAATTTGATGGGGGGAGGCAAATGCTCCCCTGCTCATGCTCGGAAAAATAATCGACAGAGAATATATTGAAATTTTGCTTTGCCCCCCCCCCCGAATAAATCCTGGCCATGCACATGGGCTTGCCGCATTGTTCCAGGTCATGAATATGTTAATTATAATGATGCCATCGAGAGATTAAATATTACTACGCTAGATATCAGGCACCAAAGCCTACTGTACAACATTTGGAGGAAAACAAATCAAGTCTTCAACAAAATTCCGTGAAATGCTGCTGCCATATAAAATAAATTAAGATTTGCAGTCAAGTGGAAGTCATGCCCTGGTAATCCCAAAATGTCACACTGAAAGATATAGAAAGTCAGCAATCCCCACACTAGCAAGAATTTTAAAGTAATTATGTATCTGCATGATGTTATTCCAGATGAATGAGTTTTATTATTTTGACCAAAATGTCTTATTCACTTCAATATCCTAATACAATCCCTCTTAACATTCTCCCAGCCAAACCCATTCCCTGGTCAATATTCTATAACCCCAACTCCCTTAATATATTTTAAGTACATTTTCTAGTATTTTTATGTGAATCGATTTATATACCAGTCTCATTTTACCTTTTAGGATCATTGTTCATTGTCGATTTTGTTTTAACTTAAATGTTTTTAGTTATAATCCTAAAACGACCATAATTCAGCCCTCCGGCTCTCATGTGTCTTTTTAACGTAATAAATAAACCATGAATAACAATAATAATAATAAAATAAAAGAAACTAAACGAATACAAATTCTTGGGTGAAGAGTATTCAGAAAATTTACCTCCGGAATCCTTTCGGAGAGTGACGTTGATTCTACTCAAGTTGTGATTGCTACCTAGGTCTAGCAGCCACCAAGGATGTGGATCATTAACATCTGGAATGTAGGAAAGGAAAAGTATTAATGTTATTCAAATTGAATATAATTGGTGCTTTTGTCCGAATTTGGTGAGAGTGGCGATATCAAGAATTGCAAATCAATTGGTATTGCGATGGTGGTGCTATAAGGGGTAATGATTATTTAATATCGTGGTGATTGGGATGGGAGTATGGGCACAGAGAGGCAAGGGGGAGGGATTTGGAAGTGGGATGGACATGAGGATGGACGTGGGGATAGGGGTGGGAGGGGAGGGGATACGGCATCGGAAGGAGAGCGATCAGAACGGGGACGGGGTTAGTATGGGATGGCGACGGGAATCAGTATCTGGATGTGGACGGCGATAAGCATAGGGATGGGGACAGCTATCAGATTGGGATGGGAATGAGGATGGGGAAGGGGACAGGAAGGGGAATTTGGTGGCCGGAGGTTGGCGTGGGTGGGAATGGAGATCTAGGAGATTGAGGAGGGAAAACTAGAAAGAGGAGAATGTTGGTACGGTAACATTTATTTTGAGAATGACGAAGGTGACGAGGAAGACGAATTTGACGATGATGCGGGGTTACAGCGAAGAGTGGAGTATTTCTCATTGTTCTTACCAGTGTGCGAAAAGGTATCTGTCGTTCCATCGATGGCATTATCAGATGGACTTTCCTCTGTGTATGCTGTGCTCTGTGATGTACTCTTCCCATGAACAGGGAGGGCTGAAATAAATAAGGACTTTTCTAAAAACTAAATAATCGATCAGAGACTAACGTGAGTCGGTCGTATTGTTAAATTGGTTAAAACGACAATACGGTATGCTTTTATTCCCAGTCAAAATTCAAACATGAATTGTTCGTGCCTTTTTTTAAATATTAAACTAGATGAGATAAAGCTTTCTTTAATTAACTGCTTAGTTCGTCCTCCATGGAGGAACAATAATTCAATAGTCTATGGCAAATAATGTATGCAAACTTTATAAAAATAGTTTTCAATCTTTCGTCCTTCGGTATTTTGTGGTTTTTTTTTTCCCAATATTCTTGTGCTGAAAATTCTACAGTGATATTGTTTGATTCATTAATTTGCTGCCGATACAGTTAGATATAGCACGTTTTGGAGTAATATTAGGTGATTTGGGTTGGTTTTTGTAAAGCGTATAAACTGTACGCAATAACATCGTGGTACATGTTCTGACCTAATATCAAGGGCGGATCCAGGGGGGGGGGGGCAAAGGGGGCCATGGCCCCCCCCCCAAAAAAAAAACGAAACCAATTTTTTTTTTTTTATGTGACATCGCAATAAAGGCAGGCAATGAGTACACCACCATCTTTTCCTCAAAAAACATTGGTTAAAGTGGTCAGAAATTGCCTCAGATCGCACCACAGAGCATCTAGAATCCAAAAAAATTTCGGGACCCTTAAGCGGGCCCCGAACCCCACGCCGTAATTTTTTTGACCCACTTTTTGGGGGGAACAAACATTTTTTGGGCCCCCCCAAAAGATTGTGTTCTGGATCCGCCCTTGCCTAATATGACCTAGCCCTAAGTATTTTGGGGAATAAAGGTATTGGGGAACAATGGTATTGGAAACATCGGCATAGGCGCAGCCAGCAGGGGGGGGGGGGGGGGGGGGGGCGGGATATTCCCCCCCCCAAATATTTAGTAAAGACTTCCTTTGTCCATTCAAATGTCCTTTTTGCAACGGGCTTCTCCCCCCCCCCCCAAATAATCTGTAAAGAGAGCCCTTTTTTTACGAAGTTGCCTTTTTTTTCTGAACAAGTGCCCTTTTAAAAAAAGAAGTGGTGCCCGTTTTTGTGGCATCTGCCGTTTTGGGGGCTTTTTCCTGAATTTCGCACATGTATCAGCCTATAAAGCACCATATATTTGCCCTTGTGTGCATAATTGTCGGTTTTGAACAGCGCCCCAATGGTACCAGCCCCCCCCCCCCCCCCCCCCCCCCCCGTGCGCTTTTGATTTTACCGAGGCCAAGTGTCCGGAGAAAAATAACAGTCTACATTTCACCACGGATGTGCAAGTGCCCTTTTAAAAAAAAAAATTTCTACCCCCCCCCCCCCCCCCCCCCTCCCCCCGATAAAAATGACTGTGCTTCGCCACTGATTGGGTAGACCCCACCCTCACGGGAAGCGCACGAGAGGAAAGCAGCGTCTCCGTTTAACCGATACGGTGAATCACAGCGCTGAATTTGTTGCCTTTTTTGTACCTTTGGCGTAAACAGAACATATGCATAGGCCCTAAATACATAACAACTGGAAAGAAATAATGCTTCCAAACGCGACTTCAGCAGTTGTGTATCCTACAGAGTCTATGAATAGTCAAGAACATTTTCTGAGTTTTTCCTTACAAATTTGTAAATGTTTTTTTTGCGTCCTAGATTCATGTCTGTTCAGCATTTTTGCAATGACGACCTTAAATTATCGAGATGATAGGCCCTATATGACGAAAAAATGGCGTCATTATGTGACAACTTTCCAAACAGCTATCTTGTTTTTCTCAATCCCCAAACACGAATTTGTCATTTCCTTTAGGTGTCATAACATGAGGTTTAGCTATTGTTTTGATTTGGTTTTGTTTTTATAAAATATAACAAACAAATTGAAGGCCCTATAAAAAAAAGCCTTTAAATTTGAAAGAGAAACAAATTTACGTATTGCACAGCATTGATTACCCCCCCCCCAAAAAAAATGAAACCTGGAACAGCCAAATTACAACTACAACAAATACCTGAACAAACACTCAACGTGGACAGGATAGACAGATGACCAGAGTAACAAAACCAAAGCAATCCAACTCGCCGCCACATGACCAAACCAAGAAGACCAGAATTAAAAAATACTAAAAGTTATTCAACAGAATGAAAAGTAAATTACATAAATAGTGTAACGTAGAACGAATCTGGGGTTCTCACACGCCAGACGAAGGAAACCACAGACACTATTCTTCAGGGTTTCGGGGGTCTCTGGCCATTTATCTTACCACTTTCTTTACACGAGGCTTTCTCTTTATACAACTCACAACAAAAAGGACGCTATACAAAAGTCACACTACTGAGTCGGCGCAGTCTGGCAACGGGTCTCCCTGGCCCAGCAGCAGGAGTCCCAACGCTACGGTTGCACCGTGGGTCCGTGCTGGCGCCCTCTGCCGGCGGCCCGGCACCGCCGTTACACAGCCCCCTCCGAGGACCCTTGTTCGTCCCCGAACAAGGCGGCGCCTCCGCTGGGGTATCCGCTTGGGTCGCCTGGTCTCCTCTGTGGTCTCCTCCGGGGTCACCTCTGGGGTCTCCTCTGGGTTTTCCTCTGGGTTCTCCGCTTGGATCACCTCTGGGATCACCTCTGGGTTCTCCTCTGGGCCCACCCCGGGGTCTCCTCTCCATTGACTCCTGTGCGGAGCAACTCCATCGGCTCCGCTCCATTGAGTCCCGTGCGGAGCAACTGCGCCGGCTCCTCTCCATTGACTCCCGTGCGGAGCAACTCCACCGTTCCGCTCCATTGACTCCCGTGCGGAGCAGCTCCATCGGCTCCGCTCCATAGACTCCAATGCGGAGCAACCTCGCCGGCTCCGCTCCATTGAATCCCGTGCGGAGCAACTCTACCGGCTCCGCTCCATTGATTACCGTGCGGAGCAACTCCACCCCCTCCGCTCCATTGAATCCCGTGCGGAGCAACTCTACCGGCTCCGCTCCATTGATTCCCGTGCGGAGCAACTCCATCGGCTCCGCTCCATTGATTCCCGTGCGGCGCAACTCTACCGGCTCCGCTCCATTGATTCCCGTGCGGAGCAACTCTACCGGCTTCGCTCCATTGAATCCCGTGCGGAGCAACTCTACCGGCTCCGCTCCATTGATTCCCGTGCGGAGCAACTTCGCCGGCTCCGCTCCATTGATTCCCGTGCGGAGCAACTTCGCCAGCTCCGCTCCATTGAATCCCGTGCGGAGCAACTCTACCGGCTCCGCTTCATTAATTCCCGCGCGTGCGGAGCAACTCTACCGGGGAACACGCATCCGGCGCTTGTACATGCGCGGAACGGGGCCGTTTCGGAGGGAAACCGTGCCCGGTGTATTGGTGTCCGTGGAACGGAGCTGTTCCGGATGAAACATGCGTCCGTTGTATGAATGTGTGTGTTACGGGGCTGTTCCCATCGTGGGCCCTGGCAAGTGTGTTGATGCGGGGTGTCTCTGGACGATCAATCCCGGCCAGCCCCGCTTTATCAACAGGCGCAACTCGGCAGTGTTCCGAGTGGAACAGAGCGTCTGTTGCGCCGTGGTGCACAGTGCGGCGCGATTCCCCATGGGATGCGTCCGTTGTATGAATGTGTGTGTTACGGGGCAGTTCCGGGGGGAACGTGCACCCCGTGAATTGGTGTTTGTGAAACGGAGCTGTTCCGGAGGAAAACATGCGTCCGTTGTATGGTGTGTGTGTTACGGGGCTGTTCCCATCGTGGGCCCTGGCACGTGTGTTGATGTGGGGTGTCTCCGGACGATCAAGCCCGGCCAGCCCTGCTTTATCAACAGGCGCAATTCGGCAGTGTTCCGAGTGGAACAGAGCGTCTGTTGCGCCGTGGTGCACAGTGCGGCGCGATTCTCCATGGGATGTAGCATGTGGGCCTAGCTGGCTCCCCGAAACACTGAAAAAGTCCAACTCCGAGTCATCCAACGTGACGAACGCTTTGCTGGCCATCTCACCAGGCTGGTTTACGCTCTGCGAGGCCCTGATCCAGCGTGCGTACCCACCGCGTGGCGAGTCGGACGCCAGACAAACTCGACCCGGTGTATTCATGGCGAAAAACACTCCAAATTCTACCTGTTTTCCTCCGTAAGACATGCCACAGCTGCCACCAATGTAACGTAGAACGAATCTGGGGTTCTCACACGCCAGAGGAAGGAAACCACAGACACTATTCTTCAGGGTTTCGGGGCTCTCCGGCCATTTATCTTGCCACTTTCTGTACACGAGGCTCTCTCTTTATACAACTCACAACAAAAAGGACGCTATACAAAAGTCACACTACTGAGTCGGCGCAGTCTGGCAACGGGTCTCCCTAGCCAAGCAGCAGGAGTCCCAACGCTACGGTTGCACCGTGGGTCCGTGCTGGCGCCCTCTGCCGGCGGCCCGGCACCGCCGTTACAATAGACATTAGCATTTAACAAAACGTTAAAAACTAGAGTTTGCAGAAAACAAACACACGGTATTTGGGCTATCATGTTCGGTTCAATATGTCAACACAAAGTTTCATAGGCACATGTTTCTTGTCAAGACCATTGCAGCATTATGACCCATACACCACATTACTGTTCGACGAAGTTGCAAGAATAGGATCTTCTGTCTGGTTGTGTTCACAATGTTTTATCACAAGAGGATTTTCATACAGCTCGACCATGATAAAAAAAAAGTGAAACTCAGTGACGCATGACCAGAGTATTTCATCCAAGATATGGAAAGGTTACAGGCCCAAGTACATGATAAAACTATGTTCAAATTAGCTTCTTAAGTATTATTAGAACTTTGTTTTGGGTAATTATATATTTGTGGACACCCATGTATAATTCTCTTCGAGTTTCAACCACTTCAATTCCCCCCTGCAAACAAGTGTACACACGGCCCGGCCTATATCATTAGCTTGCGAGTATGGGCCTGGCCTCACTGAGGCTCAGTAATAGTTGAATGCCAAGGTACCAGGAGATTAAACGCCGGTGTGCAAGGACATTCTGTTCCCCGTGAGATTCTGTCCCCAGGACAGACATTTTTGGTTTTGACAGTAAATCATGTATTGACATTTTGACAGTAAAAGTCTCTGTAGTCTCATAAGGGATGCGGAACCGGGGGGGGGGGGGCAATTGTCCCCCCCCACCCAATTTCCCAGGCCAACAAAAGTGCCCCTCTTGGGGGTCATTAATGTGCCTCCTCGAGATGAAAACAAACGCTGCCCCTCAAACGCACACATGAGAGCATTATGATCGTGCTTAAAAAATTGTCTCCTCTCTTGTAATGCAAAAGTGCCCCTCAAAAACACAAATACCCCTCTCGCAATAATAAATGTGTGCCCCACTCGAGATAAGAAATTGGCCATCAAAAACAATAGTGCTCCTCTCGCGATAACTTATCGAGATGGAAAACTGCCCCTCGAAAGCACAATTAGTGCCCCGCTCGCAACATTAAAACTTTTCCCTTCTCGAGATGAAAAAGTGGCCTTTAAAACTAATACTGTAGTGCTCCTCACGCGAATGATAATGTGTGGTCACTGAACTGGCCATCAAACGCAACAGTGCCCCACTCACGATATTAACTAGTCAAATTCAAGGGCGGACCCAGTGAGGTAACTATGCCGGACGCGGGGGCCGAAAAAAATATTATTCTGTAACAATACGGCTATAGGGCCTACTGAGACCATTTCCGGAATAGGCCTACACTGCATTTTGTGGGTAATAAAGGGAGGTATGATTTTTTTTTTAAATGTTTAACACAAACATTTTAAAAAGTGTAAATCAAAGTTGTTAGTAAATGTTGTTCCGGGTAACTAACATGTATTCCTTGCAATGGGAACGAAAATAGTTTCACAATTTTCTCCTCTTTCACACCAACGGACGGTACCATATTTCTGAGCAAGTCCCCTTTTTGGTTCCCCCCCCCCCGATCCCGGTTTGAAAAGCGTTCCGCCGCCGCTGTCTGTACCGTAGGCACGCCTGGCTAGTGTAACATTTCTCGCAGCAAACACTAATTAATCATGAGCACACATTCACAAAAAATAGTATGCAAACCATTCGCAATAACTCTTTTTTCTGTTTAATTTGTTAAATCTCAAACAACTGTCGGGTACTACCTGCATGTGACCTACAACTGGGCGGACAACAAAATCATCAAAGGGAACAGAATATCTGGTCCGGCCGGAGACTCATTCCAAAGCTTTTCTGTCCACCTTGACACTTTCTGCGGCGGACGAAAAAAAAAATCACACCGGTCTCTTCAATGGGCCAAATCAGCTTGAGATAGACTTGACTTTACTTTTTAGACCTTACCTTAGTCTATTAAGAATTGACGAGGATCCTGATATTTGATGTAATTTACTTAACAGGCAATGTTGGTGGCAATGTGTCTATTGGGTCTCCAGCTATCTCACAAAAACATTCAACCAAAATCAACCTTTGGCAAATACGTCAATATATTTTTAAAAAAAATTAAAAAAATAAGTAAAAAAATAGAAAGACATTATTTCCGACACCTAAGCGAAATTCGCTTTGAATAGTTGAGCAAGGATTCGTGTATCTTTTCTACTTAACATAGTATACAACTATTGGGTGGCTTAGGGTGGCATGGGAGGAACATTATCGCAAGGTGAATCTGGACTTTTCTATTTCACTCTGCGAAGAATGGAAAAGTCCAGATCTTACCGAGCGATAATATTCCTCCTATTTCACAATTTAAAGCCACTCAATATTTGTTTTATATTCAACTGACTTCTACACTCTAAAAACAACTTAGTCAAAATATTGACTAGTTTTCCTAGTAATTGAAAATTGACTAGGAATTTAGTTAAACATGCAAAGTTTCGTACTTTGACTGGAAGAAATAGTTGGGTTCGACTACAATTTCAGTTACTTGCATAACTATTTTTCCAAAGTCAATAATACTGACTGGAAAAATCTAGTCAGATTGACTGATTTTCAGTTGCACCCAGCTGACCCTGAATGGCTAGTCAAATTTAACTGGTTTCTAGTCAAATCTGACTAATGCTTTTTTAGAGTGTAGGTCCTTTTTATTTGATTTACAGTTAAAAAGAACTTCTATTTCAATACAAAATTGATGGGAAATGTATTTCTCTCTTCCAAACCACCCCTTCACGAAATGTATAAACCCAACTCTGTAGTTACATGCCTTTATCATGCTGCCACCATTTAAGTCATGTTCCCTGTATCTAAATAATGAAAATGTTTTTTTATTATTATTTTTTTTTTTGTGTAAAAAAAAGGAACAAGACTTTTTTTCCTTGCAGCCTCGCTTTGGTTACGTTGATTTGAAATGGAAAAAATCAAGATGGGCGCAACATGATAATGGTCTTTTGGCTCTTAGGAAAAATACGCGGTACGCACAACACTCAAATCGCACGCGTACACAAGCATACATTTGCTAACAAATACCGCGCCATGGAACGAGGATGATTCTAACGGTTGAATATAGGTTTTCCCGGCCAAATTTCCTAAAATGTTCATTCACTTCTGAAAATCAGACATTCATTTTCGTCTGAATTTGAGAATCGCTCTTAACACGCGTCTCATTTTCGCTACCAGAGCATTCGATTCCATTTCAGTTCAATCAATTAAGTGATCGAGCAGCACCTTTCGTTTATGAACATTCAGATTTGTTTACAAGACTTCTTTTTCGCTTTTACAGGGCGATTTCAAATATTCACCATTCTTTTCACTTTTGAATGCCATCGGCACCAGATACAATTAGAGGTTTGTTTTTCATTAGCCGTCAGTCAAATTAGCTGCACCTGAAATCAATTTAGAAAAGGTATGCTTGCTTAAATGAATGCACATGTACAAGGGCGGAAATCGCTCCTTGAACGTGGGGGGGGGGGACAGGTTTTTTTTCCCCCGAAATTATATTACTCTCAAAAAGTCACAGGCTGAACGGACAACTTTCCACTCGTAATATTGCCATCGGGTATGGCAGCCATAGCGACAGACTCGAACTCAAGTCTGTAATGAGTGGTTTTAATCGCGTCCACCGCAAGGGCGGATCCAGAACACAATTTTTTTTAGGGGGGTGGCAAAAAAAAAGTTTTGTCCCCCCAAAAAGTGGGTCCAAAAAATTACGGCGTGGGGTTTTGGATTCTAGATGCTCTGTGATGCGATCTGAGGCAACTTCTGACCACTTTTACCAATTTTTATTTTTTAGGAAAAGATGGGGGTGTACTCATTGCCTGCCTTTATTGCGATGTCACATTTTTTTTTTGGGGGGGGGGGGTCATGGCCTCCTTGATAATCCAACAGTATATTTCTAAACCTCATTGTGTGCATCGGGCATTTTGTCATTGCGGTTCTGAAACCTTAAAAATGGGCACAAACCGCGAACGAGTTCGTTTTCAGGGTGATTAGTTAAACTACAACAAACCACATGGGCCAAAAGGAGCTTATGTTTACAGTCGGCGCGCACTTCATTTTTTGAAGGGGATTTACAATTATTCGTAACAGTTTCAACTTCCATAATTACTTAAATATTACTCCTTTTATTCAAAGACAGTTGCAAAAGTACTAATATTATCTACAATGTTATACGCTTTTTTACTGTAATTTTAAAAACAGGACTGCCAAATAAAATGGAAACTTGAAAACGATCGTGTAATAATTACCCCCATATTTATAATGGTGTTTCTAATTCGTAAGCCAGATGGGCTACTATTGGCCCTCGCTATGGAAACATCATGCATATGCATTGCAGTGGCTGCATATATGAATATTCGCTTGAAAACGTCTTAGTCAAGTCGTTAGACACAGACTGACCATGCTGCGCGTTAGTACATGACTTTTGCATGAATGGTTGTAGCGCTGACGTTGCATGAACGGCGGTGGTATGCGGATTTTGGCGCTGATCGATAACGGACATAAACCTCTATAGTCTAACGACTTGTCATCAAGTCTACCATAGCGATTGCGGGCCGGAGTGGGGCTAGCCTTTCACCAAGGCCATCGTGGCTTAACTTGCCCGCATTCAAAGCAGCGAAAACGCGAAGCGACTGGAGATGAAGACCGCACATGCGAGTGGCAAAGCCACGAGGGCCTTTTGCAACTTGTCAAGAAATTCTTATGTTTTTCTTTATAATCTCGATTTTTGCTACCCCAAAAGGGTAGCAAAATTCCAACCAATCACCAGCCTTTTCGTGCGTGCGTGGCTACTACCCGGACGCGCGCGTCGACGCGCCCGTATGCTTGCACAAAATTTAAAAACAAAAAATACGAATCTAGTTTTCCACGAGATCATGACAGCGTAATTGTTCTTGCATTATTTTATTTTAACTTTACTTATAAAGGTATTTCAAGAAATTATTTGAGGGTATGAACTTATTTTTCATCTGAACTTACAGTAATTTGCTCTTACGTTTTCCTAACTCACCCTTCTTTAAAAATGGAAGCGACTAGGCAAAATCCGCGTTGTGATTGGTTAACCTTCAGCACGCTTCTTATTAGCATAAAAACTATGAATAATTCAACAAAATCAAGTTGCAAAAGGCCTCGTGGCGTTGCCACTCGTGCATGCTGACTTAATCTTTGCTCAAGTCGCTTCGGGTCTTCGCAACTCCGCCGCTCTAAGCCACGATGGCCTGGGCGAAAGGCTAGAGTGGGGCCGAATTTGGTATAGGAGCAGCAAATTATTTGACGTATGCAGGCAACATTGTGTATAACGTATACCGCATGAACCAACACGCACGTACAGTACATGTACGTGGGTAAGCTAGGCGTACAAGAGCCGTGGTCGAACCGACAAGAAAACCAAATTGGTTCTCAGCCACAAAGCGACATATCAAAGAGGCTTTTCCCTGAGACTCTGCCATGGTTGGTCACCCACCCATACCTACACATGAAAACATGGAGGGGACATTCGACATTGTGTCCCCCCTTACCAAATTCATTGGGGGGACGTGTCCCCCCTGTCCCCCCCCCCCCCCCCCGGGATTTCCGCCAATGCACATGTGACGTAATTGGCCGTCTGTTTCTCAAAACCGAATGCACGGACAGAGAAAACGATTGAACTTTCGTTGAATTGACATGCGATTAAAGACGCGCATTCAAATTCAGACGAAAATGAATGACCAATTTTCAGAAGTGAATGAACATTTCAGGAAATTGGTCGGGAAAACCTATATTGTTTACTGGCTCTGATATCATTTCGGTAAAACTATTATTGAATCAGTTAAAATATCTGCCCAACTTCTGATGAGCCTGTATTGGCTAAACATTGTTCCTACTCGGTCATCACTAATTGGGTTATAGGACATTTCAGGTGCTTAAAAATCACATTTCTCCAAGGAAAAGATAGGGTTTATGGCACCCATTATAAAGGCTTTTGAGTAAACAAATAAATTGGTTCCTAAACAAAATGTCTGGGTTTTTTTTTCATGTCAATTCCTACAGGACTCAGACAAAAAAGTTGCTGGAAGAACCTTGCAAGCTTCTATCGTTTCTCCCGGTCCCAATCCTAAAATCAAAGTTTGTTTTCAAAAATTGACCTACCTGTAAGATCGCAGCGACCTCGTTGAAAGCGACAGCAGGCAAACAGCACCAGGAGCCAAAGGCGGCAAATGCAGACGTCCCAGCCATAACGTGATACATCCAAAAGTCCAGCCATGTTTGTGATTTATGATGGTTGTATTTCTAAAATCCGCAGTGTTGCTTGGTGAATATGTGCAAAGGATCGCGAGTGCTATACCAAGTGTATGTTCTACCGCGGTTGCAATTTCTCTAATTCGCTGATTAATAGAACACTTTTGGCCAGCAACGGTGAGGTGTATGTAAATGATTTGTCTTTTATTTATTGTTTATTTGTAATCACCGTTGCTGAGCATTAAATTGACGTTCAGGTTGACTTCCGCCGCCAGGGCGAAACTGTGACAACCAATCGAAGCCATCATTACGGAATAAATAATTTCTTTCATAGTCATTACAACGTACTACAATTATGCTGAAGGAAATACAGCAGTGCAGGGTGGGGGAAATTAAAAGGTAACAAAAAATAGCATAATAAATTTGTATGATTGTAGCCAAATGCTTCGGTATTCAAGTTATATTCATATCTCACTTCACTTACACAGGAAGTAAAAGTCGAGTAAAAGTCGAGTTTACGGTGTTAATAGTATCTGCCTCACCACAGAAACAGGAGCACAATAACTCCATTCAGTGCAAACGTTAAAGTTCAAAGTATTTGTTTTCAACTTGTTATCCTAAATTGCTTGTAATTTGATAACTGATGACGTCACAAGGACGTCACAAAATATATAACACCTTCGGATAAGGGTTCATGTTCATACCAGGTTTCATCCTCATCCCTTGTCGCTGGTCGAAGAGCTTAGTATTCTTTTGAATGTGATGATTCTGTCTGTATTTGAATTCCGTAGCTTTTACCTTCCGGTAGCCCCGGAAGCAAGGGTCAAGCGACTTTACTTTCTGAAATCAGCTCAGACATGTTTATCTTTACAGGTATTTTTTTATCAGATTACAAAGTGCGAACATGATTGTAAATGTTTTTCATAAGTTATAACTGAATAAATATAGTCATTTTGAAACTAACTCGCTTGTAATTATTTTGATACCTATGATGTCATCACGTTCCTGCTGTGAACGGTTTTGAAGAAAAGTCCCCGTGAATTATTTTCCGGAAAAATAAAGAGAGATAGAAAGAAAACTCGAACGATTCCAAAACGGTGGCCAGGTGGTGAACGATCAACTAAATGAACTGTACGGAACACAGGGATAATTATTTTCACCGAATGCGTGATCACTGAAGCCTTTCTTTGTTTTGTGTTGTCATATATAATGCATTAACAGCCGGAAGACAAACAAAAGAACACAGTCATCAAGCGCTTGCCTTCTGCCTCATTTCCTGCCAATATTGGTAATAGGTTTTTCAAAATGTGAATTTAATAATATTTATGCACCATGGATTATTATATGATGATTGATCACTCTAATGCCAGGGCAGTAGAATTTGTAAAATAAGAGATTCATTTATAATGCAGTAGCTCCGGGAAAATAGAAAACAATTTCGAGGGCCAACCATTAATTGCTAGTTTTCTGCCTCGTCATTTGCAAACATCAGAAAACGAAATGATCATATCGTCACGAAATACCTTACTGAATTTTTTAGGGACTGACAGTCTAAAGCATCCTTTAAAATCGTGGCTCCTGGTGGGCTGACATTTTCTAGAAAAACTGTATTTTTCCAACGCTGGTCGGCCGACCAACGTTGGAGAAAACTGGCTTTTTTTCAAAAACTGTTCTTCATTTTTCATATTTAGTTATTCTGACTTTTCTTTGCAGTTGATCACACACCTGTGAAGGGGTACAAGCCTGCTAGACTAATTCTCTGACCTTACAATTGCCCAAAGTGTATTAATTGCTTAGTTTCCTCTTAAGTGGGGCCAGGGAACCAGACTACAAGAACATGATAGGTTTTCTTTGTTTTTCCAGCATCTGCAAGCCCAAAACATGAAACAAGTCAGTTTAACAATATTTGTTATAACATAGGCCCTACTAATCCTCCAAATCCATTTATTTCTGAAAATTGCAGCACACGTAGCAAATGTTGTACATTCCCTTTGATGTATTTTTTTTCATCACAGAGGTCGCATAGGTCTTCGTGTAACCCGTCTGCGTAATTTTTATTCCTAGGAGGGTTAGGGGCAATGTCATGAATAATTCATGTTTATCCATGAGAACGGACAATGACATCAACAGCATTGTTGTTAGTTACTCAACTAGTTACAATACATTAAAGCATTTTAAAGAACGGTTGTCGTCGAGCTACCACACAGTAGCCTAGTGGATAGCGAGATGAGCTATGGATACAAAGATCCCTGGTTCGAATCCACGTCGTCGCTGCTCATTTTCATCAGTTATTTTTCTTCTCAAAATTTATCACTGAGATAATTTTAAATTAAGGGGAAAATAGAACGAGAACCTAAGTCTTGCAATGATTCAAAGGAAAAACTGAATTATTCATGACATTGCCCCTAACCCTCCTAGGAAAAAAAATTACGCAACCCGTCTGATATGCACTAACGATATGCAATGTCTAGTCAGGATTGGGATGGACAGTGGTGTCGACATATGGATTACGAGGGGATCGGAAAGAGATCAATGGCGTTTCCCATCTGCTCAATCCAAAGGGGGTTTAAGACTTTACGTTTTAAGACTGTATCGACATGTGAACTGTCTGAAAACTGACAATACATATACGAAAACAAACACAACATGCTAGAAATGCAGCCGGGCCAGGGGGTCGGGGGGGGGGGGGGGCAGTTCACTGGAGAGGTGATTGCACCTACATGCACTCTCTACAAACCGAACTGTTATTAAGCCCAACACTTAAATTGGTTTGGTTAGTAACTACACTTTCAAGTGTTAGATCCGATATTTTAAATGTCAAATCCAACAACTAAACTGTTAATTCAACATTTTAATGTTGATTCAACATTTTTCAAAGTTAACTCTTTGAAAAAGTTGAATTTACGCTTAAATCGTTTTTTTTTATGATTTTCATTTCTGCCCATTGTACCTAGTAAGTTTTGAATTCAAAGGCAAGGTGCGAAATTGAAATATTTATTTCACCGATATTTATTGTATCCTCTTCTACGTCATTTTAATTTGGCTGATATATTCAAAGTCTCCACAAAGCTTTGGGACATGCTAAACAAAAACAAACCTTTGTTTCTGACACATCCGCAACAGGCAAATAGCTGCAAATAACTTGATGAAGTTGGGATTTACCGAGGTGTGATTGGACACTCGACGTACTAGCCCCGCCTACACTTATCTGTATTCGCATACGAGGTCGTGCGCTAGAAATCTGGCGCAAAATGAAAAAAAAAAAACATATAAGCTTTCGCCGACCATAGGAAAAAGACATTCGATCTGATTCAAATGATTGGCTTCGCTCGTAGCCCCTGCCATGCAAACAGGGCGCTGGTAAGGGCTGATGAGCTTCACAGAATCTTGTGGAGGAAGTACAGATTGACCTTCGCTTGCAGCTAGCGTGCTACGCATGATGGTCACCGGAAGCTAGTTTGTGTGACGCGTTCTACGTCACAGGTCACGCAAATCTATCCGATGAGAGCTCAAATAACGTCAGCTCTGACCAGCGTCCTGATTGCAGGGCGGGGGTACGAGCGAAATGATTGGCATACAAATAATGGCCGCTTGAGGTCGCTATTCGCGCTGTCCTTTTACATGCACTGCACAGCAAGGAAATGCCGTCGAGTACCATACAGACGCATTATGAAGAACGCCTTGACCAAGGCTATAGGGTAGTAGAGGTCGTCCCAACATGGCCCTGATAATATCCATCGAGCTAGAAACTGGTCTGAGTGGTCATCTCTTTCCAACACTATGCTCGACAGGGACAGTTGGGCCCAACTCATCAAGTTATCATGAATGTGAATGAACAAATGAATCACTGAACTTAACTTTGGGGATTGCAGCTCAATATCAATCAATGTTTCCCAACAGAAATATCAAACGGTATGATACTAAGCCGGTATTTTTTTTTTCCATTTGGTCTGAACACTGGAGGTCTTTATGGTTCCGAGGTCAGAGATAACGCCGAAGACGGAGACGAATTAGCTGAGCTCTGGGAAACGACCATCATGTTTGTTTTCACCCATGGCTGCTACCTGTACTAATATTTTATGAGAAGGGTTATTATCTCTTGGTCTGGGAACCAGACTAAAATTGTTCTCTTTGAAACGCATTCCCGCATGGTGGATCTCAGCTCTCGGGATACAGGGGTGCAGACCAGTAAATCTACTCCCACAGACCTCAGTGATAATTACGCGTACTTTAAAAAAAATATTTAAAATACTCACAACTCTCCAAGGTGTTTGATACACCCATGAAATTAAAGCTTATTTTTTCCATAATCTTCTACTTTTCCGCTCAATTTTGTTCAATTATCCGACGATTTTGGGGAGAAAATTCCACCCAATGATGATCACCCCAAAAAGTAGCCATATGGCCCATCGACATTTAAACAAAAATTCTGCCTGTGCTCCATTGCAAATAGAGCAATTAATTTTTTTTCATGGGAATTCCATAGAAATACGAGCTCAAACTCCTGTGCACGGCTTCCACCCATCTTTTTTTTACAAACCCCCAAGTTCATGGCCCACAAAATGCTCTAATAGCAAATAATTTTAGGGTATACAAATTGTTGTTTAACCAGCGTAGGGAATTCTGGGCCTGTTTACAGGTCTACACCCACAGAGACCGATGGAATATGGAGTGACAGTGGCACGTCTGGGACGGAAACCAATCTCATGTAATATTCAAGAAAGACCATAATAATGGTGGAGATGTGAAATGTGAATGTGCCGGCAAGGTGTTGTCATGTTATAAAACCAGGTGGATTCTTGGTTGGGTTTCGGGCCTTGGCTGGTTTCCATTGTCTACACAAGGTTGAGCTTAATAAGGGGCGTAGATCAATTTGAAGGGATGGGGGTGACACTAGATTATTTTGCCGACAGAACCGCCGTGTTGAAAAATAGTCAGGCATTTTTTTTTTTCAGATCAGTCGACCACCGCAAAATCGAAAACTGGAAGGGGGGGGGTGTTGTTTACCATCTGACTATTGAAGGCGCTGTTCAAAGCAGACGAACTTGCCTACTATTGGACACGAACTTGCCTACTATTGGACACTAGGTGGCGCTTTTTATTGCGGCATATTGGCCGGAGGCGTAATTTTTATTCCTAGGAGGGTTAGGGGCAATGTCATGAATAATTCATGTTTATCCATGAGAACGGACAATGACATCAACACCATTGTTGTTAGTTACTCAACTAGTTACAATACATTAAAGCATTTTAAAGAACGGTTGTCGTCGAGCTACCACACAGTAGCCTAGTGGATAGCGAGATGAGCTATGGATACAAAGATCCCTGGTTCGAATCCACGTCGTCGCTGCTCATTTTCATCGGCTATTTTTCTTCTCCAAATTTATCACTGAGATAATTTTAAATTAAGGGGAAAATAGAGCGAGAACCTAAGTCTTGCAATGATTCAAAGGAAAAACTGAATTATTCATGACATTGCCCCTAACCCTCCTAGGAATAAAAATTACGCTGGCCGGAGGTAAACGATATTGCCGACAGGACGACAATTTTGCTGACAGAAAACGATCACATTACCGATAGAATGGCGGAATGACAAGGAGCAAAGTCTCTTTAAAAACCTTATTATAGCATTAGGCTTATAGTTACAAACTATAAGCCTAATGCCTTAAAAAAAAAACCAAAACAAAGTGCCAGGGTTTTTATATTGTGTAGAACTTAAGGTGTCGTACTCAACCTCTTTTTACATATTATAAATGGTAGGCAAAAAAATGACCTGTTCTTGACATTTCCGACATGAGATTTCGGAAGTAAGACACCTGTCACCAAGGTCAGTAGACGAGGTTATCATGCTAACATTTCTAAAGGCACACCGCACAGTACACATTAAATTCAAGCGTTCCATTTAAGCAGGTGTGCTACGCGTTAACCCTGTCGTTGTATGGAAGGAGTTTGTTATATTATGTCCCTGCACTGAAATGAAATCTAATCTGAAGATTGTTTGAAAATTAAACTTACTTACTTTTGTTAAAGCAGTTCGTAAAGATAAGAAATGAAATAAGTTTCTTTTCCTTGTTTTGTTGGGGTGTTGTGTGGTGGTGAAGTTGAACTAAGTTGGTCATAATATGCCTACACTATATTTTAAGCGTTCATCGCCATCTTCACCCTTCCTCTTAGAATTCGAACAGGCTGAAAATAAGTTCTGCCGTATTATGCCTTTCCCAACTGCATCTGACGAAGAAGTTGTTTATGGGGAAAGCTTAATGCAAGTTTTTTTACGTGTAATTGTATGCCTAATATACATGTTGTGTAATTATTCGACGTGTATTTTTTGTGTGTGGGGAAATTCCCTGAGGGCATTTTCAATTCCGTCTCAGTGGATAAAAATCACCGCCCGGCAAGGTGCAAAGAAGGATTCTTTGTAATTAATGGAAATCATCGATTATTAGACGAAGACACAGGCATAGGCAGGTGGTCCGTGCCATATGCTTTTCTTGTGCGCAGTGAGCGATGGGCGGAAACGCTCCGGTGAGGCCGCACTGAAACCACCGGCGCCTCGCGTAGCGCACGCACGGCGCCATTGTGCATTGCACAACACGAGCGGGAACCAAACCGAATGACACAATCTCCTGTCTTGAATTCGAGCATTTCAATTCCCAATCCGGCTTATTTACCCCACTAATTAAACCCATTGGATGTACATTTTAGACCTCATTGTCTCATCGAGTGGGCCAAGGATACCCTTCTGTTCAAACATAAAGGGGAAAAGGAGTTCTGCACTTTTAATATTCTCTCCGGATCGCCTGAGCTTGGCGGGTTGTGAGGTAAGCTGTTGCCGTGACGAAGAACACATGATCATGCCGAGGAACGCTGAGCGCATCAGATGGAAGAACACACTGGGCCTGTGCATACTGACGATACTTACAAGGATCCCTATCACAGGTGAGATTGTTTTCCAGCCGGTCAAGTCCTGAATGTACAGAATGAGTCAAAAACAAAAAAGAAACCCAAATGTTGGGACCATCGTTTTACGGAAGTTCTGCATGTAGCATTTTCAAAATCTAAGATATAACAGCCCAATTCGTAAGCTTTTTTAGGACAAAAATCATTCAAATCACTCATGTACTTTTTAAGTTACGGAATTTTAAACACAACCACCGTTTTAAGGTTCTGTGCACGGATCACACAAAAAGTGTGCGTTCTTTCAGCAAAACAAAAACAATTCACACACATCCTATGTGATTTGTTTTCGTTTTGCTGAAAGAACACTGAACTTTGTTGTGATCCGCGGACAGAACCTTAACTTCAAAAGTACATAAGTGATTTGAATGATTCTTGTACTAAAACAAAGCTTATGAATTGGGCTTTTATATCCTAGATTTTCAAAGTGCTACATGCAGAACTTCAATAAAACAATAGTTCCGACATTTGGGTTTCGTTTTTTTTACTCACCCTGTACTTCCAAGTTTCAAGGCATCATTTTGCTTGTTATTCACTTTGTTCATTATTTTCGAATAACAACACTCAAAATCCAGCGAAACATGTTTAAAACCTAACCTGTTGAGCTCTGTGCTCAGTGGAAATTATACTTTTTGAGAAAACAGTGGAAAACCAAGCACAACCTTTTGATCACGATTTATGATTTTGTCCCAAAATACTCTGTATTTCCAAAAAAAAAAAATTAGTATAAAATTGACTAATCGTTGGAAATCACCTACATATCTTGATTTCTTCGAAATGGCAGCAGACCAGATTTTGGGGGGTTGGGTGATGTGGTTAGTACCAGTACAATCTTTAATCCGTGTAGGCTTATTGAATATAATACGTTATTGGGTAAATATGCAAATGATTTATACGCCTATTAATTAATTAGGAGATTGAAACTGAGTACCACGAAATTAGTTTTATCGTTGTATAAGTTACTGCTTCTTCACATGGCAAGGAAAGACCTCTTCACTTTGATTTATAAATCAGTTGACAGTCTTAATAATGTGGGTGTTATAGTGGGTGAGTTTGTTTTCTGTTTTGTTGCTTCCTGCAAGGATGGTTTAAAAATGCCCATTACTCAAAAATAGCTTTGGAGGTTATGACTCATTCTGTTCGGTTTAATCCAAATTTACAGGGTGATTAAAAAAGAAAGTGGCCTGGATTTATGATTTATGTAACTTAAAAAGCAATCAAATTTGATACACTAATGAATTATGTCTTTAAGGAGCATTTTCTTCCAATCATCTAAAAAAAACCAGAATTACTGAAATTGATCCTTGCTATCAAAAGTTATGCATGTTTTACTGAGATAAGCAATTTTCATATATATAGCTGTCCATGGAATGCCATTGGAAGCTATTGAGCCGAGTGAGATTTACATATTTACATGAGATTTACACACAGGCATTCAAATACAAATGGGATTTTAATTATTTCAGTCAAGACTGAAACATTATTTTTACTGTAAGATTTTGTGTTCTGAATACGAGGAACAATTCATATTTCCCCCACCCCCTGAAATATTGATGGCGATTTTTGTCTGTTTTCATTTGGAAGTTTTCGTTCATTCACGGAGAGTGGAAAACGTCCAATTCTTCATTGTTTTATTGGTTTTGATCAGTTCATAGAACGGTAAATGGTCAGTGGTGGACTCTGAATTTGGTGATCTTTTCATTACAAAAGACATACCTTGGGTATGGAGAAGACAAATTGTCAGTGTACGAGTCCATAACATGTACTTTATCCCTATGCTATTTTTATGAACTGGAGCGCGCCACATATTAAAAAAAGTATATTTTTGTTTTGTTTCTAATTCCGTCACTTTCTTTTTGACTCACCCTGTATGACATAATGTTCACGACACGTGTTTTCACAAGGGATAAACCGTTGGGTATTAAGCCAGGCATCGTAGAAACGAACATAAATCCTTCACTGTATTATCCAATGGATATCATCTCATAGGTAAAACCGTGATATTAATTCATCATGACATATTCAAAATGTAATAGTCTGGAAGCACGTTTGGAGTTATACCGAATGTAGTAAGAAGCAGCATTTAATTTCTGAGATTGACAGTTGAATTGTCGGTATACGATGAGACTAAAAAAGACGTGATACCCAACGCAATTTTTTATGTGCTCGATGCGATTCTGGGCGGATTTAGAAAGGCTTATTTCCATTCTCAGTAAAAACAAATCACTCGCGATGACTAAATATCACTTTTTTTCTTTTTTTTTACTAAAACAAATCATGTTCCCCGACATGTTGAAAGAGGGCTTTCCTATTATTGGGAAAAAAATATCCATGAAGGCTGCGGTATTTCATTTTAACTATTGACATTTGAATGTGAACAAAAGATAATTAACCAAAAAAATTAAGGAACCAAAAAACAAAAACTAAAATGTATGACGAACAACTATTGCATTTTGAATGTAGGGCCAACCGGTATTTAAAAAAACTCGCACCAAGGATGTGGATTATAGGAAAACAATGTGAATTTTTTTTTACTTTTTCATGCTTGACTGTCGCTCTTTTACACAAAATGTGTTTCTTTTAGTCTCCAGTTTCTGGTATGCGCGCGCGTCGCCGGAGCCATGCGCGTCGGCAAAATGAAAACTTTTTTTTTTTCAATAAAAGATGATGTCTCAAAGCCGCCAAACTCACTGGTTTGACTGGAATCCTTCTGCTGCACAATTTTAACGTGTTTTTAGATGGGTTATGATTGAGAATAAGCTTTATGTGGCCTCTTTGGACTCCCATATATTTGCACTAAGTTTAGTCGGGCACCATTTGCAGTCATCAGCCGACATTTGAAGCAAAAAAAAATAAAAAAAGGTAAAAAAAATCCCGCGTCGCCACACCACTTTTTGCCAGCTCCATACCAGAAACCAGAGACTTTTTTGGCCCTAATGATATTGTGATTATTCAACCTAGTTCCTTGTTCAATTAAACAATAATGCACACAAAAACTCGCATTGGAAAGATTTTTTTATGAGATTTGAAGATTTGCCCGGTAAAAAGGTAATAAGTCAAATTGTTTGCTGTAGCACCAAGTGGTAAATCTCTGTTGTGAGTATGTATTGTGTGTTTGTGTAAAAAAAATACGGGTACAATTTATTTTGTCTTAATTTGTCAGCATAAAGTATATAGCACGTTATTTTTGAAATTCGTATTCCATTATTGGGATCCCTCTCTTTATACACGTACATAGCTTTTTAAAAGCTTTACGCTGTTATCATTGATATCCTTTATATTTTGGTAAATTTACATTTTTGAACTTACACAAGAAGAAATCAGTTCGTTATGTCATCGGGTCAATTAATTCAGAAGTGATGATATAATAGAATGCTTGCTTCGGTTCCCTTCCAAAAATAGCACCAGCGGATGCCGTGGCGAGAATGACCGCAGATTGTTCACTTCGACCATCTGCGATGGCAGCGAAATGATGAATAATAATAGGAATACTTTGAGCTTGTCGGATTGGCATGGTGCTCGTAGTTCACACATTCCCATGTCACATATAGAGTGAAATTTGTTTTATATGCCCGATAAAATCGGAAATCTCCAATTTTAAAAGTGCCAAATGTATTGGTGTAGTCAGAGGCTAACATACAAACATTAGAAGAAACACCGACAAGCGTCAACATAATTCAAGGTACAATGTATTAATGTTTAAAGGGTTCATGAGATGTGTTTTCTCAGGAACACATTTTTTGCAACTTTGTAGGCCTACTCCTCTTAAATGTATAAAAATTAGTTGACATTCCTTCTTGGTTAATTTTATTGAAAAATGCACTTCTGTTAACATTACCAGGTAACAAATTGCATGCTTTTCCGGACAACTGAGGGCGCTGTTTGTTGTGATCTCATTTCAGGAAGAGACATCACAGTTCATTTAAGTTTTTGTTTTGTTCAAATTATGAACCCCAAAATGTACTCATTGAAAACATTTGTGAGAAACGTTTGCTCATTGGCTTACAGCATGTACTGACACAAGAACAAATCACCAAAGAAATGAGAATTTTTGACAGCACAATATCCAAAACTCTAGCAACTTTTGGTGCTGAAATAGCTCTAACATTGATGTTTTATCACACTTTTGATCATGAATATGAAAATTCGCATTAGCATAAAAAACAACAAGGCACCAAAATTCCTTTGAAAATGGCAAAACGAAAATTGAAAACAAGGTTTAATGGGAACAAAGGTGCATTTTTAAGAATTGAATTAAAATGATAACATTGCATGGGCCCTTTAAAAGTCGGCTCCTGGATCCGCTTGGGTTTTCAAATCAATAAGATCTAAAATCAGCGAAATCAAATAAAGGAGCTTCAGAAATCAAAGGCCCCCCCCCCCCCACCAGCTACCTCGCAAGAAAAAGTAATTTTAGAAAATATTATAACGTCTGCATCATGGATTATCAAGAATATCTGATTATTGATGGCGATAATCCTTATTTTGTTGTCTTCTTTTAAAGCGCTGAGCATTTCCGTCTCATTTTGACGGTGTCCGCCCGATGGTCCGAAGGCTCGACCGTCCGAATGTTCTTTAGTCCAAAGGTTCGATAGTCCGAATGCACACATTTCACATAATAGGAGGTTCGTTAGTCCGAAAATGAAATAAGGTTCGTTAATCCGAACATGTGATGCAAATACGGCCCGATAGTCCGAATCAACAGTAAGGTGGGATAGTCCGGAGTCTCAGACGTACTGACGAACCGTATTGTCCATTCAGACTATCGGACCTTATTATCAATTCGGACTATCGAACCTTGTTGTCAATTTGAACTATCGAACGTTATCATCTATTCGGGCTATTGAACCCGTCGATTCGGACTACCACACCCTATCGTCTATTCGGACTATCGAGCCTTCGGACTACTGGACCTTCGGACTAAAGAACCTTCGGATTATCGAACCTTCGAACTATCGGGCTGTAACCATTTTTAACATGTTATATACACGTTATCGTTGAGGGAATCTGATTTGTACGCATATAATTGAAGGACCCTGCCTTTAAACAAAATGATATTGTCTTATTTTTGGCGAGTGAAACGCTCTTAAAAGTAAATAGCGTGGCTAAATAAACGAGGTATGCATATTTCAACGCATTTTTTCCTCTCAAACAGGACCAAGTGTGGATGCAACTGATACCACATCGTTAGCATCGCACTCACAGGCAGCCGCAACCGACTCACAGCTTACCACGGATATCATAGTTACAGATCTCATAACAGCCACAGATTCCATAACAGCAACATCAGATCCCATACAAACGACAACAGATCCCATAACAACCACCACAGAACCCATAACAGCCGCGATAGATGCCAAAACATTGCCACCAGCCTCCGAAACCACAGCGTCGGAGACAACCACGCACCGAGAGGTCACAACCTCGCCTTCGGGGTCTACCCCCGCCCCTCCCCAGTGTCCGGAGGGCTGGGTCGAGCACAGCCAGCACTGTTATAGTCTTGTGCGGAACCCGAAGCTGTCGTGGCAGGACGCACGGAAGGTCTGCCAACAGCGGCCTAGTGGGGACCTGCTGGTGCTGAACAGCACAGAAGAGCAGAGGTGAGTGAAGGATTCGGAAAAGATGAGCCTTTCTAATTTAAGTAGTACTATTTAACTTACACATTAACGTAACTTTACTGTAGGTTTTCCGGAGCTATTTTAAAACACTTTTCGTTCGAATTCACCAATTCTTATATTCAAATTCCTTCAGCAACATCGATTTAGTGCACTTACAATGTTTACTTTCGTCTTTTTCCAGACAATTTCAAATTAGTCCAAACACATTCAAACAATTAGCACACGTTTTTGACACGGAGTATTCCATTTCGTCGTCTCGTCTACGCCGAATCGTTCGGAAATCAAATTCGTCTTACGCCATGCCTCACAATTTAAAGATAATGTTGTTCAATTCCGTCACACTTCATGGCGGTATCTTCAGAGGCATCTAGGCCTCAAATTGGAATAAATATTTGCTTTTTTTCTACATCAATGTTTAATTTCTTTTGATTGTTTTATTCTTAAAATATGTTACATTTAATATTTTAGGCATATTACACGGGGATTTATGAGTTTTCCGTGGCTCTTGCTTTTCTTTTATTTTGTGTATTTAAAAAAAACAACGTTTTATTGTTGATCTTGGTAATCTTTACTTCTTGGTAACTCCTCTCTCAGTTCAGTACTCTGCTTTTGTCCGAAAAAAAATCATGCGAGCAAATGTGCCAAATTGTGTTTTGGGACAAAGAATAGGCCTATGCGTAAGAACACAGCAGAGTGATTTACTTTATGCAAGTATTATATTGATGGATAAAAGACAAATTTGATCTCATTCCGCAACGGCTTAGAAACATTTTATCTGTAATGACGAATACTCTCGATGCGGTGACTGTAAAGAGGGTGACCACACTTTGAACTTGAGTAGAAAATGACTAAATTGGTTTTAGTAAGAGCGTGTGAATTTTTTTCTCGGACACAACTGAAAGTTAGATTTGGTGAATTTGAATTGCAAATGTTTTAAAATAGCCGGGAAAACCTATATTGTGTTGTTTACTTATTTTACATTGCTTTAATATCTGTTCACATTGTATTCTCTGGAATATTGTGTTTTGATATTAATGTCCAAGGGTTTGATACTGACAATTGCCTTGAATAGTAAACACTATACTTTATAATTATCACTGGATAAGGGCGTCCCTTTTTAGTTCTTATAGTTATCATAAGTTCATGCATCTAAAGTAGGGTTGGTCAGTTGGCAAAACTATTTTTAAAAAAATCTGAAAAAGATTAAAATGCAGTTGCACCCGCACAGATGGCTAAATTAAATGATGGCAAGTGGTGTTTTACTGGTAGCTATCTGAGGTGCTTCGCCTAAAACTCGGTTACACCTATTCCGACACTCCAATGTTCCGCCACACCTATGTTCCGACAACTCAACCTATGTTCCGACATCCCTATGTTCTGACACCCCTATGTTCCGACACCCTATGTTCCTACTGCACATATTCTTATCCCTATCCCTATCCCTATCCCTAACCCTAACCCTAACCCTAACCCTAAACCTCACCGGGAGTAACGCAATCGCATATGCAGGTTGTCTGAACATAGGGGTGTCGGAACATAGGTTGAGTTGTAGGGACATAGGGGTGTCGGAACATAGTGGTGTCGGAACATAGGGGTGGCGGAACATATGTTGAGTTGTCGGGACATAGGGGTGTCGGAACATAGTGGTGTCGGAACATAGAGCAGTCACCTAAAACTCTGGTATTATTTTCCATAGCTTTTCAAATAACAGAGAGCCCGATGGTCCGAATTTGTATTAATTTAAGGGCCGGCGGTATTTTTTTTGGTATTCTTGGGTCGGAAGCCCAAAAGAGGGTCGGTCGGAAATTGGAACCATAGAAACACCAGGTCCCGCCCTAAATTAGGGACTCCACACGAGTTCCACGATAGAAGTTGTTGGGACATTTGGTTAAAATCAAAATCATCCCAGAACAACGCAATCCAAGCCAGGGCATGCCACTTTTTTCCCGAAGATAACAACCACAACATTTAAATTTCTTCCCATCAGCTTTATCAACGACATCGTGAGCTTTGATAAATTTAATGGCACCGCAAACCTCTGGCTCGGCCTCCATCGAACCTGCTCCAGCGTCCATCACAACTTCACTTGGATCGACAGCGTGCCACTCAGTGACGAGCTAAAGCACTGGGAGAGTGGTCAGCCAGATAACTTCTTTAGTAAGTCAGACCTTGTGATTTGATTATGATTGATAGAAATAGAAAGCGTCAATAAAAAGGTCACCTCTCTGAACCATGGTCAGAGGGTTTTTGGGTAGGACACATTTTCACCGTTACTTTACTTAATACCAATAGTTAACATTTTGTACAGTTTTTATGGAAAAGTCAGTCAATTTTAAATACGATTGCTTGCTGCTAGTCTATATATGGAAAAGTCAATCAACTTTAAATGGGTTGCTTGCTGCTAGTCTAAATATTGGGTTCCCCGGCTATTGTAAACCATTTTCATTCCAATTCACCAATTCTAATAATCAAATCCGTCCGAGAAGAACTTCACGTGCTTTTAGTTAGTCATTTATCATTCAATTTCAAAGTTTATTTATCATTTAATTTCAAAGTGTATTTATCACTCACTTTCAAAGTTTGGTCCACCTATTTAACTACTTGGTCAATAATATTTGCCAATACAGATTGATTCGTCTCGGATAATGCCGAATGACAGCATTCAGAGATCAAACTCGTCTTATGTCAATCAGTTTAAAACTTGGTTTAGGTAAATTAGTCTGGGGTATATTGCAGACCAAGACCATATCAGACCAAGTAAGTGTGCTTAACTCGGAGAGCAGTCACCAAAAGACATAGATTACCAAGAACAACAAAACAATAATTAATTATCAATTTTGTAACGAAAAAACAACAACTGATAAATTGAAAGAAGGAAATGCCAAGAATCCTTACCTTTTTGAATCCCGCCCTCTCCTGGCTGCCCAAAGTCAGTTTCAACGGCTGTTATTATATAGATAACACAATTTAAGAAGAAAATAAAACGAAACAATGAAGTTTGCAGACAGCTGTTGTACTGTGTTTATGAGTCGTTAAACGTTCATAACCGTGCAGAGGATGTCGCGTTTTGGAAATAAACAGTTCATTTTTTGGATGAAGAGGTCCCCTTCTTCAGCAGCCAATTTTATTATTATTATGATGATTATTATTATTTTTAATTTTTAATTTTTTTTATTTCACAGTGGGTAAAATATATCAAAAATTCCATCTTATAATATTTCAAAAATTCCATCTTATAATAGTTTATGCGGTACCTGCTGCTATGTACATCAGATTCGAACCGGCCAACCGATCCCGTTAGCTCGGTGGTCGAGTGGTAAGACATCTGCACTAGAAAGCAGAAGGTCGTGGGTTCGAGTCCCACCCGAGTGATTTCTTCAACATTCACTCGGGAGGTAACACACTGAGTATACAGTGTTTAAAAAACGTCGGTGAAGGGCAAAACCTAATTTGATTTATTTCAAAAACATAGTCTCCAATACTGCAATTTCCTGTTCTATTTGGTTTGAATGCAGAGTGTACAGTGTATGCAGAGTGCCCAATGTATACTTCTACTATCGTTCCCAACGGCACCTGTCATTTTCTTTCCAGATAGCGAATGTTGTGTTGATTTGCTGGCTGGAAACGAAAAGATCTCAGGCATCTTCAGAGACGAGCAGTGTGTGAAGCAACAAGGATACATTTGTGAAGAACCCATAGGTAATCACAATCGCAAATACAAATCAATAATTGAAAACTAAAGTACCCCGCGAGTACCGAAGGTAATACTCGATTGCGAAACGAAAACCCATTTAAGATACATTATGTATAGCCATAATACCAGCGGCTTAGCCATCATTCTCACCATAGGGGCCGATTGGGGGAGCAGTGGGGGCTAGAGTTTACCCGTGCTGAATGGTAGACAGTTTTTTCTTCCACCGGTCATCCGGCCTCCGTAAAATAAAAAAAAAAGTGGCGGGGGGGGGGGATGCACCATCTTTCTTTGGGGCGCCCTTCAAAGCGGACACTATCGGACAATATGTGGCGCTCTGAGTCTCCAAACAATATTCAAGAAGTTTGCGCGACGTTAAAGTGTCACTCGTAAAAAAAAAGGTAATTTGTGAAAAAGAACTACCATAATTCAAGAGGGGGCGGGTGATTTTTTTTTATGGGGGCGTGAGTCCCCCGCCACACTCCTCCCTACCCCAAGGCTACGCCGCTGTATAATACCCATTGATAAAATGAAATAACACTGGTACAGTTCCCCATTAGTAATACCCATAATGTGAACGAAATATCCAAATATAGGTACATTTGAAGAAAAAATAGGGCCTAGGTAGTACGCACGTGAAATGCAAACAGACAATGAGGGGAAAACCCCCACAAAAAGGACACTTATATAGCTACAAGCCCCATGTTCGGAATGTTTTTTAGATAGTGTTTAACGCCGTTTTGAAATAACACAAGAGTTCATTTATATCAAAACGTTGTCTTCAATTGACCTCCGAGTTGATGGGTAACATATAAAGTTAATTAAAGGTTACAAGAAAAACTGTTAATACTTTGCCAGGAAAAATTCAAATTACAAGAACAAATATCGTTGAATTTATACCCCCACAAGATCCACAAGAAGAGGAACCAACACCTTCACCGTCACCATCACCATCCCTACGGCGCCCTCCAGAGACGAGCTCTATCATGGAAATCCAAATGATCTCATCAGCAGTGCTGTATGTGACGTCAGCTATCCAGTTATATTCAAGTAAGACCATAAGCTCCTAAAATGATTTCTTCCACTAAACCATCTTGAAAAGCTTAGTGAGGCAAAGGCACTTCTAAATCCCATGTACCTGCAAAGTTGTCGAGGAGCTATATGGTCAACTACCTACAGTGTCTAAAAAGCTTCGTGACGGACGACCTCGGCTAGCGGGACACATTAACATTCAAGACACTCTGCACTCAACCAAAAAAGAAAGCCCCCCCCCTTCCAATAAACTCACAAACTACTAAGAATCTCTCTCTCAAATAACAACTAATTAGTACAGACATTCCTTAGCAATCCAGCCAAACTCTTTATTTGGCCAAAATTAGTCATAATGTGTATGAAATTATGCAATTTATGACAAATGATGCTGAAAACAGTTACACTTTTGTATACGTGCAAGTTGTGGTTCATACTCACCTTGCAAGTAATGCAAAAGTGCAACTTTTGTCGGAAGCATTTTTTTTATGAATTGCATAATTGTGTACACCTTATCACTGTTTTGGGCAAAATATAGAGTATGGCTGCATTGCTAAGGAAATTCTAAACTGATTAGTCGTAATTTGAGCAAGATGTGCGCAGTAGCTTTTGTGTTAGTAAAAAAAGTATTAGGGGGCACTTTCTTTTTTGGTTGAATGTAGTTACGTCAGGAACCGCTACATGGGCGTGTATCAAGAAGAAGAGCAAAACTAACCTTAGTCGATTCTCTCAGGCAAGACACCGACCTTCCAGCCGGACACAACTGAAGTATGAGCATATTAGCCTAAGCGATACTGGAAAGAGCCAGCACGAGCAGTAGATATCCGACTAAGCTAGTGGAGTCATCTCCCCGCTGTAACTAACTGTAGACCTCGAGTAAACATGACCACAAAATGGTTACATTATATATATATGCTGTGTTGATAGTATAGGTTTTTCCGGCCAATTTCCTAAAATGTGCATTCACTTCTGCAAATCGGTCATTCGTTTTCGTCTGAATTTGAGAATCGCACTGAACACGCGTTTCATTTTCGCTGCCGGAGCATTCGATTCCATTTCAGTTCAATCAATTAGTGATTGAGCAGCACATTTCGTTCATGCTCATTCAGTTTCGTTTACAAGACTTCCTTTTCGCTTTTAGAGGGCGATTTCAAACATTGGTCCTTTTTTTCAGTTTTAGATTAACGTTATGTGATGCAATCTGCTAATGAGAAAAACTCTGTGCGGAAAGGTATGCTTGCGTAAATAAATTCACAGGTAACGTAATTAGCCGTCTGTTTCTCAAAACCGAATGCACGGACAATGAAAACGATTGAACTTTAGTTGAATTGAAATGGCATTAACGACGTGCATTCAAATTCAGACGAAAATGAATGACCGATATTCAGAAGTGAATGAACATTTTAGGAAATTGGCCGGGAAAACCTATATAAAATTAGAAACAAATACTTTAAAACAAGACTATCCAGGGTGGCCCATAAAAAAGAGCGGCATAGAAGAAAGATGATACCAAGATTTCCCGATTCGTTATAGTAGTTTTTGCTGCAGAGCCTTTTTTTTGCGAAGCGCATATCTTTCATGTGAGTATTATCACATTACAATATTAATCCCTCTATCCAATTAACCCAATTCGCGGGCGCGGTTTAGTAATTCATCGGGACAAAATTACTACAACTTTGTTTTACAAAGTAGGCTCTACAACAATATTGGACTGAATCGGGCGATTTTGGTATGAATTTAATTCCCCATGCATAGGTTGTTTGAGTCTCTGGGTAGCGGAAGTACGCCATTCCGGTTTTTGTTTTGTGCCACCCTGTCTAATTAATAAGGTCCAAACAGTATTTCCACTGGTTTACTGCTTTGGCAATAGCTTTCAAACCGATTGTAACTGCCTGTATATATTTCCTTTGTTCACTTCTGGCACGAGTTCAACGCAACAGGTGTCCTGAAATATTTTGTAATTAAAATTACAGAGCTTGCGATCTAGGCCTCAAGCAACATCTGGTTTCTTAATACCGCAGTCAGTTTCCTGAGTTCTTTGGGCAAGACAAGTACAGTTTGATGAACAGTGCCATCAATATTGGATTATATTCCTTCAGGCATTGCGGCTTCGTCCAGCCTCCCTCAGCCCACGCCATCCCCCTCGTGGGTTCCGTTGCCAAGCAGCAGTCCCACGCCGCTGCCAGGTTTGTCTGCTCAAGCTTCCCCTCCTCCAGTCAGCAGTGACGTCACTCACCAACCCTCCCACGATGCTCCGCTAGGAGTATCGTCTTCACTTAAACCCTCAGGGTATTCCCCGACTCCTTCTGTCAGTGATGGTTCGTCAGGAAGGGAACTTTTCTCATCCTCTGTTTTTCCCACCCCTCTGTTTTCCACTAACACTTATAACGCTGATCTAACATCGTCTCATTCCTCATTTTCAAAGTTCAATTCGGCTTATTCTTTTGTGTCAACAATCACAAACATTTACCAATCATCTACTGCCAAATTACCAGAGTCGCCAAAGCGCATCGACCCAATTTCGTCTTCTTTTGGACCCATTCTTAGTTCAACGCAACCTCCCTCCATTGTTTGTACTCCTTCATTATTTGAAATGACAAAAACGCAACATTTGCAGACTTTGAAAACCACAAAAGCAACAAGGAATACAATCACTGTATCTGCAAGCTTGCATTTCGAAACCCCCACCCAAACACAAACAACGCAGTCACTGTCTGCGGAGGTAACCTCCAACCCCCCAACAACCAATCACGATGACGAATCCGTAACGACGGATGCTACATCATTAACGTCTCCCGCCACCACCGACCAATCGGAAAGGGCGAGTCATGGCGCCACGTTGGGTGAGTTCAATCTTGTGACCAATCAGCATGCGTCTTGTGTCGGCAAGGTCCACATTTGCATGAAAGGAGTTGGAGTTTTAGAGGAAAGAACCGCACACGCGATAAGTGCATGTTCACTGCAAATGCATGACGAGTGGTAAAAACGCACGACCTTGAGTTAGATATTATACAATAGGTAGAACAGAGAAACCGTCTGTCGATCCCCGCATGAGTCTTGCATGATTATACACACGAATATTGGCTGGTGTTAAAAAAAAAAATGTTAAACAGGACGACACTCTGTCTTTTGCATTTGTTATTCTATGTTATTTTGATTCTTTCCTTAATTAATTTTAAAAAACCACTTTATGTCGTTTTTTTTACACGTGCACTTGAACAATATACCGCTGTTTGCAGTGTATACATTTTTATATCACAGCACATTAATATGCACTTAATAACAGTTACGTTTGCATGCTTATCACGAAAATGATGGTCGACACGGATGTAGATGCACGTGGCGTTATAGAATTGTTCTTTATAAAAGGTCTGCCACCTAGAATTCGCAATGTGAAATTAATAAAGGTGAGTATTAAAGTTTAAGTCAAAGAGGTACCTCCGGTATCACAATTAATCTACAAAACCCTACCAGAAAGAAATACTTTCTTTTGATCGGCGTTTTTCAAATAATTCATTACAATTCGAAGGTAATCGTATTTCTAGGATATTTGCTTGTATATACACGTTTTTATGTCAGGACGACGCGTATCGATTCCAGTAGAGGTAAGGTTGCAACAAAGTTTTACGTGCTGCAAGCGGATACAATACGGTACACCGGTATCATCGCCATAAACTGGCCTATATTTTTGACACTAAAACAATAGCTGCATCAAGTGGCCAGTCGCATTGACAAAAAAAATCAACATTTCAATCAATGTGAGTGTTTTAAGAGATCAATATGCTCATTAATTTCCTCCAACTTTTCATGATCGTCAGGGTCAACTGCGGTTCCGGTGATGTGCCGTGCCGAGATTCTGGACGGGTTGCAGTGGGAGGAGACGGAGCGGAACACGGCGGCCGCACAGGCCTGCCCTGACAACCCTTTCGGTGCGTCCTAAGTAATTAATGTCTTTTAAATATTGACCCATTAAACACTGGATTCTTTCTATTTAAAAACTGCACAACGAACAGGTGGGCAAATGGGTTGGTATGTAGACTAATGTTCGTCAACACACCATGGCCTACATTCTTGGGCAGATTCTTCCCATAAATGTTTACTCAAATTAACCAACAATATGCAAATTCATACCAAGGTTGGATAACTAATATTGCCTAATTACCCAACTTTCTTTTACAGCGTGTAGTTGGAACTACATGTAAAGGGCATCAGTTTGCGAGCATGGTGTATGTGAAAAGCCAATTTTTGTATTCCCAGTCAAATCCAACCAAATTAATGTTTGAAGTGTGATGCTCCAGTATATGGCCTATGCAGGGTCGTCTCAAAAACAGGTGTTCAGAGCTACGGCTACGCCTACTATCGGTGCTACAAATCCAGTACACTGAGCCACTAAGCCCCGCCCAAATGTGCCTTGACCAATCACAGCAGTGACTTATGTCGTCACTATTTTGACGAAGTGACACATCCTTCCAAAACCGAGATTTTTCTGAAATCTGAGATTTTTGAATATTGTAACATTTCATGATGTCCTCTACATGATTACCAAATTTCGAGACACAACATTGCATCGTTCGTTAATTACGCTAATTACGCTAATTGCACAAAGTGTTGAAAGTGCTACACACTAAGTTTTTCGTTTTGACGAAGTGACGGATCTCCATGTGTCACTTAGTCTCATTGATTTTACACGTGGGCTATATTTAGAAATATGAAGCCTCCACGATTTCCTTTTTGACGAAGTGACGCATGTGCGTTCTAAAACGTATCAATTTTATATACGCGCACGCGCTATGTTCAAACACATGCCTCATTTTTTGTGAAGAAGTAGATTTTCCGCCGTATTGACGAAGTGACGGATATCTTTAGTAATTAATATCTTCTAATTAAACATGAATTTATGAACAGAGATAATTGTTTTTGGCTATCTAATTCCTGGGCTATTGTCTCAGTTTTATATTTTTCAATTCTGGGGGAGAAATGTACACAAAAATGCAAATTGAAAAATCCACCAACTCCAAACGCAATTTTCTCAAAACTCGGTTTTGCATCTGTCTGCACAGATGCGTCACTTCGTCAAAACGGTGACGATGTGTCCAACATGCGCGCACAAACGTCCGACAGGCGTGCACGCGCTTAAATACGCGCACGGCTGGAACATGCGGTGTGATATTGGTGAGTAGGAGCACGTGTTGGTTGCCCACGTGCGTAAAGTGGGCGGGGCTTCATGGATCGGTCTATGCTGGCTCTATATACAAGAGGTGCAATGGGATGCGGCCATAAAGTTCTACATTCAAAAGTGTATTTTCATCTCTTCAGCTACCGTGAGACGCAATTGTGTTCTAGTGGACACGATGTCTGCAGCGTGGAGACAACCTGACTACAGTGACTGCCAGATACCAACGCCAGGGGAACTACTCAATAGGGTAAAGACAACAATTCGTCAATGTTTTTACGAAGAGCCACATACTTTGATTTGAAAGAAAAAAGCGTTTTAAGACAAAAAATACTACTTTGCAACAACTTTGTGCAGTAAGGAGACATTCACATGATTCTATAAGAGGTATATTTTTACGTGAACCCAGTAATTAGAAATAATACAGTAATTAATTAGCGAAATTTAATTAGTAAAGATGTGTCTCTTCGTAAAAACGAAAGTCTTAGTTGACCTACTTTTACGCCTTTCCGTGCAATAGGTTTTGTACGCGTTCAAGGGGCCAAAATGTATGTGTTTCTTCGTGAAAACGTAAAATGCAATTATCGAGATGTCTGCCATCATTAATGTAATTTTGAAATTAACGATGTTTTGTTTACAGAAACATGTCAAAATGGTTAAGTACAATATTTTAAAGCAAAATATTGACAAAATGACAATTTATGACGTATGTGTCTCTTCGTGAAAACGGTGACGAATTATCAAAAATAGCTACAATTTGCTTCGGGAACTTTGGACCAGTTAAGGGCGCCGTTTGAATAAGCTTCGACATGAACACGAGTTAACTGGTACCTTTCTACCATCGTAGACTACTGCAAATGCGAAATTATTCCTTTGAAATAAATGAAAATAATTGTCTGATTCCATGTTACACCTAGTTGACCTTACTGTCCCACTTCGCGAGTGTCGATCCTGGTGACGTCATCAAGGCGACCTTTCAACTGGCGCAGATGTTGGCGCCCTCAACGACCGACGGGAATGCGAACTCTGCTGATGAGTATTCTGTCTTGGTTGAGTTGTTGGAGATGGTGGCGGCACTACCTGACAAATTCACGGAGTGTCGACAGGCTGATATGGAAAACTTTGCCAATGTAAGTACATGTATATGGACCGCCGATCAAGGGCAAGTTCGAGCGAGAACTAGTATCCAATAGCGCGACCAACTTCACTCGACCCCACGCTAGCCGACCTTATAGTTCGACTTGTGCAGTCAACTCTTCAGCGCCAGCCCACCGAGGTTTGTCGTACCGCTGGTTACCAATATAAAGCCGAGAGCACCATAGTTATAGCAGGGAACAGTTGAATTAAGTTTTGACTTGTCTAGTGTTTGAATGGAGACGTTCGCACGTCGGTTGCTATTAGCGCGCATGTGTCAGTAACGTCACGATACAAGCAGTAGTCGACCATTGGTGCCGAATCGAAGTCAATCCAAATTGTTTGGCTGGTAAACTTTGGTTTTTATTTGGTAGAGCAGTACCTAACTGAGGCGGTGTTTTCCACAAAGGAGCAAGCGTATACGCTCTTATCCTCAAGTGTCAAGAATACTATATTACACCAACCGACGTTTTCTCGATTGTTATCTTAAATGATGATTTATATTCAAAATTTCTTATTTCTTCTGCAGTCTTTCCTTCAAGCCGTTGACAATATACTGCATCCAAGCAACATTGCTACGTGGACAGGAAATCAACAGGTACATGTATTATACAAATCCTGTATGTATGATCAGTAATTCTTATAACTGTTTTTAACGAAGTCAATCAATATTACGTCGTAAAATGACGGAAAGTTAATTTCAGTGGATAGACCCATATAAATCATTTGTCGATAACACAGTTACCATTCCCATGTACAGTTTTGTAAAAATATAACAAACATCGGAAAAAGTGACCAACATTGAAAATGCAATCCTAACAAAATAATATTTGCACAAGATTCAAACATGCGGTTCTTGTTTAACACGGTTTTTAACGAGAGCAATTCTGGGTTGTACTGCTTACATCACAACATGCATTTTCATCTATCGTTTTTCCCGTGCACACTTCATTGTATTAATATCGTATACATTTTCTCCAATTTAAGGTTGAAGCTGACACCGTGCGCATCATGGACGCCGTTGAGAGCTTCACTGCGCAGACCGCAAGAGAAAACTGCGAACTGAGTCTGACGTCACATGAGGACACGGCAGCCTTCTTCGAAGGCAAATATGACCATATAGGTACGACGGCCGTATGGTCCGCGAACGGATGAAGATGTTCAAATGTGACATTGTGATGATTGGTTTTGACGTAAATGCTATTTAGTCAGGCGGACAAGCCTATCAATAGGGGATGAAACCTGGCATTGCACTTATTATACTTAAGAAGAGTTTGGCATTATACGGCGCAAAACATCTCATCTTTCTATCCTCACTATTAACCAAAACTACAGACACCTTACAATAAATACACCGGGTTAACCATTTTAATGGATGTATTACTTTTGTTTTAATTTACGAAGAGATTACATAATGGAGGTCACAGGGTAAAGCCCAAAATAAGATTTGAAGGTTTGCACGGTGAAGGTAGCAATAAGATAAAGATTTACGGTAGCACCATTTGAGTTGCTGAGGTTCCGAAAAGAACCGGGGGAACTCAACGTTTCGTACAGTATGCTCTGCCCATCGTCAGGAGACTGAAGACACTCTGCAAGTCTCCTGACGTCGGGCAGAGCATACTGTCTGCAACGTTGAGTTTCCCCGGTTTTTGTCACAGCCTCACAAACTCATAAAAGAGATTTGTCACATGGTACTACCGTAAATCGGGGTCTACCTGATGTTCGCCTATACATATGTTCCCCAATACCGATGTTCCCCGAAATCCTTAGGATTAGGGTTAGAGTTAGGGTAAGGATTTCGGGGAACATTGGGGAACATAGGTATTGGCGAGCATAGATATGCACCCCCTTAAATCTTTATCTTAACGCCCAAAATAGTTGCCTCAAAACGCTCAACACCTTTTGGGGCTAACAAATCCCCCCCCCCCCCAAAAAAAAAAAAAAAAATCCTTTGAATATTACACTTCATAAAGTGAATGATGTATACTCAAAAGGATAATAAATAAATTACAATCAAAAGACAATAATCCCTTAAATTGATGAATTGCCTGGCAGTTTTCAGGAAATCGCGAGAAACGCCTGGGGGATTCAGCGGGCTGTCCTACTCGGCGACCTCGGCCCGTGCATCCATCACACTACCGCCTGAGGTCTTCCAGGGCGTAACGGATGAACAAGGTTCGTGCACTTCTCAATAAAGCAATTTGTTCAAAGCGTGAATTATTTCAGTGAAAAGGGGTAAACGGCCAGTTATATTTTGGCAAAATGTGCGCAGGTGGGAAAAGTACCGGCAACAGGACATGAACTGGATGACAGGATGGGTGATGACAGGATGGGTGGTGTATGAACGTGAAAATTCAATGATATAATTCATGCATTGAAATTAATCTATACTGCGATTTTTTTATTGAAAGTTTGATGAAGTATTGGATGTGTTTTTTTCCTTTTTACACATGTATATATAACTGCTAGTGTCTGTTTGTCAGGCGGGCTGTGTCCTTGTTTGTCTCGGTCAGTCGATCAGCTTGTCTATCTCAGTCTATCTATTGGTCAGTCGGTCGTTTGTTTGTCTGTTTCTGCCTATTTGTTGGTTGTTTTCTGCTCATCGTTATTTATGTTTCTGTCTCATGGTCTGTTATTTGTGTGTTTTTCCATTTTCGGTTGTTCGTCTGCTATTGTTTGTTTTTGAATAATGGGTCAAAATGTTTTAGTTCATTCACTTGTGTGTTTAATGTTACTTTAAAAGTGTACTTAATTGTCTTAAGTTTTTTGTTAATGTATGTTTAATTGTTTGAATTTATCCTTTCCATCCACTGATTGTGCAATGTCAGCCTTCTGGCTGCCTGTTTCAAATTTTTAATAAAACCAGAATAATAATAATAAAAAAATATATATGAACTGTTTGATTATAAAGGACCCTTCAAAGTAGAGTCAGTTCAGTTTCGAAGCGAAGTAAAGCCGTTCTTTCTTATTCGCGCCCTCAAACCGGTTGGTGCCGTTGCGAACTTGGGCCACCACGCGAAGAGCACAATTGACTTATGCATAATATAGGCGGATTTAGACGGCAGTGGTTTTGTGCATTCATTGAATACACGGATAATGAATACGATTGAACATTCGTTGAATTGAAATGGGATTAAAAGACGTGCATTCAAATTCAGACGAAAATGTATGACCGATTTTCAGAAGTGAATGAACATTTCAGGAAATTGGCCGGGAAAACCTATACATAGAATAACAAAGACTACCCTCTGATGCACCTGCAACGCATAAGGTCTACACGGGTTGAAACGTACACAATTGCAAGGCGGATGAAGACTGACAAGCATTAAACGAATTAGTGTGTATGCGAGGTGACGACGACTACACCTCGCAATCAACTCACGTCTTTGAGTCCCCAGTAGGTTTAACACGGAATTAAAAGACGTGATTACCTACAATGGGTCACCTTCAGGTATAGCAAAGACATTGTGGTACGGCAAAATCTGTGGTGTCCCATCCCAGGATATACTGAAGTGTTCCGGATTTCAAATTCTCGGCAAATGAACATTTGTGTTCACAGTAGGGAAAAATCAGTTGAAAATTATACACAATGTTGTCAACGCAATCAAATATATATCTAAAGTGTTTTGAAATGATATTGTCGGTCTTTGTTTGCAGTCACTCTACTAGTTGTGTTGTATCCTTCCATTGGTGACTTGCTCGATTCAGTGCCAACCACTACGCAACCAAGGTAAGCTCAGCAAAAAAAAAAAAAGGTAAAGGGCACGGGTTTCGCTAGAAGGGACTGCATGTGGAGAGAGGCACACCCCATTGATCGTTTTTGTCGGCAAAGTTGTCCTCATGTCGGCAACATTCGGGTGACCGAGAAAACAAATCCTGTCTACCTTAGCACGGATGATCTTTCGACAAATTTATTGTCCCCGCCCCCAAATTAAAAGAGGTCTAGCGACGCTCCAGGTAACGGGATGACGGTTCTACCGTGGAATGCTGTTTTCCCCCCAACCAAAAACGCGCCAAGTGCTACTATGAAACCATAGAAAATAGCGTTGGAGCGTGCCTTTTGGATTAGAAAATATAGAATCACGTGCAGGAACAATTTGACCGACCGAATTAGAAAAAAAAAACATATAAAAATACGTGGCTCGCTCCATTTCATAAAACACGCAGTCATCAGGTACATAAATATTATATTATCTATTACCGAGTTATTGACTAGTAACTGTGAAAATTTCACGTGATTTTCATGCTCCATTCCCAAGTTATGTCTATTTTAATATGAAGATCACAAAATTCAGCTGTCCACCACTGATAATTTACCGTTAAGAACTGATGAATACCCATTAAATACAATGAGACATGGACGTTTTCCCACCTCGATGAATGGAGAACTTGCAAAGGAAAACATGTACCAAAATCGCCAATAATATTTTGTCAAGGCCAAACAAAAGCACTTTGTTACAAAGCAAGTCTATGTGCTGCGTTGGAATGAACAAATAATATATACATGTACATGATTTGCGCGTACATTAACTTTCTTCTTTTTTCTTTTTTTGGTAAAACGCAGCCCTGGAAGCACAATGAAAGTGAATTCAGCGGTGGTGACGTCATCAGGAGTTCACCAATCAGGACAGGCGTTTGAGAAACTGTCGGTGCCGCTTTGCATCAATTTCACCAAGGTAAACCCTACAAAAAAACTATTAAAAGGTTTTCTAATGAAACAAATAAATGCATGTATCTGTAGTTACAATTGTTATTTATCCTCGTCATTCCAGAAAAATCCCACTTTTGGAAAAGAGGAAAGCTGTGTCTACCTGAGCCGAACCGAAAGGTAATGCCTTCATTGTGACTTAATAAAGTAATGAATAAACTGTAAAACGCAAAGAAAAAACGTAATGATTCCAAACAATGAAAGGAGAAATACAAAAGTCACAGGCTTAAAGGGAAGAAACAACATTTGCAGACATCAAAAAACGAAATGATCAAATTATAACGAAATATCTTACTGGATTGTTGGGGAATGACAGTCCAAAGCATCCTGTAAAATCGTGGCTCCTGGTGTGCCGACATTTTCAAAAAAACTTGTATTTTTCCAACGCTGGTCAGCTGACCAGTGTTGGAGAAAACTTTTTTTTTTCAAGAACTGCTCCTAATTTTTCATATATAGTTACTCCGCATATTCTTTGCAATTGATTACAAACCTGTGAAGGGTATACAAGCCTGCTGGACTGATTCTCTGACCTTACAATTTCCCAAAGACCATACATTTCTCTGTTTCATCTTAAGTAGGGTCAGTGAACCAGACTACAAGAACATGGTTGGTTTTCTTGGGGTTTTTTTCAGCACCACCCAAAACGTGGAGCGATTCAGTTTAACAATATTTGCTAGAACATATTAATCCTCCGAATCCATTTATTTCAGAAATTGCAACAAAAACAAATGTTGTACATTCCCTTTAAATTATGGTTAGTTTCAATTGCTGCGAAGAGAAGTGCCGAAACCATGTTTCTTTCGTTACGAGTCATACCAAGTCGTTAATTAAGAAAGAAGCAGTTTACATCAAAGAAAATAAAATGACCTCTTTGTCTTTCAGTGGCGAGAGTCAGTGGCTTACAGACGGCTGTTGGATGAACGAACAGAGGAATGGATCAGTCCATTGCTGTTGCAATCACATGACGTCATTCGCACTACTTAGTGCTACGGAGGTAAATGAAACAAGTTTCTTAAACAGGTGTAATCATTTAAATTTGCAATCACCTTTTTTTTCGAAATGCAGAAAGGTAATAAAACACTGATACGTTTGAGTAAAATATTTATAAACTGATTTTGGTTTTCGATTTTTTTTTTCCACTAAATAATTATTCAGATTTGAAATCATGAAATGATTGTACAAAATAGAAAACACTGTTTGGCAAATCTCCCATGCATTTGATGATTTCTAACACGTACCGATCTTCCATACCGTTCCACCCTAATGGGTTTTTTTTAATCTGTAGAGTTGAATTTATGGTACATTCGTATACATACTTTCATTATAATTCGGGTATTTACCGGAATATCACACGCCGGTATATTATTAATACTAATGTGGTGCTATTACGCTTTATACCAATCAATCTCAAAGTGTTTCACAAAAATACCGATTTTCATCAGGCCATAAGACAATTTTTTTCTGCAGCAGCTCAAGATCAGCGCAATCTGGTCTCGACCCTCATATGTATCCGTTTATACTCCTGAGTGGAGATCGAGAGGCAATTGCAGTAAAGCGTCTTGCCCAAGAACACAAGCTCATGACCTCCGTCAGGGTTCAAACCCACGTACCACGGCACACGAGTCGAACACAGTAACCATTGGAATATGACGCTCTGCATGCAGATCTATCATTTCGTTGACTTTTTGTTTATTTATACCAGACGGTCGAGCCCTATCATCTCTTGCTATTGACCTACGTCATGTGCTCTGCGTCTTGCTTCATCATCTTACTGTCTGCTCTTATTCTCTTCTCAGTAAGGTAAGACATAGAGCTAAGAAACACTGTTAAAAAGCTGGCTAAAACACTGTTTGCAAATATTACTTGCCCAACATTCGTTTGAAATTAACTCAATTGTTGGTTAAAAGTGGACCAAATTTTGGGAGGAATTTGCCCACGAGTGAAGGCAGTTGGTGTCTTGATAACATTGGACAAATCATAAGGTTTAACATCTGCATTCGCACACCGCACCATTGTTAAAAGAAACAAACTCGCTAATGAACTCACTCAAATCTATACAAAAGAGACTTTAACTTTTTAATAGTCACCTTTATCTTCATTCAGCAGATTCAAATATACAATGTACATGTAATGAAGATACATGAGCATTTTAAACGGCGTGCCAATAGCAATAAAGTGACACATTAGAGGGACCCAGTCGGTAGAACGCTAATTATTCCAGAGAACGTATGCCTGCTTCACAGTCAGTTTTGTTTTATTGAACATAATTTGATTATTTTTTTTTTCTTTCGACAGGCATTTGAATACAGTCTCTCTGACCGTGCACGTGTCCCTTGCACTGTCAATCATTCTCAGTTTTGTCGTCGTCATGGCAGGCCTCGAGAGAACAACCAATCAGGTATGAGATACGTGGCAATCGTTATTCTCCCGGGGCGTGTCCAAACTTTTTCACAATAAAAGCGAATGGCAAATACTCAATACATGGCAGATGTGTTGTATGAACCTATCACGTCTTTGATGCTTACTGCTAAAATTATCATGCTGTACACATGTAGATTGTAGATGTACACATGTAGATTTCTTTATAATGAAAGGTTTGTGGAAACACCATGTGCGAATAATGTTTCAACTAAAAGAATGGTTCTGAAAAGAACCAGAGGTATAAACTCGACGTTCCGGTCAGTATGCTCTGACCGTCTGCAGGAGAAATTTTAGATTTCTTTACCTGTTTACATGTATATTCAAACAGTAAAGTAAAATAAAACAAATTACACAAAATAGCCAAAATGTTTACATAAGGAAAAATGGAGAATGTAACAGCAGACTTCGTTCCAGGCATATATCATAAAAAACATCAACAATTTGAGAGAGGGTCGTGAAAGTGGGCGGTATATCATTTGGTAGAGCGCCGTTACAAAGAATTACGGGTAATAACTAAGTTAATTTCTTGGTTCAACCTCATATTGAAATCAAGATTATGAATGCATAAATTGGTACATGGATATACAGTCGACTCTCGATAGTACAAACTCTGTTAATACAAAATTCTGGCTATAACAAACATAAGGCCTTGGTCCCGACTGTGCATTTATGTGCACAATGAATGGGACTGATGTTCCTCTAAATACAAAATTATGATATAACAAACAATTTGGCTGGTTCCGAACAAGTCTGTTATAACGAGAGTCGACTGTATATGGATATACACCTTATGTTGCGGATGTCTCAGGTGTTAATTATTATTTTTAATCTAGTAACAATGAAACCACAACAGATTCACTCATGCCTATACCCAGGCATACAAAACCATTGCCCTCAAACTCCGCCTAAACGCAATAAGGTCGATTGACAAAACTCAACATTTACACACTGATAAAAAAGGGGAAACTCCTCAACTGCCTGATTTGAAGCTTTGTACAGTGGACAGAGCACACGTTTTTTAAAGGCACTTCTATGGTCACTTCAATTTGAGTTTTACATTCATTGACATTTGTAGGTGGTGTGTAGGATGTTAGCAGTGGCCACTCATTACCTGCTGACGTCACAGTTTGTGTGGTCACTAGAGGGCGCCCTACAAGTCTGTTACATGGCCAGCTCGGAGCGGCAGGAACAGAGGGCGTTTCAGCTTTGGATCTATCATGTTATTGGCTGGTGTGAGTATATGGTCAACTACTGACTGGTTTCAAATCACATCCATTTTGACCTGTCTTGTGTCTCAGATCGTACCCAGAAATGCAGTGCCAATGTTCCAGGTTTTTTTTTCTCGAATATCCACAGTTGCCACAAACTCTTTGATAACTTGTCCAACACTATAAAGGGGACCTAGTACCACTAAAACCAAGTTAGAAGCGCTAAGCAAGTCTATTTACCACACTTAACTTGGGCATGCAACTGGCAAGTAACAAAAAGAGAGCCTACTCCAAGTTTTAAACAGTTTTTTTCATTTTTAATGGAATAAGTGTGAAATTAAAAAATGAGGAAATCAGCCGATCCGAGGAAAAGTGACATGCCTGTTATCTCACTACCATGGAGTTTCAGTATTGTAATTTCAGTATTTCTGTTAAGACGGGAAGTAACAAGCAAATGTAAACAAACAAACAAAAACATTCAACTAGGTCATTGTACCAAAAGTCAACAACTGATGATCAGAAAATGTGATCATTGGATTATACAGTTTTTTTTGTAGATGGCTTTTTTACCTCCAGATGGAGTTGTTTAAAGTTAATGGCTGTTCTTTTCCCAGGTGGACCTGTGCTTCCTGTAGGTATATGCGTGGCCCTCTGGCTTGAAGAATATGGTGGAGCAGAAAGGTAGGTCATTGGAAAACTGAAGCAAACCTCAAGTGCAAGATGCTGTTCTTTTTCCAGCGGGCTCAATACAATCTCAAGTCAGTCCTGCAGAACTTGGTATAGTGCTATAAACGAAAACAAAAGAAAAGACGAAAACATATTAGGCAGACAAATAACCAACAAATTCAGTCATCCAGTCAATAAGAAAACTGATTGGAAAATGGCACATAGTATACTAAATTTAGTCATACAAAAGAACTTTCAAAAATTAAAAAAAATGTATCTTGACTATAAGAAAACATTAAAGGTAGAGTATATACTTTTTCATACGTGGATTTTTTTTTTTTTGAAGCAACAAAAAAGCTCAAAATCTAAAGTTGGTTGCTTAACAACTAACCTGATGAAGTTTTAGCTCAGTGAATGCTGTATTCCAGGGGGAAAACACATTCTAGGATCTGGATTTCAATTCAACAGTTGCCGAGAGTCCGAAATCGCGTCCGAAATCGGCATCCTGGCAGTGGCGTAGCCAGGAACTTTTCAGTGGGGGGGGGGGGGGGGGGGGGGGGGGGGGGGGGTGGGTTGGAAACATTTCATGGTGGGCGTCATGTAGATCACTGATAATTCTTTTTAGAAACTCAAGACAAGGTTTCATGGGGGGGGGGCGGCTGTCGCCCCCCCCCCCCCATTAAAACTTGTCTTGAGTTTCTCGCCCCCCCCCCCCCCCCCCCACCACACACACGCAGGGAGTTTAGTGTCATTGCTATCTTCAAATCAGTATGCTTTTAAACAATAATTTCGTCAGTTACTTTTTGGATAGCTGCAAATGATATAATCTACATGTACCTTTAAAACAAATGGATAACCAAGGGACAATATGTTAATCATTATAAGTAAAGTTCTTTCATTCTGATCTTTTGATGAAACATCTCAATTTTGTTTCCCTATTTCCTTCAAGGTGTTGGTTTAGCAACAATGTTATGGTCGGCCTGATCTCTTCATTAGGAATACCAGCACTGGTAAGTGATCAGACATATAATTTATGATACATATATTGGTGTTCTGTGGAAAATTAAGGAGAACAATTGAACTTATTTTGAATTTTCAAGCCAAGTAAAATAATGGTAGAAACTCCCTTTTTGCTAGCATGCCTCCTTGCAAGAATACCTTGTATGGTATAATTATAATGCCTTTTTTATATCATAGTACTTTTAGGACATCAAAAACCTAATGTAAGGTGATAATAGACTCTGTTATTGGGTATCAATCAAAATCATGTACAACCACGAGTAATTAATTTGATAAATTTGGGGTAGTAAGGTTAATACATGTGTACAAGATGCTGGATAAGGCTATATTAAAAAAAATTGGGCAAGGTTTGCAAGGTCAAAGTAGCCTAGGTTTGAAACCTTTAACAAAATGTAACTTGATAACAGGACATGATTAATCATCATTGTGGGATACTCTATTGGAGGAGTTACACAATGAGAATTATAGTTTTCTGTATCTAATACAAAACAGGACAAGGCAAGTCTAGTAAAGCTGATCCCAGAGTGCACAACATTCCTATTAATTCAGAATGGCTATTCACTGTAAATCTTCTCATGCATCTGGTGTACACAATGGGCCGGTATTAGCCTATCGGGGGTAATCCTACATGATAGCACTGCCTGGCTCTCTTCAACAACTAACAACCAGGCTAAGTCACAAATGACAGTCAGTGATCTACATGTGATGAGTCTGTTACTCAGGCACAAAGAGGACCGAAAGCTGGTCCCTCTGGGATTTGCAACACTTGACTACCAAAAGTCTAATAGTTAGACTACCAAAAGTCTAATAGTTATGACTCTCCTGCACAGATCAACGTTCTGGTTCTAGTTTACATCTCGGGGAAGAATGTCCCCACGGGAACGACACTGCAGAATGGTACGGACGACAACCATGCAACAAGGCAGAGGGCTATGTAAGTACATGGACCATGCATGGACCAACTAGAAAGCGCTCAGAGAGAGCAAACTTCCGCCAAGGCTGAACAATTCCCCGCTATATTGTCAGTACACCCAAAAGAAATACTTGCATAAATGGTGAAGAATCCTTAAAAAAGTACCCTGGATCTAGACCCAGATCTGGATCACTTCCAAATCTAATGGATTTGCACTTGTTCCAAGGACCACCCCTTAAAAAATGTTCATGCAAATCTGTCCATAACTTTTTGAGTTATCTTGTTAACATACAAACCAACCAACCAACAAACAAACTAACCAACAGTGATGAAAACATAACCTCATGGCAGAGGTGATATCTACATGTATGTTCAGAAGCTTGATGGCAATTGGGTGACATGCTGATGACATCAGGAGTCGTTAAATATCTTGGAAAACTTGCGGATAAGTTTATTTATAATACATGTAGGCCCAGTGTATTGCGTATTAATTGAAGGATGCTCAACAGCTTCCCTGAAATATTTATCTAAAATGTCATCAGTTTGTAATCAATACTGATAACTTCACTGTATGGATATTCCGGGGAAGTTGTGCACAACTGTGCACATAATACTGTACAATCAATGGGCCTACTGTGTGTGGAAAAAAACTATCAGCAACATCAAATTATGTTTTTGCCCTTCACCGACGTTCAAACGCTGTAAACTCAGTGTGTTACCTTCCGAGTGAAAGTTGGAAAAAAATCACTCGGGTGGGACTCGAACCTAGGACCTCCTGCTTTCTAGTGCAGATGTCTTACCACTCGACCACCGAGCTAACGGGATCGGCTGGCCGGTAAAGGTTGGCTGGTGAAGGGCAAAAACCTAATTTGATTTATATCACCCCATCTTATATCAGCAACATCCCAGATATTAAATAAGATAACTCCTTTGAGCAATGGCAGTGATTGTTTGTGAAAGTGGAAAGGCACAGTACATGTACATGTACATGTACATGCGTGTACATGTACATTTCTGTAGCAGGGTATCTGAAATAATTGTCTCCTTTATAGTATTGTACAACAGAGAATCAAATCAGTTCCGTGTGTGTAATAGGGATGGACTGAGATCTAATGTGCTGATTCTGGTGCTTCTGTGTCTCTGCTGGGGCTTCGGAATCGCTGCCTTCCAGCAACAAGATGACTTCCTACAGCAGGCATTTGCAGTCTCAGCTCTACTGCTGGTAAATATAAACGTATTTAACAGGGAGGGTAGTTTTCTATTTCTCTGAGAACTGTACATGTACAACGTAGCTGTCTGAAGTAACACTTTACAACATGATTTCTGCAAGCTTCTGACATAACTTAACAAGTTTTCTCAGGTGCAACTCAAACCCAGGCAACCACAAAGCTCACGAGGGTTTAGCTGCAGCAGCCTAGCCAGGTTTCTTATCCTAGGGGCGCGATTGGAAGGAAGAGGGGGAAGGGGAGACTGGCTCTTACAGTGGGGGCCCCCAATTTCATCTGTGCTAAGTGGGGGTGGGGTGTCTTGGGGGGGGGGGGGGACTAGGGTGGTCAATTGTTTATGGGGGCATGCGCCCCTTAGCCCTTGTAGCAATAGGCCACTGTTTAGCTGTCTAGTTCGAATCTTAAGCATTTACCAAAATGGTAGATTTTTGATGCAATTTGGATTAACAATGATTAATAGGGAGAAGTGCATCGGAAATTTACTGTACAATCATATTTTGTGACAGCTTCTTAAGAATTAAAGAGATGGATGAATTTAACGACTACTTAATTTTTTTTCAAATGACAATCTTAACATGAACTGAAATATTATTCACTTGCTGTACCGTTATCGTCACTTTTCAGGGTGTGTGTTTCTTCATGATGTTTCTGGTGTTGAGCCATGACGTGAGACAAGCTATCTTGCACGGACGCAAGAAGAACCGACGAAAAAACCAAAACAGGATGAAGGTATATGTCAAACACAACATGTGGTCAGGAAAAAGTCATTTTATCATGAGTGCTTAGATTTTCCCTGTTTATTATAAATCGCGATTTAAATCAACGTGATTTAAATCAGCCAACCCTGTTTTACATGACAGCATTTGAAAAAACAGTCAGTTTTTCTTTCCAATGACTGACGTCTGTCTATCATGATCATTGGAAATTGATACAAAATTCCACTTTTCTTGGAAATGACAGCACACCAGGTGCCATGATTTCACAGGATGCTGGAGACTATTATTCACTTACAGTCAAGTAAGATATTTCATAATAGTCTGGTAGGTTTGTTTTTGATGTTTGCAAATGTTGTATATTACCTGTAAACAAGGGCTTGAGTGACCACTGATAAAAATAGCTGGAAACAGCTAAAAAATTTGTAAAAAAAAGCTGAACTTTCGAAATCTCCTGTACATGTACTTTTGTATACAGCAAGTGAGGGTAAAAAAAGCTGAAATCCAGAACAAAAAAAGTGAAATCAGCTTTAAAGCTGAGATTTCACACCCCTGTTTTTTAAAACAACTTGTGTCCAAAATCACATCCAAAAAATACATTCAAAACCTACAAAGTCACACTTAAAGGGAATATACATGTACAACATTTGCAAACATCAAAAAACGGAATTATCAAATTACCACGAAAAACCTTGCTGGATTGTTAGGAAGTGACAGTCTAAAGCATCCTGTAAAATCAGGGCTCCTGGTGTACTGACATTTTCAAGAAAACGTGTGTTTTTACAACACTGGTCGGCCGACCAGCGTTGGAGAAAACTGGCTTTTTTTCAAAAGCTGCTCCTAATTTTTCATATTTTGTTATTCCACATTTTGTTTGCGATTGATTACACACCTGTAAAGGATTACAAGCCTGCTAAACTGATTCTCAGACCTTAAAATTCCCCAAAGACTATAAATTGCGCCGTTTCATCTAAAGTGGGGTCAGGGAACCAGACTACAAGAACATGATTGGTTTTCTTGGTTTTTCCAGCATCTACAAGCCCAAAAAGTGAAACAACTCAGTTTTATCAACATTTGCTATACATACTAATCCTCCAAATCCATTTATTTCTAAATATTGCAGCAAAAGTAAATGTTGTACATTCCCTTTAAACAAAGGAAACAGTGTCAATTCCAGGATTTTGATTTGAGTTTATAGATACATATTGAGGAAACCAAATCCTCCAATTCTCTTTCTCTCTGTAAATCCACGAAGGATTCTCAAAAAAAAAAAAAAGACCCCAAATGCCCAATTATATTTACATGTATGTTTATATTATTTATTTCTCCAGCTTCGACAGAGGAAATCTGATGATTCCCTGATGACAAACTCAACAAATCCTGACACAGGGGAATCAAGACAACAGGTGCATGTACAGGTGGGTAGTAGGTTGAATCCAGTCTGCAAAAGACATACATGTAAGATCTTGTCACACTATGCATGTACCCATTTATACTCCTGGGTGAAGAGAGGCAGGTGGGAGTAAAGTGGCTTGCCCAAGGATACAATATTTGGCCAGCAGCTGGATTTGAACCCCTGACCCTCTAAACAAGAGTTATGAACCTTTAAACCAAGTGGCCAAAATCCCCTTGGTTATTTTGACCATCATTTGACTATCGACGACTACATTGCTATTGGTACTTAGGCGGAACTTGCATGTACGTCACGAATCACACAACCAATGGCCATTCATCGAACTTGCTCTATGGACTTTATGAGCTTAACCTTTTGTGTTCTGTTTGCACCATCTCATTACCAGCTACATTGGCAGCAATGTTCATTTGCTACCATAAAGACATGCACAGTGCCTTAATGACAAGTCACAATTTCCTTGCTAGAAACACTGTAACGTCGACCGGAACCTGGGTTCTCACACATCAGATGAAGGAAGCCACAGACACTATTCTTCAGGGTTTCAGGTCTCTATGCCATTTATTCTTGCCACTTTCTTACAGGAGGCTCTCTTTTTATGCAACTCGCAACAAAACACGCTATACAAAAAATGCCACACAACTGAGTCGGCACAGTCCGGCAATGGGTCTCCCTGACCAAGCAGCAGGGGTCCCAACGCTACGGTTGCACCGTAGGTCCGTGCTGGCGCCCCCTGCCTGCGGCCCAGCACCGGCGTTACAATACTCTAATCCTGTGGTGTACTGCTCAATGTGTAGCATCTTTTTATTTTGGTCCCCAGCCTCCAAGTAGGAATGACCGCTCTCTTGGCTCTACATCAACCACACTGTCACAACACAACACCCACTCCATTGGAACCAACTGCACCGACCTCGCTGGTGAGCCGATACACGAGGAGGGGTATGGACCCTACCGGAGAGGCAACGGTGCTCCTCACGACCTGTAAGATCATCTCTACACTGATTCAAGTGGTTTAATTTACTGTATTTATTGAAATGCTATCTGGTAATGAAACCGAGGGTTTGCCAAAAGAGAGAAGACGCTGAATTGTTCAGTTTTAGAGTTTGAAGGGAAAGTCTAGATTTGTACATGTGAGTGTTTCTGGCAAGAATAATGAAAGAAAATAACTTGTGATTGATTTGTGATGACTTGTGATTGACTTGCGATCATCTTGTGATGACTTGTGATTGGCTTGTGATTGACTTGTAATTACCTGTGATGACGTGTGATTGACTTGTGATTGACTTCTGACATGTCCGATTAATTTGTGATTGATTTGTGATTGACTTGTGATTGACTTGTTATTACCTGTGATGACTTGTGATTGACTTGTGATTGACTTGTTATTACCTGTGATGACTTGTGATTGACTTGTGATTGACTTGACTTGTGATTGACTTGCGATTGACTTGTGATGACTTGTGATCGACTTGTGATCAACTTGCTATGACTTGTGATTGATCCGTGATGACTCATGATTGACTTGTGAACGACTTGTAATGACTTGTGTCTTGTAAAGACTCTCATTACAGCTCTAGAATACATGTATTGGTGTAGCTAGGTTAACGCAGTTGCTGTGCAGTTATCTCCTACATCGTTGTACATGTGTCTTACCAAGGTTTCTTTACAACAGTTTGAATAGTTTGCTGTAGTCGTCAAAATAGTGTACTATCAATACCAGTGAATGGCCAAAAACCACAAGTGCAACAGTGGTACAAACAATTACACAAATGTACAACAACACACCGATACAAAGTATGTTGTAATCTTTTCATAGGGCGATGGATCATCGTAATGTTGGGTATGACCAGCGGATGCTACCATGGAGTAACCTTGGGATGATCAGAGGGGGGCCTGAGAGTTTAAGCGACAGGTCACCCCAGATGGTGAGACGTGGTGACAGATCACCAGACATGGTGAGAAGGAGCAGGAGAGAAGCATCACCACGGAGACGGAATGGGAATGTTATTCTCAATCACAGGGTAACGCTCACAGTTATATTTCATACCTTCGTCAAATTGTAATGTAAGTGCAAAGCTTGCATAAAGCATGACATGCTATCACGCTGTGTATGTTGAGATTCAAAGTTCCACTTCGGGTGTTTCGGTTTACAACCCCCCCCCCCCCCCCCCCCAACCTCAATTCAGGGAATGGGCCTGAAGCTGCAGTGCCTACAGAGAAATTTTGTTAGGCCAAGAATCTACATGTGAATCAGCTGAGCACAAAATGATCCGAATTGTTTTGCAGATTGTCAAAGAGGCAGAAGAGGGGAGGTCCACGGAGGAAGAGTCTCAGCACAAGAAACGAGAGAAGAAACGTCATGTCTCGTCCATTAGTGGAAGCAGTCACGGTGTAGACATGTCATGCATGCCATTCCCGGTAAGACATATTATATCTGCCATCTTTACTTTTTGGAAATGGCTTATGGTTATGGAAATGGTTATGGCTATAACTTTGGCTATGGTTTAAGGGTATGGAAATGGCTTTGGGAAGCCACTCTACTGGCAGTGGCTAAGCACATTGATGTATTAGGTAATCACATAACAAGGAACAAAACTAGACTTTCAGGCTAGTTTTGTTCCTAATAGGCTATGCCTGATACAGGAGTTGTTGTATAAGAGGCTGTTGTCCTTAGCATGGGGGCTCAAATTTGGAAAACCATCCAAATTTAGCCACAAAATATCTGATTCAGATTCAGCATTCTTCAATATGTAATATCCCAAATGAAATACGTTTAGACAAACAAGCTTTAGGCAAGGATAATCCTTACAAGTTTAATAGTTTTAATTATATAACCGACATACAGATCCTTGTCATTTGATTGGTGGAACTCACATCAGGTGACATTCGTTATTGCTACCTTTCACGCCGCGGCTCAAAAGTCCCATTCGCCCATGGGGAATGGGAAATACTATTGAACAGTTAGGATCATTCTTGTTCCATGACGCGGTATTTGTGTGCAAATGCATGCTGGTGTGCGCGTTCCAGCGCAGCGTTGGGTTCAAACATTTCCGTGAAGGGTGGTTTGGAAGAGAGAAATACATTTTCCACCAATTTTGTATTGAAATAAAAGTTCGTATATATCAAATGACAAGGATCTATGTCAGTTATATAAAACAAATATTGAGTTGGCTATAAATTGTGAAATGGGAGGAATATTATTGCTCGGTAAATTCTGGACTGTTTCAGTTCACTCGGCTTTGCCTCCTGAAATGGAAAAGTCCAGATTTTACCTTGCGATAATATTCCTCCCATTCCACGCTGAGCCACTCAGTATTTGTATACTATTGTGCATCTTTTATATTTCTCCATCAGTATCAGATGGACTGGAGGGATATCAGGGGGTCGAGGGTGCATCCCATGCCACTGGACCAGATCCCTTACTCCATGGATTATAGCCAAGGCCCCGCTCAACCCCAATACATTCACCCAAGGATGGCTGGCTTCCTGGTCCAACCCCACCGAGCTCTGCCAGGCCCCGCCCCCTCCACCTCACTCGGGAGGGGGCCAATCCCCGAAGTTGAAGAAACCAGGCAGGACCTTGGAGCTTTCCAAAGAAGCCTTGGTTACTATGGCAATGAGGGAAGTAATAGAGACAGCTTCTATGATGGACAACATCAAGCAAGGGACAGCTTTAGGATGCCTTTTAGAGGTCAGAGTTCACGCACTGGTTACCAAGGAAGAGGGCCCGAACCACATGATGGTCACCATAGAAACTGGGCTAGTAATGCAAATGAGAGCAGGCCAGGCCCTTCTGGATACACTCCGAGAGGTGACAGCATTGATTCACAGGCTAGCACCAGAAGCTCAGAAGGGATGCCTACAGGGATGAGGGCAAAGAAGGGCATTCTGGGAAAAAGGTCAAAGGTCACGGGTCAAGCAAGAGGAGGAGCAGAAGCCATGGAGGAAAGAAGCACAAACAGAAGGTAAGGACATATCCTCCCAAATGACACATTCAACTGTTCCACTTTGACCAAGCTTGTACAGACTTAGAAGTTGATCCCCGTAGTGACCCTGGACATTCCTTTGGATGGGACTTTGGAAACCATTTTGTTATTACACTTTTCTAATATTCCCATATCCATTTGAATGGAAAAATATGACAACACAAATCACACATGTCAAATAGATCAGATGAATCGAAGCTCAAAACCCAATAAATTCAATTGATAGTTGGACATTGTCAAATGATTGAACAGGATTGAAGTTATGCAAGTTCAGCACAAACTATACTCTCTGAATCAAGTTGCCTGCAAATTCTTTCGAAAATAGTGACTGTCTAAATAAAAGAGTCTGTGAAGAAAAATTAATGCACCTACGTTGTTTTCATTTTCTCTGTCTGATTCTAGAGCAATAACAGAACAGAGGAGGTATAATAAGCAGCAGTGGTAGGAAAGGATTGCACAACACCACAACATCCACTGGTGTGGACTTCAAAACCTATTTGCTGGAATAATCGGGACTTCACTCAGAGGTCAACTCAGTGCAACCACGGTAGTTCACTGGCACTGCAGCGGCCCAGCGAACACCCTGTTTCCACTCATGACTGTTGTGAATCCGTTTCATAATTGGCCTAATTCTCCTCTTTGAGGCAAAAATAAGCACAACTCAGTGTGGTTGTAACCTGTGTGGTGACAATCTGCTGAAAGGCAGTGAACCTTTTTTTGGGTAGTAATTTGTGAAAATGTTCTATAAACGTAAGATGTAAAATTGCTGTCTGTGATCGTTTGTGTTAAACATACCGGCATGTGAAATTTGTTGTTATGAAATGCACGTGAACTGTTGTCAACGAAGTGAACCTAACCTGGGAGGAGGTGACGTCACACTATCTCGTTGTATTGGGAATTTGAAACAAAGATGGACAATTTACATGTAGAAAGGCTTTACTCATAGTGAGACTTTACAAATGCTTGTTTGAAAGGACTGGTGTGTGAGATGTATTACAGAGCAAGCATATATTGATGTTACAGGATACCAGACAACGATGATTGAGGGAAAATAAAGGCTTATTTTAAATGCAAATGCAATTCGTTATTATAACTGAGAAAACTATATAAAATGTAAATATCACGTATATCCTTTTGTCTTTCAATTTTCTAAAGTTGTAAAGTTAATTTTCTTTTACAAATATGTAAAAGTATTACAAATGTAAAAGTAATTTAAAATTTGTAATCCTACTGATAAGTGTATGTACATGTAGATACAACTAGTGGACTGAAAATGGCTGAACTTTGCTTGTAAAAATATTTAGAATTGATATATTTTAAACATCAAATTATGTAGTATTTATTTGTCATATATGCAAAGTTATTGATCACATTGACTACCTGTACTTGCAGAACTTGTAGTTGCTGAATGATAGTTAAAAAAACAACACACAGACGAATAGGCCTCACAAAGACACTAGACTGCTAGAAAATGTAAGGCTATAATTACTGTCATTGAAATGGTATTCAGAGCTGTCATGGCTGTGGCTATGTTTATTGTCAGCATGTTAACATGTAATCTTGATACATGCTGTAATTGTAAATGAGGAAGACCTAGACAAAGCTCTAGCCAAAAGACACGGACACATGTATATAGGCCTACCATATCACAGACATATAAATGCATAGACCGCAAGTCGTGCGCGAAAACCATGATTTGAAAAAGTATGGGCAAAACGCTTGTTGACAGTGCGCGTAACCGCGCGACGCGCGTTCAATGTGGATACGCACTTAATACATACATACATTTACATACAGAACACAAATTTTTGAGTTAAAAAAGGCTTTTTTACTCACAATCCGACTGAAAAAAAGTTGTGCACGTTATTGTTTTTTAATCTACCTAAATCATATTAAGTACACAAGGGATTTTTTTCACAATCAAAAAATAACTCCATAGAATTTTTTTAATGGAACAGTTTGGGTGTGTGTAAAATCCCTATACCGAGAGGTGAATTTGCCCATAGTTTTGATTTTAGTCGGGCACGGCGAAATCACTGAATGTGCGTGCAGTTTCGAATGGGACCTGGCAGTCTATGTGTTTATACGTGTATGTCTGTGTATCAAAGAGAGCTCTACACTGTGCATGTACGTTTTTACTAATGTTAAACACAAACATGCATACTGTACATAGTGACCTTTCCAAATGGTACAAGTATTTCATATCAATTGGTTAGTGATATTGGATTTAAGAGAGCTGCGTTTAATGTACAGGGTGGTTCTTTTGACAGCAATTTTCACCAACTTAATGAAGTTATTTTAAATATTTTTTCACATAGTCGTAAAGTATAGGTCTTTAACCATGCATGGTCAAAAAAGCTTAGTAAAAGTCGCAAAAATAGAGATGTTATGCTAATTTGAATACAGGTCACCAAAAATCAGTCTTGTCCACGGGTTATTCTTTGTAAATTGGACGTTTTCGTAGTTCCTAAAAATTAAAAACCTTCCCACCAAAATATATTTTGCCCTGGTAACTTTTACTGAAGCTGTTCAATTATTCATGTCACTGTTAAGATCATCTACTCAATGAGCTGTGCGTTAAGTTCATTGTTGCATAACATAACATAACAATCAAATGTCATGCTCCTTTAAAAAAATGTGCAAATGCAAGAATTGTTTTCGTCACTTTTGCTTAAAGGCCAGTACTTTAATAACTACTAATCGACAGTTAAAAATAATTTTTAAAAATAGGTGAAAACTGCTGTCAAATGTGGGTATCCTTTTTTTTTAACCACCCTGTATTAACATCTTTAAGAATTACTAGTGTCTACGTTTTCTCTTTCAAAAATCTACATTTCATATTTCTCATTCAAAATGTCCGTCTTGCCTATTTGTAATGGCACGTCAACTGAAAATACATGGATGAATCAACTTTGTTTACAAACTTTCAGCAAAATTTGTGTACAGAAACTTGTGACCAAAATCTGGACCAGCTGCATGTTTTGCTGTTACTTACTCTGCACAGTTGCTGTAATGTTTGATACACTAAATGTTGAATTTTATAAAAATTGACTTTTGTTTCCACAAAGGAGTCCTTTTCTTTTGCTTCTTTTTTTCTACAAAACCAGGAAACTTTTGGTCATTAACTATCCATGCACAGTCGGTCATTAAATTACTAAAGGAATATTTCAATCATTTCAGATTATCACTTTTATGATTAATTAAAAAAAAAAAAATTCTTATATTTTTAAGTGTGAAATAAAATATTAACCTCAACAACATTCAAATATTAAAACAAGGAAAGCCTTTGTCGTGGTTAATTTAAAAGAAAAAAAATGTATTTTCATGTGAACTGATTTCATCAATTGAAGTCTATGTGATCTAAGGTTAAAAAACATATCAAAGAACCAGAACACCGAATTGGGGTTACCCAAAACAAGTACCCCCTCAACGGTAAGAAAGAGAGAGTTGGGGGAGACCACTCGCGCAAAGAAACCATGTCTTGTGCACAGTCAGAATAAAATTAGTTGTGAGTAAGATTTGAGGCTTTGCATGGTGGAGATACTAAATAATAAAAGGTTTGCGGAAACACCATGTGCGAATAATTTCTCAACTAATGACTAAGAGAATGGTTCTAAAAAGAACCAGAGGTATAAACTCGACGTTCCGGTCAGTATGCTCTGACCGTCTTCAGGAGAGTGCCTCAACTCTAAGAAGGTTTACACTAATGTAGCAGAAGCGAGAGCGATGAAGTGTGAAGTTGCATCCTGTGTGGATGCCAAGTAGCTGGGATCCTAGAGCAAGCTTACTGCCCCCTGAAGTGGAACAGTAGGGTTGCAGTCTCAGTAGAGGGAGGACCTAGGGTATAGGAAAACCCATCGGTCTAAGTGAAGGTTAAGGACCTAGGGTAAAGGAGACCCATCAGTCTAAAATTAGCTGTGTATATACATGTACATGTATGCGCACGAACCAGTACACACAAGTTATCTCCTGTCCATGACGCTCTCAAAAGTTGTCAAATAAAACTTTCTTGGGAAAGAATGTAGTATCCAGACGCTACTTCAGCGGTTGTGTACAAATTTATGGAGAGCCAAGAGAATTGTCTAAAGTGTTTCCTAACAAAATGGCAAATGTTTCTCAGTCCCAGATTGATGTATTTTCAACATTTTTGCAATGGCTGACCTTTATTGAGATGAGATATGAAGATAAAAGTGGCGTCAGGTTGCAACATTCTTTCCCTTTCTTGTTCGTGCATGGAACCCATAGCCCTCTACCGCCAGCTGCTTGGGACTGCGACTGGATGCAATGGGCTCCGTGCGCCGACAAAAAAAGGCCCCCTTTTACCTAGCAACGACGTCCCATTGGTGGGACATTTCGCTGGTTGACACGCACCGTTCCTTGTGTGTGACGCACGTACACCAGGGGATTTGTACTATGTACACGCAGTAAGGAAGTAGTAAAGTCTGTCGCGAGCCAATGGGGCTCATCAAGCCGGTGTTTATCTCCGGATTCCTTGGCATGAAACGACTGAGAATATTTCTACTCCCCCTGAATGGGATGCCAGTCCATCGCAGGATTACTCCTCAGCTAATGCCGGTACCCATTTATACTCCTGGGTGGAGAGGGGCAAGGGGGGGGTGAAGTGCCTAGCCCAAGGACACAATATATGGCCAGCGGCTGGATTCGAACCCCGGACCCTCTGATCATGAGTCACGAACCCTAACCACTAGGCCACACACTCCCCCTGTACACGCAGTGGCCGCGGTAAATGAATTGCAGTCAAGCAAGATGGCTTAGGTTGGTCACCCCCAACTGTACTTGCTTTGCCGGTGAGGGGGTACTTGTGAACGGAGTGGATAGGCAAACAAAATCCAAATTATATCCACCCTTGGCCCAGCAATTAGGCAATTTACATGATTTAAGCAGTGCAAGGAGACAGGCAGGGCGGTTTGGAGCAGTACAGGGACCCATGGGTAGCAAGTGGAATTACATGTAACTCACAGTGTCTGTGTGTCAAGTTCCTGGTTTACCGTCCCCCTCACGTTGGCTGGATTGATGAGCACCCTGGCTCTGCAGAAACCTCCGGAATGACTCCGCCTCTCTTAACTCTTCCTCTTCTGTACATGCAAAGACGAAAATCAAAATATTGAGATGACACTCAATAAAGATGCCCCCCACATACTCCCTAACAAATTTTAAGTTCTCTCTTTAACTCTTTCAGTGCCTAAGTCGTACATGTACAAGGTAAATTTGTTAGTTCGAAGTGCCAACCTCGTACATGTACGAGGTAGGCCTAATGTTCGTACTTAAAATCGCCAAACCTCGTACATGTACGAGGTAGAGTAAACATGTTATCACAAGGGGCGCTCTCACTCTTTCTAATAATATCATTTTCATTCAGGTACTACCTGTATTTATTTGTTTCATTCGAGTTCTTGCCAGAGGGCGCATCACTGACAATCATATTTTCTGCAAAAAGTGCGGAATTCCCCTGTGTGCAGGACAGTGTTTCAGGGTGTAGCACTATGTGCCTGACTACTATTGACTTTCCAATGTACCAAGGACATACCAGAGAGCAACAACAACAAATTTAGTGAGTAAAACATATTTCCTTTTTTTTTTTACAGAATTTTGAACAATTAAAAAAACGCTCGAAGTTGGGCAATTTAGGGTTAAACTTTTCAAATTTCGCGGGCACTGAAAGAGTTAATAATGATGTGTATTTATTAAGTGCAAGTATCCATCAGTATTGATGCTCAAGGCACCACATCATTATTACCCTGCACATTGGGCCAATGAAACATTCCAAAGACAACCTCAGCTCCCTGGGGAGTATACAGCTCGATGCTGCCATTTTGGCGCAAAGCAGCTAAAATCAGTCACAATAACCACCTCTGCCCTCACAGGTACCAATTTACTCCTTGGTGGAGAGAAGCAATGAGTGACAAAGTGCCTTGCCCAAGGGCACACGCACCATAACCCCAGGCTGGACTCGAACCACAACCTGCAGAATTACCCCCAGACCACGAATTCAATGCTCCAGACAACTATGCCACGCTACTGCTGATGTTAGTACACATCTACAATGTACATGTACTGTGTATTTATCATGTTTATAATGCAAAGAAATCTTCACAAAGCCAAAAGCACCTTAGAATACATGTACATGAGGAATGTGTGCAAATAGATATAAAGGACGAGGATAATAACAATATTATACCATCTTTGTCATCTTCATCTTCATCATCGTCATCGTCTTGGATGCCGAGACCAAGTGCAACAGGTGACCTCATCGCGTCACCTGTATCTAATGGACAAATTATAAAGCTTTATTCAAAATAAATGGAAATATAACAGATCTTTTTTTTCCAAGAAATCTTTTCCTTTATTTGTAAGGCTACATGTTTCGAAAGTAAAATGGTTTGTGGTCGGCTACATACATGTGTGTACATGATGAAGGCCTTTTAATAAGGGAATATATATGTGCATGGCCAGTTTTAAACAGGTATGCTTAAAACCAGCCGGCAGCATGGTCAATAATAATGATAATGATAATGGCCCGAGGCGAAGGTCATGATCCGTGGCTAGGACCCTAGCCGGTTTTAAACATACTTGTTGTTTATGGTTTATGGTTTATTTTAAAACATGACATATAGCAGTTAGAAACTGAATTGTATGACATTTACAACATTAAAAAAACAACAAATATAAAGCACATATACACATGTAGATATTAAAAGTACATGTACATGTATTTAGACTTTGAACTTAAAAAAAAAGCCTCCTCTGCATTCTGTACGAGGATAGAGTCTCGGCCTTACGTGAAATACATTTCTATAGCAAAAAAAAATGAAATGGACTTAAATTGTACATTATTGTTTAAATAAAAAAATATAAAATCACTGGGCAAGAAATGGTAATACATGTACATGAATTATACATTGGTGTTTATTCATTTAGTAGTGTTGTCAAATAGGGCAGGGGACTACATCTGAATCGTTTGGTCTTGCACTTGTTTAATACTGGCCAAGCACATAAAACAAGTTAAAAAGTTTACCTCATGTTTTGTGAAACACCCCTCTGGCCATGTTTATGGTATGTGCCTCGTGGGTGTAGTGCTAAAAATCTCCTTATATGGAAATTGGCGGGGCGTGGTGCGTACTGCCCGATGTGGCACAGAACGCAGAAATTGTGTTTGAAACCAGCTGGTGTGCAGTGGTTTAAAACAAACCACATGGCAGGCTCTTGGCCAATAGGAATGGGTAAACTGTCTTACATGTAGGTATTTATGAATAACCGATATTAAAATTAAAACACACGATGATAGAATAGCTAGAACAATCAAAAGCCAGGGACCCCCTACCAATTTACATGTTTTACTCCAATGCTACCACCAAGGTAAAAAGATACAATACAATGAGATATAAACGAGATGAGCCTGCTTAATTTGTTTGTAATTGTGTTTATTCCTTAGAAATACAATGTATGTGAACTGTCTTAGTAAGACTTAACAATTATGAAATATCACATGATTTTTGACAAACATTTCAAAAAAACAATCTCTCCTTGGAACCTCAATGTACTTACCCCTCAAGTTTTGGGGGAAATTTTCGAAATGAAACTATAAAGCCTACCTGTTGCCATGGCAGCGGGTGACCCAGGCAGCGTGACACTTTGACCTTTGCCCTTATCCCTCTTTAATCTCTCCAACTGCTTTTGTTTCTTCTTTTCTTCCGCTTCAATCTAGAAAATAAATAAACGTGTCTTGAACTTGGTATTTTCATTGTAAGGCAAATTTATCAAGAGCCAATATGGCCCATCAGGCCGGTGTTATCACTGGCTAATGCGGGTTTTCCCATTTATCCTCCTGGGTGGAGAAAGGCAAGTGGGGTGGTGTGGCTTGCCCAAGATGAGATGATAAAACAAAAAATGTAAAACATATGATTGACTTGAGAGCTACCAGGAGAACTAGTGGCTCAAATTTCCTTTTTTTTAATCATAAAACTATATACATGTATATACATACATGATGTTCCTTGTATCATTTAAATAAACATTTTATAAGTACATTATATAACCCTCCTTAATCCTCCAAAATCCTCTTGGCGGTTTTGGAGAATTTTGGAGGATTGATGATAAATGGTGTTTTAGCACACGAGGATTTTCGAGGATTGAGGGTGAATGGTGTTTTAGCACATGAGGATTTTGGAGGATTGAGGGTGATGAGGATTTTGGAGGATTGAGGATGAATGGTGTTTGAAGAAGAGGAGGATTTTGGAGGATTGAGGATGAATGCATTTTGAGAGGCAGGACTGTCTGACGATTTTGAAGGATTGAGGCGCTGGGTATCCTTTATTTGAACATGAGTGCACCATTTTGGAGGATTTTGTAGGATTGAGGATGGTTCCTAGCAAAAAGGCCCTAGGGGGTTAGGGTTTAAAGTCTACCTGTTCTCTCTTGATCCTTTCATATTCTGGCTTGTATTCCCTGAAATAAACCACAATTATCGCATTATTTTTTTTTGTTTTATTAAGGGGAAAATTGCTTGGTGCAACAACTCGTCGGTGTACCACGAAGTGACAATCCTCTATGGATTTTGTGCACACGATACGTCCCTTCGTGGTGCGACCGACGAAATGAACTGTACATTATATTGTTGAAATTGAAGAGCATTTCCATTGATAGATCAGATGTCAAATCACAAGTCATTCAATCCTAGGTCAATCACAGGCTATGTATTATGTATTTTATTTACTTCTTATTCTAACTGGGTAGCCATTTCAGTGGAATCTACTGGTCTCCCATGGGGCCCAGTAAAGAGAAGACAATGTGAAGAAATTACAGTTTTAGAGGTGGGAGGAAAACCCCAGAAGAATATTCTGAGGAAAACCCACGGAATCAGGCAGGGACTGAAAACCCAACCCACATATTGGCCCAGGCGGGATTCGAACCCGGGTCACAGCGGTGGAAGGCGAGGAAAGTACCGCTATGCCAACCTGACTACCTTATGCTATCTTGACATGTGGCAACTTTAGGAAATCATTTTGTTTTTGTTCATTCCCTGCAACTTGTGATAGGGCTTGTGAATTCTTGTGATTTACTTATGACCAGACTTGTGATCGACTTGTATCAACTTGTGATTTAAGAGTGACCAGATTTATGATGGACTGGTGAATTAACTTGTGATTGGACTTGTGACGGACTTTAATATATCACGAGCTCCCCAACTGTAACACTGGTAGGAAAAGCAAAATAAGCTTCTATATAACGATACAACAGAAACTTGTGAAGGTTATCAGACAAAGCTTACGTTTCATATTCATTAACTGCCTCATCGACGGCTTTAAAGAATGCGTCCAGTCCTTGTCCAGTCACTGCAGAGACACCCACAGCCTGGCAAAAGAGGACAGAAGTAAAGTCTGAACATTACTAGAACTGAACACCAAAGTACACCTACGAACTAAACCTATTGCTGGTTCAGACCAGGCTCAATTGGCCAAGGTCAGTTGGCAGGTATATTTTAGTTCCCCAGGCTTGCTGGGCCAGTTACGGTGGAAGAGCTTTTTACATGTTTTGGCTCTGGGATAAGCCTCTGTGCTGATGACGCTACACTTTGTTTACATGTGCGTTTTGTTATGGGAGCCTGATGGGGACGACAGTTTTGTACCCCTATAGAAATGCGTCCAAGTAAACAAAGTGCCAAGGCATCGATACAGAGGCCAAAACATCCAAGAGATCACAGAGACACGGAAAACATCACAGCATTCACATAGAAACTCAAAACACATCTTTCTATGATGGCTTTTCCCATCAACTGAGGCTTCTTCTTTGCATCTAAACTGGTGCCTTTGAATGGCTTTCAAGAGATAGGGCTCCAGTCCCAGACAAATATGCTGGTCATGTTATTCCAAAGCTCTTGGAAATTGAGATGCTTATGAAATTAAGTCCCCAGGAAAAAGTGGGTAAGTATTAAGTCTGTCCCGACTCAATATAGCCCATCAGGCCGGCGTTTATCTCTGGTTTCCTAGGCGTGAAACGACCAAGGATATTTCTATCCCCCTGGATAGGATGCCAGCCCATCGCAGGTTACTCCCCAGCTAATGCCAGTTCCCATTTATACTCCTGAGTGAAGAGAGGCAAGTGGGGGTGAAGTGGCTTGCCCAAGGACACACATATGGATTCGAACCGCTGACCCTCTGATCACGAGTCACAAAACCTAACCACTAGGCCACACTCTCCCAGTATCAAAATAAATGTTTCCAGTATATATCGAAACAAAAGTATTGTGGGGCCGATATCAGAAGTACTGACTCTGAGGTTTTGGTAGAACTCATCCAGAACAAGGCTCATGGATCGGGTCAGGTTGGATGTGTAGGACGTCTCCTGATTCAACGCGTCTTGGAACGCTTCAAAGTCGTGCATCCACTCCAGGGCAAACTCATTGTCCACGATGTCGATCTGTTCAGTACAGGCAGAAATACAATATGGAGTTATGGAGTTATCTTACCAAATATGGACAATTTCAGTGTTATGAAAGGAAGCGTTATGTCTGTGACTGAGTCAATTAACCATGATATCTAATTAATGATTCAGAGAAATGATCCAAAGCTCCTAGTCTGTAATCTCCTTGACCATTACTAGATGACGGATGTATAAGGGGGATTTGAAAAATGTGATGCGATCAAGCTAAATGAGTCGTTTGTAGGGAATTTGAATTGGGAGATACAGGCCAAAATAAGACCACTTCATCACATCACTTCATCACATCCAACTTCAATAATTTTTTAACTAAAGACTGTATCAGCATGCGGTTTTCACAGCAGTAATGCTGAGATTGTGCTCTTTTCAAATCTGTAATAAAAAAAATTGACCAGGGTCGACAAACGACTCATGTACATGTAGCTTGATCGCATCACATATTTTTAAGTTTATTCACTGAGCTTCTTAATGGTGGAATTTGTTTCTACATACTGTTTCTACATACATGTTATGGTGCAATTGCCGTGTATACAGAGAATAAGTTACGGCAAAGTTAATCCGCAATGAGCCCATTTTGAATCAGGAATTTGCTTTGAAGAATTCTGAACAATTCCCCTGGAATCCTTCAGAACTGATAATAGCAACACTGTTCACTGAGTAAAGATTCAAACGATGGCCCATTAATTGCGCGGGGACTTTTCCGTAACTAATCCTGGGAATGTATTGAGAATTTGAGATGAATTTTCCGAAGAAGGAAAAACAACGGAAGGGCTCAATGACTTCTGCAAAATTGTAATTTAATCAATCTCAAGCACAGTCGTAGTTTAGTCAATCACAAGTCATCACAAGTCTATCATAAGTCCATCAAAAATCATCACAAGTCTGTCGCAGGTCCATCACAATTCCACCACAAGTCCATCGCAAGTTTGTTATAAGTCCATCACAAATCCATCAAAAGTCCATCACAATTAACCTATCCAGGTAGAATTGCGTCAACGCGGCTTGTGAAATATTATCCAATTACATGATATACAAATGGACGTGGAATGCACAAAATCTGCAACAAACAAAACTTAATGTACAAAAAATCCATATGTGATGCAATCAAGCTACACGAGTCATTTGTCGACACTGGTCAAACTATTTTTTATTACAGATTTGAAAAGAGCACAATCTCAGCATTACTGCTGTGAAAACCGTATGCTGATACCATCTTTAGTTAAAAAATTATGGAAGTTGGAACACTAAGAGATGTGAAGAAGTGATGTGATGAAGTGGCCCTATTTTGGCCTGTATCTCCCAATAAAAATTTCCGACAAACGACTCATTTAGCTTGATCGCATCACATAACCATCTAAGGGGCGTGGCTAACACACAAACAGTGATAGGTCAATTTTATCACAAGTCGTCTATAACTGATTTGAAATCCAAAGTCTCTTAATCCGCCCCCCCCCTCAACATTTTCCGTGATAGCCTCTAAAAAAATTTTTTTCGCGACCCGAGCTGTTATGACTTTTTAGCCTCGAGCTTTGCGCATCTTTTGATACCAAAAACATAAAAATCAGACCACGGGTTGCCGCGTAGCGAAAAATTTTCCGGCGCTACGCGCTGTGAAAACTGAATTTTCGCATACACGTCGTGTACACAGAGCAGAATTGCCATTCGTACATATGAATAATTAATTAGCCATAATTCCAAAACCCTTTGACCTATAGTCATGAAATTTCTTGGGTATGTTTAGAAAGAGTTGCTCTATGCATGTGCCGAGTTTCAAAAAATGTCGTCACTCGATGGCCGAGATCTTAGGGTGGGGGCGGAATCCGCCCCCCCCGGCTGAGAGATGGTCAAAATAACCCGGCCCCTTTAGGGTTAAACAATTACCTTGTTCATGACAACTACGAAGGGAAGTTTGTACTTGTATAGAATGCTGTTGGGGGAAAAAAAAATATATTGGTTGATTGTATTCATTACGCAACAAGTTGTAAAAATCTGCTGTCTTTCATTTTTTTCCAAGAAAAGAGAAAAGAGCGATCCTTTAGGCCCTACCCACTGCGCATACTGTGAACAATAGACCCCTCTCATAGCAGCCATCTTGGTAGGCAAATTACAACTGTGCATGCGACGCCATCAGGCACGTGTGCGCACAGTGTGCAGTGTGTCCCGAATATACACTGAATAGTCGAAAATATTTGATCATCAACCAAATATTCCAAATCGCATTTTACTAGTTTGAATATTTGAAATAAAATAAAACTTTGAACATACACACACGACAATGATGTTATTTTATTGGTTGATTGTATTCATTACACAACAAGTTGTAAAAATCTGCTGTCTGTCATTTTTTTCCATGAAAAGAGGCCCTGGCCACTGCGCATACTGGGAACAATAGACCCCTCTCAATGCGAACAATAGACCCCTCTCAATGCGAACAATAGACCCCTCTCATAGCAGCTATCTTCGCAGGCAAATTACAACTGTGTATGCGACGCCATCAGGCACGTGTGCGCACAGTGTGCAAAAGGTCCCGAATATACACTGAATAATTGAAAATATTCCAAATCGCATTTTGATAGTTTGAATATTTGAAATAAAAAAAAACTATGAACATACGCACATGATTGTGAGTTATTTTATCATAAAGTTGCAGCTTTTGTCGACTGTAACTTTTTGTTCGACAGTGGTTCATGGATCACATCAATTTAGCAGGTCAAAGCCCAAGTTACAGCACTACCACAAGCAAATTTTTACGGGCACACTCTTCATGCATTTTTTTACCAGTGCAGTACACAGTTGCAGCTGGCAGTTTTGAACATCCGAATATTCGGTCCAACACAGTTTTCCGTCATCAAATACTAAATTATTCAAAAATGGACAGCTGTATGATCAATTGTTGAGCGCTGATTAATTTTTTGCTACGCCCACAAAAGAACGTTTAGCAAAACTTTCTGCTTAAAAGCTCAATGATCTTAGGCCACGATCCTCAACTCTTGATTACCATCCACAAATATTCTAAAATGCACCTTCCGTTTTATTCGGGAAATCCAGAAATTCAGTGAATTCAGATCCTCAAGTAAGGACAGAAGTCAGCCTACCTGCAGGCATACAGCATATTGGACATAAAGGTGACTGGGTTGACGCTGCGTGCCGTGTCCATCACGTAAACGATCACCGTTGGAAAGGATGCCGCCTATTCAACAAAACCAAAATCAATATTTTGAAAGTAAAAAAGTAAAGTCTGTCCCGAGCCAATGTGGCTCATCAGGCCGGTGTTTATCTCCGGTTTCCTTGGCATGAAACGACTGAGAATATTTCTACTCCCCCTGGATGGGATGCCAGTCCATCGCAGGTTTACTCCCCAGCTAATGCCGGTACCCATTTATACCCCTGGGTGGAGAGGGGCAAGTGGGGGTGAAGTGCCTTGCCCAAGGACACAATATATGACCAGCAGGCTGGATTCGAACCCCGGACCCTCTGATCATGAGTCACAAACCCTAACCACTGGGCCACACACTCCCCTCATTCACAAATGACTATTGATCGACTTTTTACAACTACCAGTACCTTTTAAGTTAAAATTCCTCTGGTTTTCCGTTATTTTTGAACAAAAAAAGGGCTTTCTTTGTTTCTGGATGCTTCGCAGAGGTGAGGAGCAGCCATTTGCTGGTCCCTTTGTACCCGATTTACTGACTCACAGTGAACTTTTGTGAATTAGACTTCTTAAAGCCTCACCTTGGCCTAACAAATTTGACTCAGATGAAAAGCTAGATCCCTCAGACCTAATAGTTTTGGGGGCCAGCTTTCATAGTCTAGCTAGTCTTGATCATGATCAACCTGTGTCCTTACCATTGTTTCTGAGATGATAGCTCCCGAAGCGGACCATGTAAACACCTCAATCTGGCCTGGAGTGTCAACAATAACATACCTGAGAGTAAACAACAACAAAAAAACAAACAATAAACAATGACTTAAGTTTCAAATATATCAACATTTTTAGAATTTTCAAATGCTGACTGGGTCCCGACATCCCATCAAATCTTCTAATCAGTAGTATACGGATTATCACCTTGCACAGCAAGGGTCTATGATATGTGAGCAGATTCGGGGATTATTTATGCTAAACAAGACTGCGTCTTGACCTCGAGATTCTGACCATTCAGCGGGCACCTTCTATATCCGGTCTTCAGTGACCCGTTGTTGTATTACATGTACAAGAGCATGGCCTCCAAATTGACCAATCAACAGCTTAGTCCACACTTCTAATCGAAATGATGTCACACTTTGAAACTCGACTCCGATTGGTTGGCATGGTGTCGCACACAATTTACTTGTTAGGATATACATGTATATAAATGGGATTTCTATAGCGCCATGCCATCTACATTGTATATCATGGCACTCAACACAACAGCAACAACCACCAATATTAAAGGGAAGAAGTCAACTAGTTATAAAGTAAGTAGGAGTGTTTTGACCATAGATGCTATATTAAATTACTAGAGCGCTACAGGTAACTCGATGTACAAAGTAATGCCTGATGGTTGCATCCATGTTTGTGCACAAACCTATGGAAAACTCGAAATTTTGTACGGCTTTTGTACGGCTATTTGCATATCTGCATTTGTATTCCATACCAGTGCGTCATCGATACGCCCAAAACCGAAACGCATGATCAGCAAATGAGCGTTTCACTCTGCTCTACGTGTGTGCGTCCCTCCGCTGTGCATGTGCTTTTTGCCCTGACATGTTTTGAACCGTCATGAGGCGCTTAAGTTGTTTGCGTATCTTCTACTTGCGCGTTGCATTTAGAGAACACTTTTAAAATTCAATCCATCTATTTTGATTGTGTTCTACAAACACGCACATAAATTCAAAATGTCTGCGCCCAGAGCGGCTTCAAAGCGTCTCCGCGCGCAAAAATGAGGAGTTAGCGCTCTAGTAATTTAATAAAACTGTTTTGACATATATTTTGGTATTTGAGACATTCGACCATGGCTCTGCACATGTGAATGTCTGATCCTCAGACTACTATATCAGTCGCAGACAGTCAAAAATTCAATACATTTCCCCTGCTTTTAACTTATTCACAGGTTAGTCACCAACAGGCAGATCGTATTTCTTGTAGGCACTTTGGCTAGTCGAATTCCATTAACCAACAAAAACAAGCAACTAGGTACAGCTGGCTTATTCATCTGCTAAAGTCAAAGCATTGCTGTTTCAAGTTAGATAAACAGTCACAGCTAGTCAATCCACGCGCCTATACCCGGACCATCTGGACACGTAACGCACACCAGATGCTGGCAAGTAAAAAGACTAGCACGAGCGGCCAAGCCGCGAGGGCCTTTACTATCTCATGGAACTCATCACTTATTCACGTAATATAAATCAAGCAATACAAACCAATCATCTAATGGTGGTTTGCGGTTACCAGCAACAGCACGCGGGCCATGGCGCGCGTCCTGTCTGGCGCCAGACGACGGCTGATTTACGTTAGTAATTCTGCATTTTCATTGGTCAATTCACAATACATTATGCATGTCTACCAAATCGGTAGACAAATGTAAAGAAAACCATAAGCGTTCTCCACGAGATGGTAAAGGCCCTCGCGGCTATGCCGCTCGTGCTATTCTTTTTACGTGTCAGCATCCGGGGTGCGTCACGTGTCTGGGTAAGCGCATGGGACTTGACTAAGGGCTAGCTTTCTGTAGGCAGGCCGGAGCTCTCACAGTCACTTGGTGGATTGTAACAACTGGGGTGGCTTTGTTGAATTTGACAGCCAGAGAAGGAGGATTCTAAAGCAGGCTTGGCCTACAGTGTTCTTACTTTGTTTCTTGGCTACGTTTCTCCACGTACTCCATGACTTGGTCAAAGCGTGTGGCAAACAGATTGAGCGAGGTCATGATTCCTCCGTTGGGGCCCAGTCCGTACTGCTTCATCACCTCCTTGTACTTGACTGTGTCACGAATATCTTTAGAAACAAACAAAATAACAGGAGAACTTGAAATGCAATAGTCATTCGAATACTAACATTAGGGCTGTGCATCGGAACCGGGTACCAGACCACTGATGTCAGGAACCGGATCCAGATTATAGAATCGACTACTTGTAATTAACTTGACATATTACTTTGTAACTTCTCAGACAAAGAAAAAGAAAGGTTTTGAATGTCAGGTATGGGGAATAAAAAATATGAAAACTACTGTAGATTCACGTTTATGACACTTGCTAAAATGCAGTTTACATCTAAAGCTAAAGAGCTCAGTCTGACTATTTCTGATGTGAGAAATAGTCAGAATCTTTTGGTCTGGGTCCGGCCTCTGTATGTATGCCCTGGCTCATGTGTGAATCAAGCCGCGTGACATCTTCATGCATATTAATGAACCTAGCCTGTTTAATACAGCCAAGCCCTGACTTCTCACGATTAGTAGGCCTACACAACGGTTGAAAATAAAGATGGCGGCGAGCTTATCAGAACATGCTTGAATTTTTCTCCATTTTTCAAGACACCATACATGGACAAATTTACCATTGTGCTTTTTAGGTTTCTCGTCCTTGCCTGCTCCCTTATCCCCACCCGTTTTTCAATTCATACATTTGCAGTAACTTTAGCAAGTCTGTCTATTTGTTTCCAACAAAATTGTAGCTACATGTAAAAATGGTGACGGCTCCTTTGGACACAATTTTGTATCAACAAAACAGTCAAGAAAATGAAAGAAGCCATCTGCCATCTTTGAAAATCTGTCATCTTGGGGGGAAAAAAGGGGGTACAGGAGCCTCCATAATTTTTCAAAAAGCCCGGACGAGAATATTTTTTGTTTACTCAGCCTTATCTGAATAAAGTATTTAGTTTTGGTGTTTGATCTCGGCAGTTCAAATCAATAAATACTGCTCACCTAGTCCACAAAAATTGGGACTCTCAATACTGTGTACGAGTCCCCAAATCTAGAGAGAGCAAAGTTGGGCTGATTTCGTTTTTGCATGTTTGTCTGCAGACTAGGACCTTAACCCTTACCCTACTTGACCCTCCAACGCATGCCAATTGTGCCTCAAGAAAATCTCCTATGTTTTTTGCATGGCCCTCCAATATCTGCCATGTCATTTCAAGGGTAACTGGACAGGCACTCCAATACATGCCACAGAGAACAATGAGAGTCCTCTGATAACAAAGTGAGTGCCCCCAGCTGGTCAGTATCAGGCACCCTCCAGGGCCTCCAACTCCTGCCAATTGGAGCCTTCACTGTTAAGACTTGTTATCTGCCAAATAACTGCAGCTGGAGGGCATTGGCATAACCAACTGACATGCAGTAAACTACCCTCAGAGAGTAAGGGTTAAAGGGAAACTACAACATTTGCAAACATCAAAAAATAAAACTACCAAATCATTTTGAAATACCTTGCTGGACTGTTAGTGAATGACAGTGTAAAGCATCCTGTAAAATCATGGCACCTGGTATACTGTCATTTTCAAGAAAAGTGGTATTTTTGTATCAATTGCCAATGCTGATCGGCCGACCAGCGTTGGAAACAACTGGCTTTGTTTTCAAATACTGGCCCCAATTGACCATCGCACTTGTTTGCAATCGATTACACACCTATGAACGGGTACAAGCCAGCTAGACTGGTTCCCTGACCTTACAATTCCCCAATGTATGTAAACTGCTCTGTTTCTTCTTAAATGGAGTCAGGGAACCAGACTACAGGAAAATGATTGTTTTTCTTGGTTTTTATAGCATTTTTAAACCCAAAACCTCAAAAAAGTCAGTGTAACTATATTTGCTATATATTTCCAACCCCCCAATTCCATCCATTTCTGAAAATTACAGCAAAAGCAAATGATGTATATTCCCTTTAAGCGCTCAAAACGATGCAAAAGAAGATCAGGCCAACTTTATTCACTCTTCAGCCCGCAAATTTCTCCAAAATGTTCAATGGGCAAAGAAAAGGTCCTCATTAATTTATCCACCAAGTATTTGGCAGTGGCTTGCACCTGAGAGGGAAGTCAAGTGATTTCAAAATGAGGCTAAAGACTAGACTTCCACATGTCCATCCATGGTCCAACTGTTTGACAAGACTGACCTTTTCATTCTTTGTCATCAGTCAGGTGCCTGACTATGGAGAAATGTGTAGAAATAGTGGCCTAGTACCCAACATCTTAGATATTTCTTTTGGCACAGTCAGCTGACAGTTGATTGATGCAGTATTGAAGAGTAACTGGACTGGTTGTTTCATGTGCCAGTCTGTTTTCTTGTATTGCATGTTTTCAGTACCTTAAGTTTTGAGAATCCAAAATTTTCAGACTAGTTTGTCTGCACTCCAGGTCCCAGTCTGCTACTCACCTATGTTTGCAGGAAAGCTTACTTCATGGACTGCAGGATCTAAATTGATGACGTACGGTGGCTGCTTCTTTGCATACAAGTGAGCTGTGATCCTCTGTGGAGACGAAACACATGGACATCCAAATAGACTCAAATTGACTCAAGTGAACACTGGTGAAATGTGAATCCTGCAACCAATCATGCTCTCAATTACTTGTAGCTGGCAGCAATTAGTACAGTATGACATGTACATGTACAATGTACAGTACTTCTAGAACTACATGTAGATGGCACCCGTGTGCCTTCTAGCACTCTAATTTTTGTGGCCCTCGTAAACGTTATGGCCATTGAAATCCAGCAATAATACTCGCACTCAGAACTTCACTTTCTCATGCAAAAATCTCTCCAAAAAGTAGCCATGACTGATCAAAATCTCATTAAAATTTGGGTACAATGTTTTTTAGGACCTCAGATCAACATTTATTTAAAGAAATGTAATATATTTTTTCAACATGAACGTCAATTTTTTGACACCCACATACACACACTTTGTGCGAACTGTCGCTGACCGCATGGAATAACGTTATTTTGTGTAGGTTGGACCATTTTCTACAAATGGGGGATTATCTTTTTTGATGCATGCACGTCAGCCACATCGACGTCACCGTTGCATGCTAAAAAGAGATTTAAGGCAAAAAAAAAAAAAAACATGTTTAGCGTCCTGCCTCTTTGACAAAAAGGAAGGAGGAGGCCCTTTTTTTTTTTTTTTTTTTTTCAAAATGGCCGCCCGACACATTTTTCATGACAACGCGGCCGGGCTATTTTTCAAGATGGTTACCAGCTTTTTTCAAAATGGCCGCCACTTGGACTCATTGACTATTTCCACAGCTTTATACACGGTATAAAAGTCTAAAAATACGATTTCTTTCGTCAGAGATCTTTAAAATTTATCAATTTTTGTCTTTAAAAAAAAAAAAAAAAAAAAAAAAAAAGGAGGCGGCCTCTAAAAAGGAAGCGGGCGGGGACGCTAAACATGTTTTTTTTTTTTACTTCGCCTAATCCATCCCCCCCCCCCCCCCTGTAGAAAATGGTCCAACTGACACAAAATAACGTTAATGCGTGCAGGTGGTCAGCGATGGTTCTAAAACGGGAAGTAATGCACCCCCCCCCCCCCCCCCCCCCGCAATTGTTTTGAGTATGATCATACGGAGGTTTCTGCTTGTATAATGTAAAAGGTAGTAAGCCCTAATTTGTGATTTTCGGTTTTTTACGGGGACCATCGAATGAACGCTGGGGCATGAAGACCACATCGCAATTCAAACTCGAGTCGGAAATTTAACGTGTTCACGATCGCGAGGGGAGCTCTCGGAATTGAACAGGAAATTTCACTTTTCATCCGGATCGTAAGTAAACTTCAGTACAACCATCTTAATTGTCGATGTCTACTTGTACCTTAGGTGGCGTATCTGGTAATTTGGAGGCCGTTTTGAGGGTGAAATCTGATGTTTTTGTTGGGCAATGTTGGGTTTTTGGTCAATGACAGAATTGTGTTGCTCGGCATATAACCATTAGCTTGGACCCCACTATCGCCAGCCCATGTCTGAATGTTAAAAAGGCGAAAAAAAGTTGGGTCCAAGTTCATGAAGTTACTCAGACTACATTGACGATAGCAGTTGAACAAAATTTTCAGACCATAGGGTTTGTGCACAGGTTAACAAGTGATGGCCAGATATGGGTATCTTTCCTTCATCAAATGCAACTGATTGTGAAGATTTTAAATAACCGAAAATAAAGGAAGTGGGTGATGATTGAACTGTCCGGAATCTGGGCACGACAACACCATCAGCAATGGCGAGGCCTGCGATGTGACCGTCTTTGACTGGTGACATTGGTTGATTAAAACACCTTATTTGGGAATGAAAAAACGGGCTAAATACCTGAACAAAGGTTGTCTTTCCAGACCCTGCCATTCCCAGCACTATTAAGCACGGTGGTTTTGTATCTGTGTTATGCATTCCCACTTCACGCGCACTTTCTCCTTCACCGGTGGTCTCCATGCGTTCTGCCATGGACGCCGCCATTTTGAAAATAAGGGCCATTTCTAAAATGTAGGCAACGTTCCAGTAATTGGTGCATCTTTTGACACAGGGCAACAAAAATGCCAGGTGAATAAAATAACTGAAAACTACAGCCGCGGACAAAAAGATCGGACATTAAAAATTAGTATAAAAGTCACCACCTTCAGCCAATTGAGTCAAATATTAATAGCCTGATCGTGAAACATTGTAGCCTAAGTAAAAAAAGAATCCGATGTTTGAACAACACATCCTCAGGACTCTTGTTCCCTGGGCTTCCGCTCATCCACTTACCTACTACACTTAGTTTCAGCGATACGTCACGGTACAAGACCAACCGTCTCTCTTACAAGTGTTTGTTAGAGCTCCACATTTTGCCTTTAACTGAAAGGACATTTAATTTAGTTTTTTTTTTGTAAAGGCAATCCGATTGAAAATATACCTTAATTTGTGTCATTTTACCTTTATTTATAATTTCTATTTTGCTTTTTGTAAAAGGGTATGTTGGTGCTAACTCTTTTTTACGCTTTATGCGAATTTCCATATTGAACAATTAAAAGTGAGATAATGTTGTAGGCGGAAACCTCATGTTACAGCTATTTGAGCAACAGAAGTTTCCAGAATTATCAAGAGATGTTGTCTTTGTACATTTCCTTTTTCTTTGGTAATTTGATGTTTCAGCAAATTACACTATACATAGATAACTTGACCCATAAAACATGTTTTCAATGAGCAAATTGAAGCTGAATCACATTTTGAACAGACAACCCCTAAACTGAACAGTATCTTTCTAATGACATCACGGCAACAGCGCCCTCGTTGTCAGGAAAAAACACTTGGAAGGGCACTTTTTAATCAAATGAACACCAAAAGAAATGACAAGTATTGTTCATGCATAATAAGAGGAGTAGAACGTTTTTTGTTCCCAAGTAAAACTGTTATGTTGTGAGCGTGTACATTTACAGCAACACAAGTAACTTAATGTGTGCTAAGAGTGGACTCCGGATAAGTGGATCGGGTCCTCTTTCAAATACTTCCAGGCGCTCTGGGAGTATGCACAACTTTGAGGTGTATGTCACGTTCGTTGGATAAACACAGAAAATCTGTGCCACCACCACCTACTTTTCTGCGCTTGATTGGCAAACTGCATTTTTGCCAACCACGGCCTGCAAAACTATGGAAAGTCCAACACTGCAAAAATGAAGAAGAGTTATTACAGATCACCAATATATTATTTGATACTTGAAAATACAACATTTTCAACAAAGCTACAAAATAATTCCTAAGGCCAAAAAAAAAAAAGTCTCCGGTTTCTGGTATGGAGCTTGCCCCAAAAGTGGTGCGGCGACGCGGCTTTTTTTTTTTTTTTTACTTGTTTTTTTTTTTTTTTTTTGGCTTCAAATGTCGGCTGATGACTGCAAATGGTGCCCGACTAAACTTAGTGCAAATATATGGGAGTCCAGAGAGGCCACATAAAGCTTATTCTCGATCATAACCCCATCTAAAAACACGTTAAAATTGTGCAGCAGCAGGATTCCAGTCAAACCAGTGAGTTTGGCGGTTTTGAGACATCATCTTGTATTGAAAAAAAAAAACTTTTTCATTTTGCCGACGCGCATGGCTACGGCGACGCGCGCGCATACCAGAAACCGGAGACTTTTTTTTTGGGCCTAAGTATGCCTTTTTACTCTATGTGTTGATGGCGTTATGAGGACTTTTTTTTGGAAAAATATGTTGCCAACCACGGCTTTAATTTATGCGCTTACGGCAGCCCATACAAAATTGCGCTAATGTTTACAAAAAAAAGAAAGGTCTATATACAGGTACGGTACCGTTTCTTTTTTAGAGACTTCTTTGATGATACTAAGTGTCAGTTTCGGAATTGGAATGAACACACTTTTTCACGATTTTTTTTCTGCCTACATGATCGCACTTCGCAATGAATGCCCGGAATGCAGTCCTGCTGAGCGCAATATGGCTCAGGCTGGTTTACAGAGCAGCATTAGGCCAAGAAAAGTTATGGAGCTTGTCCAAAAGGTGGTGCGGTGACGCGGCTTTTTTTTTTTTACCTGATTTCTTTTGCCTCAAATGTCGGCTGATGACTGCAAATGGTGCCCGACTATTAGTGCAAATATAATGAGAGGCCACATAAAGCTTATTCTCGATCATACCCCCATCTTAAACACGTTAAAATTGTGCAGCAGCAGCAGGATTCCAGTCAAACCAGTGAGTTTAGCGGTTTTGAGACATCATCTTTCATTGAAAAAAAAACGTTTTCATTTTGCCGACGCGCATGGCTACGGCGACGCGCGCGCAAACCAGAAACCGGAGACTCAACCTCGTCCCCAGTGCTTACTTTATTTCCAACCGTGTTTCCAATAGTAAACCCTGGACAGTAAACTTTCTTCCTGTATCCTGATTCGATAGATATCGCAATTGGCTAGTAATGGATTTTTATTGTGTACTTGGTGTTGTTTTTCACAACGTGCAGTACGTGTTTTCACGATCATTCGTCTACGCCTTCTCAAAAACATTCCTTTCCTTTTCCAATTTGTTCATATTAATATGAAATGTGATACTGCATGTTGTCTCAATAAGATCGTAACAGTTTAATGGTTTAATTAAATAAATCGCGTTTTCGTAACTCACGCTGTGCTCGCGCTGCGACGAATTGACTCTGTTTTTACCCCAGACACCACATACAAAAACGAACGATAATGTAACGCACATGCAGGCACCAGACTATTCCTCATTTGCATACGTGTTCAAAAATCTTACACATGCAAATGATCCAATACCAGGGTGAGAGAGCAGGAAGTGATTGGCGCGTACTGCTCAACACCCTGGGGTCGAGGTTGGAGTGCACTGGCTGGTTTATTAGAGCGGGGTCGACGAAAGGTGAGTCGCCCTTTTGTTTTGCAAAACGTACCAAATGACTAGTAATTTAATGACTAGTAATATATATTTCGCTTTGTATAAGTATTGTAGTAATTTCTTCGTAAAGCGCATTGCGATTTCGTATGTAATGCGCTATATAAGAACTAATTACAATGTATTATTATTATATTATTATTACCAAAGGCCATTTACGTACCGAATTGAAAACGCACATCCGTAAGAATACAATAGCGAGAGAAAAATCTGGTGCCAACTGGTGAGAAACGCAACTGAGGGTTAGCATTGTGTGGTGGGCGCCTATTGTTCAATACAGTTTAGTTTGTGATTGTGATAACATCGGGGGCTATATGTGCTGTTTCAGAGAATGATTGTCCACTGTTTTGTTTTTGGGTCGGTGTGGTTCTGGTATCGTTAAAGGAAATTGACACATCCCCCAAAAAAGTATTTTTTGTCATCCATTAATGACGTCAAGGGCTTTGATTTTAGTCAAAAATGCTATAATTATAAGAACCCGCTGTTATTATTATTTATCCATTAAGAAACAATGCGGGTTAAACAAAGTAAAAAAAAAACCTGTCGAAATTTCAGATCAGTATATCGATACCATTTTTTAATGTATATATTAAATTCTCTCTGACAATTAAGACATGGATAAAAAATGGATAAAAAACCCACCTATAGACACATCAAACAAAGGCTGTGGTCACGCGCTCTGTATTATGTTACGCGATACGCCCAAGCTTGTCTATGCCCGGCCGCTGTTGTATTACAAAACACTGCATTCGAATTGACCAATCAAACATTAGTCCTGATTTGGAAATAAAATGACGTCACGATTTAGTAAAGTCGACTCCGATTGGCTGAGGCGCAGGATCGCATAAATATGCATGCTTGTTGTGTATCAGACGTTAGACATGAGACTGGGCTCTGTGCATAACTGGCATTACTCAGAATACCTTTTACTCCAGCTACCCGGAGACTTACGGGATTGTCCTGATATCATTTTCAGGACACGACGTTTCATTTTTACTAAAATATCCCGTACCTTAATGTGGTCAATGGTCAAGGTTAAAACAGTTTTTGTTCAAAATTCCATAACTGAAAAAGTACATGATTATTTGACTGATTCCTTCACTAAAAGAAAGCTTATTAATTGAGCTTTTATATACTAGATCCGGAAATTTGTACTAGTCTGGTTCCCAGACCAAAAGATTCCGCCTGTTTCTGATGAATCTTAGGTCCGGTAGCCTCCGGTAATACAATGTATTACAATTTACGTCACGTGACTAAAACGGGAGGAATTCCTCCTTTTTCCGAAAATTTCCGAAGTTTGCCGAAGTCGTTTCGTCACCAATCGGATAGTATTTCCGAGCATATAATATAGGTTTAATTAACTGCTAATTGCTTATTAATTTGATTTTAAATGAGTTGATAATTAATATTCATTGTTTGAAATTTGAAACAATTTCATTGTTTGAAAACTTAAAATTCAACGACGATTTTGAGCATCAAATATACTCGGATAGTACGGGCGAACTTTTTGCTGCGTCATGCACAATTTTGAATTTGACGACCGTTAGGCCAAAAAAAAAAATATTCGGTCTCTGGTCAGACCAAAGTTCCGGAATTGACGCGGCCACGCGGCTTTTTTTTTTTTTTTTGCTTTTTTTTTTTTTCTTCAAGCTCGGATTGTACAGACAAGGTGGGTACTATTTTGCTTTTGGTGTCCTCCATGATTTGCCTTGGTGCTTTCGATCATTTGCCTTGGTGCAATTTCCCATTCCTTGGTGCTCTTTGGTAAAAACAAAAAGAGGAGGTGCGGAAATAGAGGGCGCTGTTGGAGCTACCGCGGAACATTTTTGAAAAAAAAAAAAGATCGACGCGCATGATTAAAATCGACGCGCGCGCTGACCAGAGACCGACTTATTTTTTTGTTTTGGCCTTCCTTACCGAGATTTTCTAAAACTCGGTCTTCATTCGGCTCCGCCTGCTAACAGTGCTATTTGGTTCCCTAATTTTGAAGATTCCAGATCAACATTAGTCAATGTTATCTTACAAAAACATCAAACTGTATTATCACAACTGTATGATATTACGAAGCAAGTGATTTATTTAAAAATTTGATCAGACCATTAAAAGCTACAATAGCCTTGTTTCAATGCGGTCTCTCGGCTTTTTGTCGAAGGGAGATAATCGGGCCCTGCACCCACAATCAACGCGGCTACGTGCGTGTACCACCGACCCTTGTCCGTGCGTGTACCGTACCACCGACCCTTGTCCGTACGAACGGTTTGGTACTAACACAACCAGCAAGCACAAACACGCGAGTACGGACTGTACGCATGGTGTAATAAGGCAGTAAATGTAGGCCTACTATGTTCTGCGTGTGGGTGTACGTACGTACGTGTGGGGGATATACGCGCCGCGTGGCCTGTTGGGTTACGCGGACTAGCTCATGCATGTACAGTATGTACATGTACATGTACATGTACAGTACTGTGTGTGCATGGCTGTTGTACGAGTACGTGTGTGATGTACATGTACGTGCGTACGCACATGTACAAGCATAGCCCTGTATGGTACAAGTTAATTTCTCACTAGCAGCGTACGGGCATCGATATGTGCACGCAATTATGCCTTGCCAATTTGATTAAGGATTTTGTTATAGGCGATTTTTTTTTATCGGCGAATCGATAAGCCCAACGCCTTGGTCAAGGCTAAAGCTACAAGTGATAAAGCGAAATCGGAAACGAAGCCTTGCTTTGAAAAAGGGCTATTAATGTCGTCATGTTTATTTTTAGCCACGGAGGCTGCCTGACCTCAACCTCGTCCCCAGGGTGTCGAGCAGTACGCGCCCACCACTACCTGCTCTCTCACCCTGGTATTGGATCATTTGCATGTGCAAGATTTTTGCACACGTATGCAAATGAGGAACAGTCTGGTGCCTGGATATGCGTTACACATTATCGTTTGTTTTTGTATGCGGTGTCTGGGGTATACAAACAGAGTCAATTCGTAGCAGCGCGAGCACGGCGTGAGTTACGAAAACACGATTTTTGAAATCAAACTGTTACGATCTTATCGAGACAACATGCAGTATCATATTTCATATTAATATGAGCAAATTGGAAAGGAAATTAGTATTTTCGAGAAGGCGTGGACGAATGATCGTGAAAACACGTACTGCACGTTGTGAATAATATAGCACCAAGTACACGATAAAAATCCATTTCTAGCCAATTGCAGTATCCAATCAGGATACAGGAAGAAAGTTTCCTATCCAGGGTTTACTATTGGAAACGCGGTTGGAAATAAAGTAAGCACTGGGGACGAGGTTGGCCTGACCTACAATTTAAGACGTGAGCGTCGGGAATAATTGTCAGGGCTGGGAACCCGACTAGGGGAATTCTTCCTTTTTCCAAAAATTTCCGAAGGTGCCAAAGCTGTTTCGTCGACAATCGGATAGCGCCCGAGTATTTCCGAGTAGGTTTATTTAACTGCTAATTTCTTATTAATTTTATTTTAAATGAGTTGATAATTAATATTAATTGTTTTCAAAACTTGAAATTCAACGACGATTTTGTGCATCAAATATACTCGGATCGTACGGGCGAATTTTTTGCTGCGTCATGTACAATTTTGAAATAGACGACCGTTACCGAGATTTTACAAAACTCGGTCTTCATTCGGCTCCGCCTGCTAACAGTGCTATTTGGTTTATTTGGCTATTTTTTTTATACCCCCGGCTTGGTCAATTTTAATGCACTGGGTACGTATGCATATTTTTTTTTATATATCACTCTGTCATAACCATGAGCGGCAGTGGGATAACAAAGAAAAAGAATGTTTTCCAATTGATTTATTTACTAAAGTCAAGTGACTGGCGTGCCCTTTGATTTCTGAGTAAACGTACGTGAAGCGTCAAATTCCTTATACATTTCTGAATATGCAAATTGCCTGTATACAAAACGATTGACCGTGACCTTTCGGTTTTTGATTGGTCAGCAATCACGCAGCCGTTGCTCTTTCCATAAGTAGCAGATATTGCACGTCCTGGGTTTTTCCCCCAGTGAGTCACATCTGGATACATGCCACGCCTGCGCCGCCTTTCGCGCGCCCGCCAAAAGGTAACCACAGTTGAGTTCAGGCCTTGCCAAGAATCAAGACGGGAATAAGAAGTGCTGTTCTGAAAATCGTTCTTTCATTAACTTACCGGAGCTTTTATTGGTTTCGAATCATCATCATGGGTAAGAACATTTGTTTTAGTTGATGTGTTATACTTTTTGCTCACCATACCACAATAATCATGTACAATTTAAGACATTACGTTAATCGAGAGGAATATTCAGTCTTGCTGCTATGTCAAAATGATGTCGGTGGACATGAATCATTTAATGGTGGACCCAGCATTTCCTCCGATCTTTAGACACATTGTAGAACTGAATAAATGCCAGATGATGTTTCCAAACATCCTTCTAGAGTAATGATGTGCATCGGGTCAGGTTGACCAGGCCAAACTGACCCGAAATTAGATATAAACCGAATCCGAACCGAACCAACCCGACCCGACCCGACAAAAAATATTAAGGTAAATCGACCCGACCCGGAAAAAAAAAAAAAACGAAAAAAAGAAGAAGAATACCTGGCTTGGACAATTAAAGTGGTCATTTTTTTGTGCCTACCCTTTCCCACGTGGCGAGTTTTTTGTGTGCAAAATCTTAGTCTTTATCTCTCTCTGTCATATTAAGTGGGTTGATCGAGAGTAACTCTGCTTATTGAACAACGAATGGTATCACACGCAGTATCATGAAAACTGTTACAATCTATCTTTTTCACTGTCAGTCCAGATCCGACTGGAGATTGAGAAATAAATACTATGGGAACTTAAAGGAAAGATACAACATTTGCAAACATCAAAAAACGAAATGATCAAATTATTAAGAAATACCTTACAGGTTTGTTAGGAAATGACAGTCCAAAGCGTGTCTCCTGGTGTGGTGACATTTTCAAAAAAAATTGTATTTTGCCAACGCTGGTCGGCCGACCAGCGTTGGAGAAAACCGTTTTTTTTTTTTCAAATACCGCTCCGACGTTTTCAGAACAGTTGCTCTGCATTTTCTTTGCAATTGATAACACACCTTGTGAAGGGGTACAAGCCTGCCAGACTGATTCTCTGGCCTTACAATTCCCCAAAGTCTATTCATTTCTCTGTTTCATCTTAAGTGGGGTCAGGGAACCAGACTACAAGAACATGATTGGTTTTCTTGGTTTTTCCAGCATCTACCAAGCCCAAAAAGTGAAACAAGTCAGTTTAACAATATTTGCTATAACTTATTAATTCTCCAAATCCATTTATTTCTGAAAATTGCAGCAAAAGCAAATGTTGTACATTCCCTTTAAAGAGGTTGTGGAATGCACGAAGACACAACCTCGTCCCCAGTGCTTACTTTATTTCCAACCGCGTTTCCAATAGTAAACCCTGGATAGGAAACTTTCTTCCTGTATCCTGATTGGATACCGCAATTGGCTAGTAATGGATTTTTATCGTGTACTTGGTGCTATATATTCACAACGTAGAGTACGTGTTTTCGCGATCATTCGTCCACGCCTTCTCGAAAATACTAATTTCCTTTCCAATTTGCTCATATAAATATGAAATATGATACTGCATGTTGTCTCGATAAGATCGTAACAGTTTGACTTAAAAACTCGTGTTTTCGTAACTCACGCCGTGCTCGCGCTGCTACGAATTGACTGTTTTTACCCCAGACACCGCATACAAAAACAAACGCTAATGTGTAACGCATATCCAGGCACCAGACTGTTCCTCATTTGCATACGTGTGCAAAAATCTTGCACATGCAAATGATCCAATACCAGGGTGAGAGAGCAGGTAGTGGTGGGCGCGTACTGCTCGACACCCTGGGGACGAGGTTGTCTAAGACATTTCCGTCATTTTTCGTGTGTATGTAGCCTAAGGTGTGATGAAATAAAAACGACTATTGTTTCTGTCATGAAATGAGTACAAAAGGTACTTTTGAGAGATGTTTTTCAGGTCCAGTTTCGACCCGAACGTGCAACTGTGTAAAAGTCGTCGTTGCGGGCAGCAAACAAAACACAGTAAATCGTGACGTAATAAACAGGACTCGTGTATGCTACTGTGCATCGGGAGTCCTGTTTATTACGTCACGATTTACTGTGTTTTGTTTGCTGCCCGCAACGACGACTTTTACACAGTTGAACGTTCGGGTCGAAACTGGACCTAAAAAACAGCTCTCAAAAGTACCTTTTGTACTCATTTCATGACAGAAACAATAGTCGTTTTTATTTCATCACACCTTAGGCTACATATACCCGAAAAATGACGGGAATGTCTTCGAGCATTCCACAACCTCTTTAATAGTGAACTCGGTGGCCAAACCACACAATGGGCTGCGGTCACAGTGACTGTCATTAATATTGTATCACCTGAATTTCTCAACTGTTTATTTCGGTTTTTTTTTTTTTTCTCAAAAGATGGCTAAAACCGACCGACCCGACCCGAAAATGTAAATGCAAAACTGAAACCGACCAGACCCAACTGAAATGGACAAACCGACCCGACCGGACCCGACCCGAAGTCGGTTTCGGTCGGATCGGTTTCGGTTTCGGGTCGTGTTTGCCATCATTATTCTAGAACCTCGTCAACTGCACTGGAGACGTAGCTGGCTTATCCATCATTTATCAGGCGGTATACATGGACATGTTCCCTGGAACACCATTCTGAAACATTGCATTCACCAGTCTTATACATCATTACGCAGTTCTATCATGAATCATCCATACACTATATTAAAGCCAGGTGAAATCTATAACTGCTGGTCACCAACGACCCTTTATCCCCATACCCTGCATTATTGCAGGCTTGTACCCCTTCACAGGTGTGTCAATTTAAAAGAAAATGCGGAATAAATAAATATGAAAAATTAGGAACAAAGTTTGAAAAAAAAAACAGTTTTCTCCAACGCTGGTCGGCCGACCAGCGTTAGAATTTTTTTTTCTTGAAAATGTCAGTACGTCAGGAGCGACGATTTTACGGGATGCTTTAGGCTGTCATTCCTTACAACTCATTAGGGTATTTCTTGATATTTGATAATTTCGGGTTTTTATGTTTGCAAATGTTGTATCTTCCCTTTAAAGGGATATTGCGGCCTGGAATACATAACAAAAAAACGCGTTTTAAAGGAAATAGTATTAAATGGACAGATTATTTAAAAGTAGAATATGAACGTCCACACAACCATGTTCTTAAAACTGGGCACGTGTGTGTTATTCTTGCGACAACCATGCGAGAACGAATTTCGGGGGTTCATACAGTTTGTCCCGAAAAATCAGGCCGTATAATACCGCCTTTTGAGGATGTTAACGAATATTCAGTGGAATTTTTTTATACCCCGGCTTGGTCAATTTTAATGCACGGGGTACGTATGCATATTTTTTTTATATCACTCTGTCATAACCATGAGCGGCAGTCGGATAACAAGGGAAACACAATATTTTCCCATGATTTATTTACTAAAGTCAAGTGACTGGCGTGCCCTTTGATTTCTGAGTAAACGCACGTGAAGCGTCAAATTCCTTACACATTTTTGAATTTGCAAATTATCTGTATACGAAACGATTGACCGTGACCTCCCTTTCGGTTTCTGATTGGTCAGCAATTTACGCAGCCGTTGCTTTTTCCATAAGTAGCAGATATTGCACGTCCTGGGTTTTCCCCCAGTGAGTCACATCGGGTACAAGCCACGCCTGCGCCGCCTTTCGCGCGCCCGCCGAAAGGTAACCACAGTTGAGTTCAGGCCTTGCGAAGAATCAAGACGGGAATTCGGAGTACTGTTCTGAAAATCGTTCTTTCATTTTTACTTGCCGGAGCTTTTATTGGTTTCCATTCGTCATCATGGGTAAGAACATTTGTTTTATTTGATGTGTTATATTTTTTGCTCACCATACCACAATAACCATGTACAATTTAAGACATTACGTTAATCGAGAGGAATATTCAGTCCTGCCGCTCTGTCCAAATGATGTCAGTGGACATGAATCATTTAATGGTGGACCCAGCATTTCCTCTGATCTTTAGACACATTGTAGAACTGAATAAATGCCAGATGATGTTTCCAAACATCCTTCTAGAGTAAAGATGTGCATCGGGTTGGGTTGACCAGGCCAAACCGACCCGAAATTAGATATAAACCGAATCCGAGCCGAACCAACCCGACCCGACCCGACAAAAAATAAGGTACATCGACCCGACCCGAAAAAAAAGACGCGAAAAAAAATAATACCTGGCTTGGACAATTAAAATGGTCACTTTTTTGTGCCTACCCTTTCCCACGTGGCGAGATTTTTTTGCAAAACCTTAGTCTTTATCTCTCTCTGTCATATTCAGTGGGTTGATCGAGAGTAACTCTGCTTATTGAACAACGAATGGTATCACACGCAGTATCATGAAAACTGTTACAATCTATCTATTTCACTGTCAGTCCAGATCCGACTAGAGATTGAGAAATAAATACTGTGGGAACTTAAAGGGAAGAGGGAAGATACAACATTTGCAAACATCAAAAAACGAAATGATCAAATTATTAAGAAATACCTTACAGGTTTGTTAGGAAATGACAGTCTAAAGCGTGTCTCCTGGTGTGGTGACATTTTCACTAAAATTTTTATTTTGCCAACGCTGGTCGGCCGACCAGCGTTGGAGAAAACTGGCTTTTTTTTCAAAAACCGCTCCGACGTTTTCAGAACAGTTGCTCCGCATTTTCTTTGCAATTGATTACACACCTTGTGAAGGGGTACAAGCCTGCCAGACTGATTCTCTGGCCTTACAATTCCCCAAAGTCTATTCATTTCTCTGTTTCATCTTAAGTGGGGTCAGGGAACCAGACTACAAGAACATGATTGATTTTCTTGGTTTTTCCAGCATCTACCAAGCCCAAAAAGTGAAACAAGTCAGTTTAACAATATTTGCTATAACTTATTAATTCTCCAAATCCATTTATTTCTGAAAATTGCAGCAAAAGCAAATGTTGTACATTCCCTTTAATAGTGAACTCGGTGGCCACACCACACAATGGGCTGCGGTCACAGTGACTGTCATTAATATTGTATCACCTGAATTTCTCAACTGTTTATTTCGGTTGTTGTTTTTTTCTTCAAAAAATGGCTAAACCGACCGACCCGACCCGACCCGAAAATGTAAATGCAAAACCGAAACCGACCAGACCCAACTGAAATGGACAAACCGACCAGACCCGACCCGACCCGACCCGAAGTCGGTTTCGGGTCGGATCGGTTTCGGTTTCGGGTTGTGTTTGCCATAATTATTCTAGAACCTCGTCAACTGCACCGGAGACGTAGCTGGCTTATCCATCATTTATCAGGCGGTATACATGGACATGTTCCCTGGAACACCATTCTGAAACATTGCATTCACCAGTCTTATACATCATTACGCAGTTCTATCATGAATCATCCATACACTAGTATAAGCCAGGTGAAATTTATAACTGCTGGTCAACAACGACCCTTCATCCCCATACCCTGCATTATTGAATACTCGCTGGGAAAGTTGAAATACCTGAGACATTTAGGTAAACATTTACCAAATATTTTGAGTGAGCTGCTTCGCCGTGCCAACTCCAATTATCTAGGGAATATTGATACAAGACAATAGCGTTCTCAATTTTTTTGTTAACAGTGAAACATTTTACTGTAAGCCTACTTTGCATTTATCCTTCATTTTGTGCAACTTCCTTAATATTTTGACACAAAGTTTAACATAGCACTGAAAAGGATGAGATACCTGTTCAGGACTTCAGGTGTAAAATAAAAGGTATTTCCATCAAATTCATTTATAATCTTGTTGTTTGTAAGGATTAGGGCATGCACAAATAGGTACCGGTACAGTGAAAATGCCTTATGTGCTAATTGTTTGTGTGCAGGATGAAAAATGACTACTTTTACATAATTGGCACTTTCTCAGCAACCCCAAGTGCTATTTACATGATTTTTTTCCAGTATTTAAAAGAACTGAAAGTTCTCATCTTTAAAAATCCATCACCATAAAAATCCATCGATCCCTTTGTTTTTAAAAGGCAAATGTTTTAGGGTTGCATTATTTTGTTTCGGCCTCCCTGTATATCCGATTTCCATGAGTGTTTTTCGTAGCATTGGTCTTCCAAACACTACAAGTTTTAGGAGTAATTCTGATTTTTTGTTTTAGATTAATCTCGAATTCACCCTGCATGACTGTGAAGCAAGCGTGCGGCTTTTTAGACACAACAGCTTTAGTAAAAGTAGGCCATATTTTAAAACGGATTTTTCTTTTGGTTTCATGATTGTTTTTCTTCATGAGATTTGTTGCTTTTTTTTTATAAGTTTGATCATCTATTTGTTTTACTTAGATTCCGTATAAGATGAGTTTAATTCAATTTCCGAGAGCTGACTGAGAAAAAAAAGTTGTAAAAAAAACACTAACGTCCGGGTTAAAAACAAAGGAGGAAGCGGGGCTTTCTGTTTTTATTTTTTTCATTTTCAAGATGGCCGCCATTCTTCCTTTTTTTTTTTTAATTTTCGACAACCGTAGATTTGTACCCTGTTCAAAGACATACAAAAGAAACAGACATGCTGGACTCTTTAAGAAAAAGAAAAATACTTACAGCAATTTTAATACTTTACTAGTACGGTATTACAAGAATTAAAACACACAGCCACACCGGCATTCTTGTCCACGTTGCCTTTATGCCACTATGCATTTTTCTCACGAAAATGGTATTCTTTTTGACGTAGCATTTAAATCGTCGGCTAGCTTCGAACAAACAAAAGATTATCGGAAATTTTCACTGCAAATAGCTCCACATGCATACGAGGTGTGAATCATTTCTATAAAAGCATTTCATTCCTTAGAACAGTTGTGAACAAACGTTAAGCTTGGAAAAATCTTGTGCGCACATGTACTGCGGAGCCGTCACGTGGTTTGACAAGCAAGCTATTTCTCATCTTGGGGATTCCCTTGTACATGAGCACGCGCTGGCTGACCTAGGATCGCGCTGTCATGGCACGTTGGTGGCATCTCGTCTATGTAAGGCCAAAAAAAGTCTCCGGTTTCTGGTATGCGCGCGCGTCGCCGTATTAGCCATGCGCGTCGGCAAAATAAAAACGGGTTTTTTTTCGTTTTTTCAATGTAAGATGATGTCTAAAGACCGCCAAACTCATTGGTTTGACTGGAATCTTGCTGCTGAACAATTTTAATGTGTTTTTAGATGGGGTTACGATCGAGTATAAGCTTTCTCTGGACTCCCATATATTTTGCACAAAATTTACTCTGGTTCCGGGTTCCCGCCAAATAATGATGAATTAGAACGGTATAAAGACCGAGACCAGCTTACTCGGTAACGACATATTTTACAAAACTGGAAGATATAGTTTCTGTGCACTTATCCCCCCCCCCTGTTTCCTAGTATTTATTCCAAGAATTAAATATTGGATTTGTAATGTTTGAGTAGCGTTGGCGGCGCGTGCCGTGGCCACATCGTCGCTCAGTCCTTGATCCATCGTTGAGGCTGGTTTGGATTGGAGACCGGAGGCACGACTGCATGACAATGAAAATGTCCGATAGAGTATTACATTAGAATTCTCACTCGCAAGTATTTTATATTTTAGATAAGGTAACCAAGAAAGTAAATAATCTCTTCGATGTCCCAATGTGCTGTAAACGCGGATGCGTGATGAACGTCAATATATTTGAATATAAATGTCACCGACACCACGAAGTAACACTCTACCGTGTTAAACCATATTTTTTTTCTATTTTCAGTTTTTTTTTATTTTTAAACATTATTCATCAAGGCCTACCATTGCACGAAGTTTCAAAGCTTTAAGAGCTTTATTCTTATAATTACGCTAAGTATCCATGGCAACTTTTGCGCAAAAGTGACAATTTTCGTTTTCACGAAGTAACACTCGAGTTCCATTTACCATTGCAATACATGGCGCACACTCTGCTCATAAGTGAGCAAACCTTTTCACGAAGTAACACTTACGCCATCAGCCTCGGTTCAAAATTTTGGCAACTGGTATCAAATGAGGGGAATGATCGTCATAGCTATTTTTAGCGAGGTATATACCTCCCGCATTGGAAAATATAGCATTGCAGCGGTGGCAGCTTTTTAGGTGTTATCACCCTTTTATTCGAAATGTCCATCAAAATGCTTGTTAATACTTTAGGGGCGGTATACCTTGCGCATGCGTACTTTAATCATTTATGCCCTGATTTGATACCGACCAAACCCCCAGGCTGATGGCCTAACTCTTCTTGTAATAAGTTGTATGAGCGCGCGTCCGCTGACCCGAAGTTGCACCTTCCTCGTGTTGAATACATTGAAGAGTGTTACTTCGTGAAAACGAAAATTTACAGTTTCGCAGCCTTTTCGGTTTCACGAACTAACACTCATCTTTTTTTCTCTTATTTCTTGTTTATGTAATACACAAACGAGTGAAAAACAGCAGATTTAATAAATTCAATTCATCAAGTGTCCACAACGAGAAACCTAACTGAAAATACTCTATCGTTTTGACGCAAAGTGTTGTTTTAGAAGGCGTTCAACTTTAGTTGCCGTTTTCTCCGATTGCTAGTTTTTACTGGTATGTAGATGAGTGTCACTTCGTGGTGTCGGTGAAGGTAAAATGTAATTTAAAGAAAAAACAAATAAAATCTCACAGAAAAGAAAATAATTTGATAGGGTGGTTAACAATTTTTTTGTTGGTTTCCTTTCTTGCAGATGGGAAACTGTTGACTTTTCTGCTGGTCGTTTGCGCAGCTTCCAATGGTATGTTAATGTGTTTGCTCGTTTGTTTAGTTTTGTTGCTATTGTGTTATATGAAGGAAAAAGCTAGAGGGCGTATCTGGAAAAAAGAAAATTGGGCTAATTTCAAAATTCAAAGTTTCCTTTTTTTTCCACAGTGAAATGAAGCAATGAATGGTTAACTTTGGTGAAAGGCATTGTTATAATCTTCAATGTTTTCATATTTCAAGGGATTTTGAAACAGTTGACTTTGATCACAGAATTTCAGCAAGTTCAAATGTGCTATTTTCACACGGACAGGATGCATCTCGCAGATCGAGTCAATTTTTATGAATGAATTTTAAGTAATTTAGTAACAAAAAGTGCATTTTCAGTAGACCCAACTTTTCTAATGAGAATTAATACTTGACAGAACTATGTATATTTAGTTGTTTACCCAATTCTTGTTTTGATATGAACAAGGATATTTATTCTACAAATAGTGCGGTATTTCCAAAATATCAGGCAAATTGCTTCAAACAGTATTGGTTTCCTTCAGTTTAACCCCCTGGATTAACAAACGTTTCCTAGATTGGTTTATCTGCTTGATTATTCGTCCCAACCCAAGGCCAGGCCGCACCACAAAAATATAAATTTCCTGTCACGTTAATAGAAGTTCCGTTGCACAATCACACTACAGAGTGCGTCAAAATAGAAAGTGTCATAATTAGAAGAAAAAACAATATCAAAAAATATGCGGCTCGCTCTATTTCATAGAAATTGAAGTACTTGTTATTGGGTATGAACTGTGAACATTTCACGTAATTTCCCAAGTTACGTCTATTTTAATACACAGATAAAAAAATTCAGCTGTCCACTGATATTGAGTACCGAAGTGTGATGTCAGTAAGTGTAGTGCAAACGAATGGCGTATACGCGCGCGTGTTGGTTCACGTTCTAAATCACGCGCTAATGTCTTTTACACACATTTTGTGCGCGTGACGAATTCACTTCGGTACTCCATACCGTTCAACAAATTGATGAATGCAATGAAATACAATGAAACATGGACGTTCTCCTCACTGATGTCTATCAGCCTCGACTCCATGGGCGCGTGCGTGTTCCTTACACTAACCCCTGGCCGTGATGATGACGTAAATGACGCTGATTGGCTATTCACAGCGTACTGCGCGCGCATTTCGAAGATTGCACGCCGGGCGCGCTCATAATGCGCTCGCGTGCTTTGCACGTAACGTCACGTACGAAAAAAAAAATGTTATTCAAAAGTCGCGATGCCTGCACGATATGGATTATGGCAGCCTCGTTTTTCCAAAAATGTTCGTGGTTTGGAAGAGAGAAATATTTTTTTCACCAATTTGTATTGAAATAAAAGTTTAAATATAGCAAATGAGAAGGATCTATATGTCAGTTATATAAAACAAATATTGAGTGGCTTTTTTGTGAAATGGGAAAGTCTAGATTTTACCTTGCAATAATATTCCTCCCATTCCACGCTGATCCACTCAATATTTGTATATTAAACTTACTTGTTAAAAAAGTCTTCCCGTTTGCTTTGTTTGTACTTTAAATTGTTCGCAACAACTCTCATTGGTTTTGTTCACGTTTTCCAACCGAGGAGTCCTCTATTCGGTTTTTGTCCTCGATTCACCCGCGTGTCCTCGATTACACCATAAACACGCGCACCTAATAAGTGACCTAAATTAGTGCTTTTTTTTTCTTAAAAAGCAATCAAATTTTAAACACCAATAAAGTTTATCTTAAACAAGCAGGTTTTTCCACAAATCTCAAAAAGAAATTTCTGAAATAGATCCATGTTATTAGAGGTTATGCACGTTTTACTAAAAGAACCCATTTGAATAGCTGACCATGGAATGCCAATAAAGGCTCTTCATCCCAGTGAGAGTTACACACAAGCATTCAAATACAAATGAGATAAATAATTGAAATCAATACTGAAACAGTACTTTTTCCTTCAGATTTGTGTTTTGAATATGATGAACAAGTCATCAATTCTTTTCTGACATGGGTAGTTTTTCTTTGCAAGTACTCCTCCATATGTCGAGGTGGGAGAACCACTGATCTCTATATAAAGACTGGATAGCGGATATCCATACACCAGTCACACAGCAGACTTTGCATATTGACCAATTCGCCCCCGGTCTCACGGAGATGGCCGCGTTTAATAGACCGCTTGCAGATGCGTTCGATAATCGACGCGCGAAGGCGCGCGACGCCATGTTGTGGGACAAGCGTATATCTATCTATGCACATTTTGTCCCATAACATGGCGTTGCGCACCTTCGCGCGTCAATTATCGATCGCGTCTTCAAGCGGTCTATACCATACCTAAGCGTATATACAGCGCGCGCTCTTTCAAGAGTTGACGCGCAGTTTGGTCACGTACGCGTATTATGATGTTCTAAAAAGGACACATTTCCGTAGTGGTTATATTTCCAAAACGCCGAAAAAGTGAACTTCGACATTAAAGATATAGTCCATCATTTGTAATTTGTGCAATTTGTTCGTTTGAAGAAACACAGGTGTTCAAAATCTAAGGAAGGATACTGAATAACTAACCTGATGAAGTTTCAGTTCAGCTTCAGCTGTATATTCCGAGAAAAATAGCATTCTAGGATCTCAATTTCAAATCAAAAGTTGCTGAAGCATGTTTTGAATTGTTTTAAATTGCAGCTATACGCGATGTCGCACACTGATCCTACGAATTATAGCAACCGCGCACGCCTGTGCGTAGTGCCAATGCTTACGCGCGCTGCGCCGAATAACAAAACGAACTACTAATTTAAATTTTGGAAAGGCCTTCTTTCGTTGATTACTTCGAAATGATAGTTTGCCAGAAAGATGAATTTCACAGGGAGTTTAGTCCACTTACTATCTTTCAACCAAGTATGTTTTCAACAAAAATACGCCAGTCACTTTTTCGGATGGCTGCAAATGATGGACTATAGCTTTAAGAAAAGTAAATCACGACGTTAGAAACACTGTAAACTGCGGTCAGTGGTGGTGGTGGTCAAAATATAAGTGAAGTGAAACGCGATGTTACAAAAGTAATCATGCTGTCTATAAAGACGGCAACTTGTCCTTTGTAGATCACCAGCCGGTCTCACCAATATGGCGTCAAATTCATTCGTTGTGCGGCAGCCTCGACTCCATGGGTGCGTGCGCGTTCCTTACACTAACCCCTGGCCGTGATGATGACGTAAATGACGCTGATTGGCTATTCACAACGTATTGCGCGACGCTGAACGCGCACACCGGCATGCATTTGCACACCAATACCGCGTCATGGAACAAGAATGGTCGTAACTGTTCAATAGTATTTCCCATTCCCCATGGGCGGATAGTATTTTTTTGAGCCCCGGCGTGAATGGCAGTAATATACAATTATTATACCTCATATATATTCATGATCGAGAGCAAAAAATCTCACTGGTCAATTCACCATCACGTACGTGCCAGATGTTATTTTTGCTGTTTACCAAGCGCACGCGCAAGGATTCACGCACAGGGTAAATACGCATGCGTAGTAGACTGTCGCACGGGTTGCCCGTGCGACAGTCTACTACGCATGCGCTTTACAAAGCAATCGTGGAACTGTCGCACGGGTGTAGTACGCACGCGCGAACATCGCCTAGTCTGGTTCCCAGACAAAAGGATTCTGACTATTCCTGATGAATCTTAGGTCCGGTAGCCTCCGGTAATACATTGTATTACAATTTACGTCACGTGACTAAAACGGGAGGAATTCCTCCTTTTTCCGAAAATTTCCGAAGTTTGCCGAAATCGTTTCGTCGACAATCGGATAGCGCCCGAGTATTTCTGAGTATATAATATAGGTTTAATTAACTGCTAATTGATTATTAATTTTATTTTGAATTAGTTGATAATTAATATTCATTGCTTTCATTTAGAAAACTTGACATTCAACGACGATTTTGTGCATCAAATACTCGGATCGTATGGCCGAACGTTTTGCTGCGTCATGTACAATTTTGAATTTGACGACCGTTACCGAGATTTTCCAAAACTCTGTCTTCATTCGGCTCCGCCTGCTAACAGTGCTATTCGGCTGCCTAATTTTGAAGATTCCAAATCAACATTAGTCAATGTTATCTTACAGAAACATCAAACTGCATTATCATAACTGTATGATATTACGAAGCAATTGATGTATATTAAAATTTTGATCAGAACATTAAAAGCTACAGCGATAAAGCGAAATCGGAAACGAAGCCGAGCTTTGAAAAAGGGCCATCAATGTCGTCATGTTTATTTTAGCCGAGGCTGCCTGACCTAAGATTCATCAGGAATAGTCAGAATCTTTTGGTCTGGGAACCAGACATCGCCCAAACGAGCTACACACGTACGAGGCGAGGAGATGGCTGTACAGGGCGTTATTTTCCCGAGCTCAATGATGCCGAACTAGAGAATATTTAAGGACAAGAGAGATGCCTCCTGTACAAAAGAATGTTGTACACAAACTACTGTATTTACAGCTGCACTGTATTGTAAACGAACTGAACTAGTGAATTTGAGCAATACGATTCTAGTGTTGAACTGGACAAGTTTTTTCAAATGTTTTTTTTTTTTTGAGGTACACACTGCAACGAAAAAACAAACAAATCGGCGCTGAATATGTATGAGGTATAGTAAAACAAATATAACATGGGTTATTTTATGATTTTAATACCGAGCGATAATATTCCTCCCATTTCACAATTTAAAGCCACTCAATATTTGTTTTATATAACTGACATATAGATCCTTGTCTATTGATATATTTGAACTTTTATTTCAATGCAAAATTGGTGAAAAAAATGTATTTCTCTCTTCCAAACCACCCGTTCACGAAAATGTTTGAACCTAACGCTGTAGCGCTGGCTCTTCTTTGGAACAATACGCGCTACGCGCAATGCTGAACGCGCACATCAGCATGCATTTGCACACAAAAAACCGCATCATTGAACAAGACTGATCCAACCTCGTTCCCATGGGTACGAGATCTTGCTGCGCTATGTTAATTGTTTCCCATCATGCCTTGCGCGATCTCGATATAAAGACTGGATAGCGGGTATGCATACAACATTCGCACAGTAGACTTTGCATATTGACCAATTCGCCCCCGGTCTCACGAAGATGGCCGCGTATAATACGAACGTTCTACGCGTAAATACGCTTGCGTTGTATCAACAGTTTACGCGCATTTTGATGTTATGATGTTCTAAAAGGGATACATTTCCGTAGTGATTATTAATTTAAAAACGCCGAAAAGTGATTTGCGGCATTTTAAAAAGTAACCACGCCGTTAGAAAAATTGTAGTAAACCTTGGTCAGTGGGGGTGGTCAAAATATAAGTCAAGTGAACCTTGACGTTACAAAAGAAATCATGCTGCCTATAAAGCCGGCAACTTGTCCTTTGTAGATCACCAGCCGGTCTCACCGGTCTCACCAATATGGCGTCAAATTCATTCATTGTGCGGCTCTTTATTAGCTATCCAGTCTTTATATAGAGATCAGTGGTCAAAATATGGCACATTATAATTAGGCTGCAGTTTATCCGTTTTACGCGCCGACGCCATGAAAGTTGTGTTTTTGAAGAATCAATGCTTTCAAACATAAGGTTTGGACGTTGCGTTATTTAGCAAAGATTTGTATTAAAGGTACGTACAACTTTTGGCCCTTTACAACCGCAGATACAGGGTGTTTTTTTTAGCGAAGAACTAGGCTGCCATAATCCATATCGTACAGGCATCGCGCAGTTTTGAATATTCGTGCGTGACGTGACGTGCAAAGCACGCGAGCGCATTATGGGCGCGCCCGGCGTGCAATCTTCAAAATGCCCGCGCAGTACGCTCTGAATAGCCAGTCAGCATCGTTTAGGGCCCTGTATCACTTCTGCGTATCCTAATTCCTTATCAGTTGCGCATTGACATTTTGTTCATACGCAGTCGTACGCACAATACGCACCTCATATGCATTTCTATCGTTTTGTGTAGGTTTTATGTACGCAGATATACGCATGGTACGGCCCAGTAGGCAGGATAGTTTTGGGCATGCACAAAACTACGCTGTGTACGCTGTTACGCAGGTCATAAGTTATAAATACGCAGCGCATCGGTCCCGCATCAGTCGAGTGCGTTACGAGTACGCTATGTGTTCGTGAAGCACCCCGTCAGTATATGAGCCGCCTGTATTGGACGTATACATAGCGTACTTGCAGCGCAGATGCAACGCATAGGCATAGCGGTTGGCATTGGTCGGGTGCGTCCGGAATACGCTCGGCATGCGCACTGCATACTGACCTATTCGCAGCCAGAAAAATAATGTTGTGCACTGCATACGGAACTCATACGCATCTCATACGCAATGGATGCGCTGAATTCGTTACTTGTACACTAGATGTGCGTCGCACATAAGTCAAAGTGATCAAAACATTTCGACGTTAATTGAGCGTACGGCTGCGTATTGAAAAGTTTTGATAAGGAACTCATAAGGAATTAGGATACGCAAAGGTGTGACAGGGGCTTTACGTGTACATCACAGCCAGGGGTTAGTGAAGGAATGCGCACGCGCCCATGGAGTCGAGGCTGAGACTAATCCTAACTATTCAATAGTATTTCCCATTCCCCATGGGCGGATATTAATTTTTGAGCTCCGGCTTGAACAACCTCGTCCCCAGTGCTTACTTTATTTCCAACATCTTTTCCAATAGTAAGCCCTGGATAGGAAACTTTATTCCTGTATCCTGATTCGATACCGCCATTGGCCAGAAATGGATTAATATCGTGACTTGGTGTTGTTATTCACAACGTGAGTACGTGTTTTCGCGATCATTTGTCCATATCTTCTCGAAAATATTCATTTTCTTTCCAATTTGTTCATATCAATATGAAATGTGATACCGATAAGATCGTAACAGTCTAATTCAAATACAATGGTGTTTTCGCAACTCACGCCATGCTCGCGCTGCGACGAATTGATTCTGTTTTTACCCAAGACACCGCATACAAAAACAAACGCAAATATAACGCACAGGCAGGCACCAGACTATTCCTCATTTGCATACGTGTTCAAACATCTTTCACATGCAAATGATCAAATACCAGGGTGAGAGAGCAGCTAGTGGTGGGCGCGTACTGCTCGACACCCTGGGGACGAGGTTGCGGCTTGAATGACAGTAATACCGAATGACACGTGATGTGAGTTCCACCAATCAAATGACAAGGATCTGTATGTCGGTTATATAATGACAAATGACACGTGATGTGAGTTCCACCAATCAAATGACAAGGATCTGTATGTCGGTTATATAAAACAGGCTAGCGCACCCTCACTTCCTGATTGTTAAAAAAATAGAAGAAAAAAAAGTGACAATTTAATATACAAAGTATTAACTTAAGGGTGTCACCGAGCAACAAAGACCTGCCCACAGTGAGGGCGCTCTATGCAGGCGGTCCATGGACTCTCACTCCACTTCTTTTCACCCATTGAATCTCCAGCTGTTGCTCTCAAGTGCCACGTGTGTGCTGAGGGGGGAATCTGTACTGACGGCGATATTGGTGAACTTCAGACCTGCCCGAGTGTCTCTGGCTTCGTGGCCAATCAGTGTGCAAAATTTGACGGGGGGATTTCCGGGTCCATTGCAGGTATCTGATCTTGTCTTTCGTTGTAATACAAGAAACAATAATACAGACCATTCTTTTGAACAATGAGGGCGATGCAGCACCGCCATTTTCCGGGTACCAACACTAGAAAGTCCCACTTATTGAAGCAGTTTAGTAACTTTAATTCAATCTGAATATTACATGGGCTAATAATTGTAAAATGTCATGTTAAAACAATTTTGTTATACCCCGAGAATGACGTCCCTGAAGCGCGCGCCCTCATTGGATATGAAACAATGGCATATTGCTGTAGTAATGATAGTCTAGTTCCGAGATAAAAGATTCTGAATATTTCTTACAAATACATTCGAATGTGAGATGAGTTAGCAGCCACGCGGCACGTGACCAAAAACGGGAGAAACGCCTCCCGTTTCTAAATCAAAAGTTTGCCGAATACATTTCATAGGCACTTTTTGGTAGCGCCCGGGTATTTTCGGGTATAAAATGTTGTATTTACCTTCTATGAGTGGATTATTAATAGTTGTTGCTTGCATTTAAAAGAACTTGAAATTCAAGGACGACTTTGCCTATCAAGTTTGCACTCGGCTCGTACGAGGGGCGAGCATGCATGTAGTGTTTTGAACCTGACGACGATAACCTTCCAGAACTCGGTGTCGTCTCCAGTTCGGCTTCGCTCGCTATTTGGGTTCCTAACTTTGAAGATTCCAGCTCGACATTATTCAATGTTATCCTTACACCGGCAGCCGGTGGCGACTGCCTTACCACCAATATAGATGTCAGGGCGTCTGGAAATTGTCATGTCAGGGAACCAGACTATAAAAAAATGAAAGTTGCATTCCCCGTGGTCTTCAACAAAGTCGTTTTTGCTCTGAATACATTTTCAACTTATATGTTTTAGTATGGGTTTTCCCGGCCAATTTCCTGAAATGCTCATTCACTTCTCAACGTCGGTCATTTATTTTCGTCTGAATTTGAATGCACGCTTTAATCCCATTTTAATTTAACGAATGTTCAATCGTTTTCATTGTCCGTGCATTCGGTTTTGAGAAACAGACGGCCAATTACGTTACTTTGTGCATTCATTACGCAAGCATACCTTTTCTAAATTGATTTCAGGTACAGCTAATTTGATTGAAGGTTCATGAAAAAGAAACCCCTCATTATATCTGGTGCCAATGGCATTAAACTCAAAGTGAAATAGAACAGTGAATGTTTGAAATCGCCCTCTAAAGCGAAAAAGAAGTCTTATAAACGAATCTGAATGGACATAAACGAAAGGTGCTGCTCAATCACTTAATATTGATTGAAATGGAATCGAATGCACAGGTAGCGAAAATGAAACGCGTGTTTAGAGCGATCCTCAAATTCAGACGAAAATGAATGACCGATTTTCAGAAGTGAATGAACATCTTAGGAAATTGGCCGGGAAAACCTATATTATTACTATCTTCACCCCAATTTGCAATCATTGTCAGTATTTGTTAGCGCAAAGCACAGTTGATTTGTATTGACCTTTTCGAGATATGCCAGGCAAAAAATGAGTATATTTTGACATGTATACAATATAGTTTACGCAAGCAATCTCTAAACTTTTAAATGTGCTCAATACGAATCAGCGTTCCTCATGATACAGTAACAGCAGCCTCAACCGTCCGGAAAGAAAGTAACATAAACAGTGGAAAAGGTGCTTTCATAATTCTATTTTTTCTCCAGGAGCCGAGATCTCTTTCAGTGGAGTGATTCGCGGTTGCAACCTCCTCCCTGAAAACTTCGACGCCCCGCCTCTTCAGTGCTTCTCTGGCTCCGAGGCTACTGCTTACTTCCGCAACATAGTCGAAGGTCTGGTGCCTGATGGCACCTCTATCGGCGATGGCCTGCTGGGTATCACGATCACGGGCGACCTGTGCTACTGCGCTGACGACGGCTGCAACGGCGTAGGCTCCCTCAAGCCGTTCCTCTGGCTGATCCTCGCCGTGGGCTTGATGCACTTGCTGCTGAAATAAATGGCGGCTGGTGTGTGCGACCCCCAGATAGTGGAACTAACATGGCCACTGCAACTTATAGCTGCCTAGATTAAATAAGTAGTAGGCTTAGTGTTGAATAGTTAGACAGTGTGTTTTCTGCTGCTGCTTTGTAGTCTTTTCACTTGTATATTCCAGCCTTATTAGCCTGTTAAGTCCCGGATTACATTTGACCTGGAATCCGGGTCATATTTGACCTTACACTTCGCCAGGTCAACACTTTCTGGGTTAAAATAACACTGTGCTGGTTGATTCTCCAGGACTTTTTGACCCGAAAAGTGTAATAATCGACCCTGAAAATGTGACCTGGATAATTGAATTGATCCCGAAAATATTGACCGGTAAATTGTATAGAATGTATCCTGGCACCAGTTATGCATTTACCTGCGCACACACTTTACCGTTCCCACGGGTGTAGCCACATTGTAGTAAGTGTTCAAGATGGTAAATAGTTTTAAGGATTATTACACTAGTGACAGGGTAATACAATTTCGTTATATTTCACCATGAAAAAGTACCAATACTATTTTGTCTTTAACCTTTAGGTTGAATTGTTTTTGCATTTGATTCTTTCGCTCTAGCTTATGTAGAATTATTTGACAGTTGCTTTTTACACAGTTATGCACAATTATACCCGCGCATTTCTTGTTATCGCGATGTATTTGTTACATTATTGTCAATCAATATGAAAACACCTGTTGCATCGTTGATTGCTCAGATTGGGCCAGTTTAATAAATATCGTGTTGAAAAATATTTCTAAACTTACCAACTACATGTATCACATTTATAGCTTTAAACGTCATTACTTTTGTGTGTGAATTTCAGCAAGATTGATTTTACATTCTGATTGAAGTCAGTCAAATCATCCGATATAAGAAGAATATTCCTAACTGGACTATATACGCTAGTATCTGAAAACAAAAGATACAAGCTTAATTATCCGAGCACTCAATAACTGTTTTGTGTATTGATAATGATGAGGCGTCTTCCTCGACAAATCATGAAAGAGTTTATAATATGAAGGCGTTTGGGTGATACGTAGCCACTTCAGAGAAATAATTGATCAAGTGATTGTGATTTGCGTTTTTTTTCTTCAAAACCTGATTTGCCTACCAGTACTACGTTTTATACGGCTGAGTGGATTCCTGTACTTTTGAAGAACATTTGAAGAGGTCAGCAATAATGTAACTTACTACATTTTTAGAAAAGTACAAAGAATCTGGCGTTTGACTTTTGAAAAAAAAAATATAATTAGACGTTTATTGTATTTTGCTCAGTTTCGCCTTAAGCAAAGGCCATTTGCAAAAACTGTTCCGCTCGGAGTAAAAGTGACCGAAAAGTTCCACTGGTTACCGGCTACCAGCGAGCTCAGGCCGCTGATGCAGTCTGATTTCATAGCGCCCTCTTGTCGCGTCGGTGTCGCGTCAGTTTTTTGATTTTGGTCACCCACAATCCTTTTGGGTTCTTTCATAAGTCATGTTTAGACGCTTAGCAATTTGTTTTGGTCTGGCGACCAAGAGGGCGCTATTTAGTTCGGGTAGACTCCTTCGTGTGTCCCGAACCACTCCTTCGTGTGTCCCGAACCAAGATTTAATAGCGCCCTCTTTTTCTGGCTGCCATATCGCACAAGTGTTAGCGACTCGGTCTGTGCCAGCTTTCTTGGTTTGACCAGTAACTACAGTGAATTGAACTCTCACTCCAAAAAAAAGACGTCACTTTTACCCTAAGCCGAATTTGAAAAAGAGTTTTCTGCGTTTGCTCAGCATTGGTAGTATAGCCAATTCTCTTTGACAAACTCACGTTTCGAGAGATGTTGCCATCAATAAAGATGTTGTACTGCAAACAACTGTGGCTTTTCATTGTGTTTCTATTGCAGCTTATTTTGATGACACCAAGTTAATATTCTTGCAACCCTGGGTTTATAACCCAGATTACAGTTTATGATTAGTATAAGATAGTGAATAGATGCACCTATAGGCTGTGTTCCCTGTGCTCTCTTTGACAAATTCCGTTTTGTTCCTATTAATAATTTGTTTAACATGTATGTTTCATTCTATAAACCCCAAACCCTATTTTTCGTTGCAACCCTGCATTTTTTTCTTTGGGGTGGGGGCACAAACAGAATCGCCTTGCGAGCGGACTGGCTCCCGGTCCGAATAAAATGGAATTATTGTCTGGTAGCCAATAATGCGAACTGACACATTAATAATTAAAAAACTAAACATCGGCTGATTTATTTCGGTCGGTGTTTCATTCAAAAAGTGATCAACTTTTGTATTGCTATAAATAAATATGAACTTGAGAAAGGAATGTATTTTTAGGGATGAAAAATCGAAAATAACACGTGGAAAGCAACTGTTAGCATGAAGTAGGCCATTTAAACGTGTCGCCTAAACACATTTGGACCATACAGGGTGAGTCAAAAAGAAAGTTACCCAATCTGAAAAATATTTTTTAATATTATTACGTCTGAAATATTTAAGCATGTGTGACGTCATTTTATTCCGAAATCTTGACTAAGATTGTGATTAGTCAATTTCCATGTCATGTTTTTTTTTTTAAATACAACAACCTGTACAAGAACGCTGCTCATCATGGGCGTGACGTGTATAGACTACTAGGGAGGGGGGGGGGGCAGCGAGATGGCTGGGATTGTCTGAATTCCTTCATAGTTCAATATGTGCTTGACATGCCGTTTGGGGGGGGGGGGCTGTTTTGAGTCAGTCCCGATAAGTGGACAATATCTACTGCAAAGCAGTATCCGATTTTGAGGAAAATAGCACAGAGAAAATAGTTCTGCTGCATACAGATTAAAAAAGAAAAGGAAACAAATTGCATTCAGTTTAGTTTGCCAACTTTTAATATTTTCTCAAACATCACTTTGGGACACAATACTTCCCGTTTTTTTTATCGCCCGTCTGTGGCGGGTGGCAACTCATGAATTATGCATTTTATTTGACCTGGCTGTAAAAGTGGCACATGCGCACAACCGTTCTTCACTTTGTATACCACGGCCATATAGCTATATTAAATGACTACGGCCGAAATAGGGGTGAGTTGTGTTCAGAGCTTTCAAAGGACGGAGTTCAGAAAAGTGTTCTGCAAATCGCTCATTGATAAATCTTGGCCGGAGCTTTCGTTGACATCCATTCGTCATCATGGGTAAGTACATTTGTTTCTGAACCATATTAAGATGTGCCCACTGAAGTTATCATGACTGGAGTACAACAACGAGTGTATAAGCATCGCTCTCTTCAGCAGTTGATGTCGGTGGATAACTGTGTCCGGAAAGATCCCATTTCCTGGACTTTTTGCCCCGAAGCCTCGGCACAATTGCCATGGTCTTCCTCCGTCCGAAACAAAAAGTTTGAAGAATCATTTTGAACTTTCTCCCTGATTGTGAAGTCAGTGTGCCACTCTTTAGTCAGTACGTTGTTTCAAAAAAACAAAATAATAAATACATTTTTTATTTTTATTTTTATTTTTCCGCTTTTGAATTGTGTTCCTTACTTTTGTTTTATCATCTATTTAGTTTACCTTGAATTTCCGTACGAGATGAGTTTTTATTAAACATTCAACTTAATATTAACAATAATAATAAGAATATTATGGTTTATAAATAGCATATTCCTTAATATGTAGCGTTACTCAGGGCGCTACAGCAAGGTAACGATTGAAATGGCCGAAAAAATCCATGAAACAAAAGTTATATAGAGGCAGTATACTTTTTGTAAATAGCAAAGATAAGTTCGAATAATTCCTCAACTGAGAGAATGGTTCTGAAAAGAACCAGAGGTATAAACTCACGTTCCGGTCAGTTTGCTTTGACCGTCTTCAGGAGAGTGCCAGAGCATAATGACCGGAACGTCAAGTTTATACCTTTGTTTCTTTTCAGAACCATTCTCTTAGTTGAGAAATTATTGGCACATGGTGTTTCCACAAACCTTTCATTCAGGGGCTGATCCAGGGCCAGGGGCGTGGGGGCGCACGCCCTTAAATGCTTATTTAAATAAGTCCTTAAATTTATTTTCATATTAGGTTAGACAAATTTGTATCAAAAAGTTTTGATGGACAGTCTCAATAACTTTCCTGGGGCGTTAGGAATATGATAGGAATCAGATTTTTTTTCTGTTCTTCCGACTTATTTCTCTACTTGAAACTTACGTTTGATCCATATACTTTTCCAGTTTAGGAAGTTGTAATGTTTGTAAAATGATTATTCAATATTTTTTTTTTTTTAAATATATAAATCGTCTCCGAATTTTGAGGAAAAATCTACCTCAGAGATCCCCAGATTTGCTTTAAAGTGCAACAGAGAGCTTCTAAAGTTCAACACTTTTCGGAGCCCTTAAAAGTGTTGGTGTGTCACAAGAAAACTTCCTTTACAGGTTTGAAATATTTCACACCTCCCCCTCGTGGAAAATCCTGGATCCGCCCCTTGTATCTCCACCCTGCAAAGCCTCAAATCTTACCTTTTTTCTCAAATCAGTTCCTTTTTTGAAAGAAAAGCAGAAGTTTGAAGTCCTACTCAGGAAACGAGCTGACTGTATAGGGAAGTATGCGGGAGGCAAAGGGTTCTGATTACTTCCTGTTTCACAAGCTTCGAGCAAAAGCTGATTTAGTCGTTCTTGATTATTTCGTTGAGTTTAATTTACCAATATCTCTATCATTTCTTGGCCAGCGTTTCTGCTTCCCTCAGTTCGTCAATAAAGGTTTTTGCAGTTCCTTCTTTTTTACTTGGTGAAAAAGAACAAATTTAACTATCACCAAAACGAAAGTCGTATACAGGAGGAAGTAATTTCTGGCAAATCTTTTTTATCTTATATTTTGTTCACGTATCAATAAAGCTCATAAAGTTCAAAAAGCAAGGTTAAAACATGAACAGCGGATTAAACAAAATCGTTCTTCCAAATCTTTCGTGACAAAATCTGAGTTTTTACTGCCGCTGTAGTTGAATGTAAAGGCTAACAAAAATTGGCAGTACACTCGTACTTGTGCCTCTAAAGTTATCAAGACAGTGAATGATCTCTGTTTTCCCTGTCGCAACATGCTGTATGAAAGCCGGGTTTCGTGATTGGACTTAAGAATATTAGGAGAAAAAAAGTATGTAGAGTGTGTATTAAAGACTTTCCCGGCCAATTTCCTAAAATGTTCATTCATTTCTGAAAATCGGTCATTCATTTTCATCTGAATTTGAGAATCGCTCTGAAACACGCCTTTCGTTTTTGCTACCAGAGCACTCGATTCCATTTCAGTTCAATCAATTAGTGATTGAGCAGCACATTTCGTTTATGCTCATTCAGATTCGTTCACAAGACTTCCTTTTCGCTTTCAGAGGGCGATTTCCAGAATTGGTCATTCTATTTCACTTTTAGTTTAATGTGATGTGATGCAATCTGCTATTTTGAATGAGAAAAACGTACTTTTGATTGCACGTTCTCGCAGACCTCTGCGCGAAAAGGTATGCTTGCGTAAATAAATACACAGGTAACGCAATTGGCCGTCTGTTTCTCAAAACTGAATGCACGGACAATGAATACAATTGAACTTTCGTTGAATTGAAATGGGATTAAAGACGTGCATTCAAATCCAGATGAAAATAAATGACCGATTTTCAGAAGCGGATAAACATTTTAAGAAATTGGCTGGGAAAACCTATATTTTCAATCAACCCACCAACTTTTGTTTTCTCGATAGTGTTGATTTACATCTTTTCATATTTTTTTTTAATTGCAGAGAGGAAACTGTTGATTGTTCTGTTGGTTGTTTCCACGGCATCCAATGGTATGTTGAATCATTTTGTTTTCATTTGTTTGTTTAGTTTCGTTGTTATTCTGGTGTTATTTTATGACAAGAGGGGGCATAAACAAATCTGCAGAAGTATTGTTTGAAGAGAAATTGATTAGAACAATCAAGTTTTTTTTTAATGTTCACATAATTTAACTGGTTGTTAGTGGCCTAACGGGTGGTGTTACCAATTGAAAGTTCGTGTTCAGTTTCTTAATCGTGCATGATCTTAAGGTTTTTTCAAGGGATTTTGAAACAGTTCACTATATTTACCGCGACATTTCAGCAAGCCAAACAAAGCGCAGTTTTCGTGGTGAAAGAATAAATCTTGAAGTATTGGCAAAGTAGCTAAGTATAAAAAATGCAGTTTAGTTGACCGAAAATATTTAAAGAGAATTTGTAATTGACAGATATACAGGGTGGGTCATAAAAAAGACCACAAAATGAATGTTTTGTAAATCGTGGTGGTTTCACATATCGATTTCTGTGACATGTCACCTTGATAAACAGGCCTGGGAGTTTTTGTTTTTAGTGATATATTCATTTCTTCACAACCTTCCAGACTTTCCCCTTGCTCTGTGGTGAGTGGCAAACTTTTTTCAATCGGTCTCCAACGCACATCAAAATAAACTCCCATCGTGTGTCTTCATTTTCTGAAAAGGAGGAAGGGTTCCAGTAAAAAAAATAGAAGTAGTGAGAATTATTTTTACTGTGGCTTTTTTTGCCCTCACTGTATGCATCTTCAGTTTTGAACCCCATTTTTTGATATTGAAAAAGGATATATATTTTCTCAGAAAAGCCCGTTATTTTCTAAATATCAAGCAAATTGCTTCAAACTACTATGAAATACTGATTAATGATTGAATTGCGCATGCCTTGTGAACAAAATGCCAGCATTTTTTTTTAAATTTGTTGGACTACGAACTCGCAGAGTCTGAATGTGACAATTTTAGAAAATTGCGGTTTTTCCCCACCGTAGTGGTTTCGTAAATTGAAAAAGACAGAGGGCGTCATGTTTTGTTTCCTGATTTTGTTTCCCGAATTCAAAAGCGCTGCCCATATCGTGGACGTATCCCTGGTATCCGACTCAATCGCATGCTTGTAGGAGTGCTGAGCACTTATTTCCTGATGGAGCCAGCGGGCAATGGCTCATCTTGACTTACATCATCACGGATTGCAATGCCGCAACACGTGATACATTATAGTTGCACAGTAGGCCTACATAATGTACACGGATGGGGCGGCCCCTGCGTGGCTCCGCACTTCGATTATTTCATCCCCCTGACTTCCTTCATGCAGTGTTGCCAAACCACTCGTTGACAAGCTCCAAATTCATTCAGTCAGATACTGGTATTATTATATCCTTAACAACGCTTGCTGTTGAACCCTCGTATTGCCATGAAATAAAGTCAGAAAAATAAGGGGAAAAAAGACCAGACAAAAACGGTAGCGTCCGGAAATTGGCACAAACCGGCCGTGTGTTCCTTAGGCCAAAAAAAAAGTCTCCGGTTTCTGGTATGCGCGCGCGTCACCGTAGACATGCGCGTCGGCAAAATGAAAAAGGTTTTTGTTCAATGAAAGATGATGTCTCAAAACCGCCAATTCACTGGTTTGACTGGAATCCTGCTGCTGCACAATTTTAACGTGTTTTTAGATGGGGTTATGATCGAGAATAAGCTTTATGTGGCTTCTCTGGACTCCCATGTATTTGCACTAAGTCTAGTCAGGCACCATTTGCAGTCATCAGCCGACATTTGAGGCAAAAAAATCAGGTAAAAAAAAAAAAGCCGCGTCGCCGCACCACTTTTTTGGCAAGCTCCATACCAGAAACCGGAGACTTATTTTGTTTGGCCTTAACGTGGTGCACTTCAACAAATCGCAGAAACTCCAAAGTGAACATTTACTAATTTCTTGTCAGTTGACAATCGTTATTATCTCCACTCACAAACCAAGTACATGATTGTCGGAAGATTGGGCCTATGTTCTTATTTATGCGCATTTCAAAAGGGTTCACTGCGTACGTCAAAATAAAACCTGAAAAGCGTAGGTAGCGGGACCTGGTATTAAAGTAAACTCAACATTTACGAACGGGAATATTTAAAGCTTGGTAAAATTTTTCCCAAATATCCATCCATCCATTCACAATAATTCAAAAGTAATATAGGTTTTCCCTGCCAATTTCACCAAGTTTTCATTCAATTTAACGCCTGGCTCATTCGATTTAGATTGAAATTGAAAGAACACGCATATCGGCATTCGACAATCAAGAATCATTCAATTTCACTATCCGAGCAATCTAGGCTTTTAGCTTCACTCGTCCCCATCAAAGATGCATTCATATTAAAAGTATCGCGTTGTTCATTCAATTTCGTCTAAACCAGCAGTAAAGGGTTGATCGCGCATTCGTTTTCATTAATGGGCAAACATATTTCATATTTTGTCAAACATCTTTTAAGACTTCATACGTGTCCGTATTCCTTAGCGTATAATGAATTTTTCTCAGGAATTCTTTTTGTGCAACTCTTTACTACTGTGAAATGTAAGAAAACTACACATTTGACAACATTTCTGAGTTAATCTTATTGCAAAAGTACACTTCTTTTACCCTTAAGGGACCGAGGCGGAATGGTCAAAATAACCTGGCCCTTTTAGAGTTAAACATTTAAAAGTTTCCATGCTTTTCCGGACTACGTATGAGCGCCCTGTTACTGTCATGACATTTCAGGAAGACACTGTTCAGTTTTGGGGGTTTTCTTTCAAATTATTTATCCTAAATTTGCTAATTGAAAACATTTGTGGGAAAGGGTTGCTCACTGGCTTACTGCCATGCATACTGACACATCAAAGAATCACCAAAATAAAAGAAGTTTATAACAGCAAAATATCCAAAATTTTAACAACTTTGTTTTGCTTAAATAGCCATGTAACATGAATCATGCCCGGAATGCCATCACAGGTATTCTAATGAATATGAAACTTTGCATCAGCATAAAAACGGAGTAGGCACCAAAAACATACTTCAAAAATAACAAATGAAACTTGCAAATATGGTTAAATGTGACACAAAGATGTATTTTCAAGGTTTGCATAGCAAACTAACTTTGCATGGGCCCTGTGAATACAGTAAGTGTTCGATTAGACATGCGCAAGAAATCATTTAAGAAATAACTCAAGAGAAATGTTCCCGATGGTACATCCATTGCCAAACATAGGTGTTCCGATGTCTTGCACGTCAAGAAATCGTCAACGTTAAGATGCCCCTTGCTCAAACGTTTAAACAAGTAGAAAAGATTAACAGTGAAAAACAAATTATCTTAGTCCCTTCAATTAATTGATTCGTAATAACATATTGTTTCCCTTATAGGGCCTATCGGTTAATTTGTAACATTGTAAGTTTTACAGTTATCAAGTTTTTGAGGGAAATGAATCTCGGAGAAAAATAGGAAAATGTATCGATTATTATTTTTTTTTTCTAATTTAAATGACCAAACGATGAAAGGGATTGCCCATAAACGAATAAGAAACAAAAAGCATGGTTATACTTTACAAGCGCACAGATGTTTGCTAATTTGAATGCGTCAACCGTCAAAAGGTTGCAAAGACTTAATTTAAGACTGCTACAAGTTAAGTCTTGAATGCACCAAAACGAAATAGGATGCCCAAAAATAAAAACGAACATTCAGAGCAAAATCTTGGCTGCCTAAAAATGAAATTGAACGTACCCAAAACGAAAAAAAAAAACCAATTAGACCACATGTGCAAAACTCACGCAAAATTGAATGGCTGATAATAAAACTGATTGGAAAAATTCGGAAATTCGCCGGGAAAACCTATATTATATGTACATGTATGTGTTGGGAAAAATTAAAGATTTGATTGATTGACTGATTGATTAAATAAATGTGCAATCTGAGTTAAAACCTATGCCATAATATAGCAAGGCAATAGAGGCAGAAGATCAATGTTCTCCACATTTGGGGCCGCCCCGCGGTCCCGCCAAGCTGCTTTAGGGTACATTCAAATTACATGCGGGATACTAAAGCGTTGTGATGAATTTCATGCGGAATTTCATGTCATGTTCGTAATCCAATAAATAAATCCATGCTTGCCTTATTAGGACATTGACAAATCACATGACTTGTGAGGGTCAGAGTCAATATAAGGCAAACGAGACCAAATTTCCTCTGGGTGCGGTTGCGTGACGTCCAATCAGCTTCACCAAAAGTTGAATTGAATATTCATGATCTGGGCACGTGATCACTGGCGGCAAGCGTGCCAACTGTTCTACGAAAAATTCTCCTAATCGTGCACGCGCGGGCATAAATGGGCTTGGCGTGCAGAAGGGAAAGCGGTCCGTTGAAAATGTACATTTTGGTAATGTCCGGGCTTTGGCGCTTTTTTTCTTTAATACCGCCTTAAATAGCCAGTGGTATTACTTCTGGCTCAGTGTGTTTTTAGGGGGGGACATGATAAAAACTTTAAAAATTCCTTTCGTCCCATGCGCACGAGGGTAAAGAAAATCAGCAGCGCTCCTTTCTGCACGCGAGTGGGGAAAAAATAACTGACTAGTGCTTTGGGGTATCCGTCCACCAAATTTCGGGCCTGATCGCAGTGCTGAATCGCGGCGGGCTTCGCTTTGCTTAATCAGCCCATGATTCAGCCAGATTTGCGTGTTTTTGTGGGGGATGGGGTGTGGCTTGTGTTATATGAGTTGATTAATAGAAATGTCCATTACGCCCCAATGCATGTGAGGTGCAGCTGGGTGACAATTCAAGAGAGCAGCCTCCGAATTAAAACGTCGAATGAAAAAGGGCAATTAATTGAATTAATACGAACATTATTGAAAACCGGGAACCGCTTTAAAAATCCGCAAAGACTAGGCTGACAAGCCAACTCTGATACGCACATTTATTTGTTTATCATTACCAATCATGCCATTAGGGGTGCTTGCAATTGTATGCACACACAAAAAACAAAAACAAAGTAAGTTCCAGTGTAAGGGCCCAAGCCCGCCATCTTTGCTCGTGACGTTCTTAATCTACTCCCGAGTAAAAATCTTGTTCGTGAACACCGTTGGCGTGTTGTTTTCCGTCAATTGATACCCGGTTCCCGAGGTCTTTCAACACGGGACCGGGGTTTCCAATACACCCACTGGTACCACCGAAGAGCAAAGACCTGGCCACAGTGAGGGCGTTCTATGCAGGCGGTCTAATGACTAAATCCATTTCTTTTTACCCAATTGAATCATCAGCTGTTGCTCTCAAATGCCACGTGTGTGCTGCGTATGGAGATTGTAACGGCACGGAGATTGGCGAACTTCAGACTTGCCCGAGTGGGCGTGATGGTCCCGTGTCCAAACAGTGCTTGAAATTCGACGGGGAATTCTCCGCAACCATTCATGAAGGTAGCTCATCTTTATTGTCTTACTTCGTAATAAGAAACACCAATACGCCATTAATTTTCATCAAAATGAGGCGCTTTCACGCCGCTATTTCTGGGATACAGACAGTAAAAACAAGCACCTCGTTTGTTGCAGTAAATACAGGGTGAGTAAAACAAACAAACAAACTGCAATAATGCAAAAAATAATGAGTTCTCCTTTAACAAAACCAAGTTGAAGTTTTGACTGTTTTAAACCTGGTTAGAATGACATTCGCTTGTAACCTTGTGTGTAAAAATGAGGTTAATTGCATTTACCGTTCGTCTTTGTGAACGTTGTTACTGCGGTACTCGATTTACGTTTTTGTCCACGAAGCGTCCAAAATTTGCATAAGGGCATTATGTCCCCAAAGTCATTCTGTCCATGAGGTTTAGAGCTGAGACATGCATTGCCTTGCAGGGTTGCCAAATAGAGGGCAGAGCTACAATTATTGTGTGAGAAACGAGGGACACAGTGACTGTAGTATAGCCCAGTTAAACGTACCATAAACATAAAGAAGTGAAACAGAAGAAATAATCAGGCCTGAGATAATATGGCCTAAAAAAAAGTCGCCGGTTTCTGGTATGGAAATTGCCCAAAAAGTGGTGCAGCGACGCGGCTTCTTTTTTTTTACCTAAATTTTTTTGGGCTTCAAATGTCGGCTGATGACTGCAACTGGTGCCCGACTAAACTTAGTGCATATATATGGGAGTCCGGAGATGCCACATAAAGCTTATTCTCGATCATATCCCCATCTAAAAACACGTTAAAATTGTGCAGCAGCAGGATTCCAGTCAAACCATTGAGTTTGGCGGTTTTGAGACATCATCTTTCACTAAAAAAAAAAAAAAAGCCCTTTTTCCATTTTGCCGACGCGCATGGCTACGGCGACGCGCGCGCATACCAGAAACCGGAGACTCATTTTGTTTGGCCTATTCAGTCTGTTTTTAATCCGTGCTGCCTGTAGTGTCTTTATTGTACCTTTTCCGCTCTTAGGCACAATTCTGATTCCTCGCGGACAAAAACGTAAATCGGGTACCGCAGTAAAAGGTTCACTAAAAACGGTAAATACGATTTACTGATTTTTATTTGACACAGGGTTAGGCCAAAAAAAAAAATAAGTCGGTCTCTGGTCAGCGCGCGCGTCGATTTTTACCATGCGCGTGGATCATTTTTTTTTTCCAAAATGTTCCGCGGTAGCTCCAACAGCGCCCTCTATTTCTGCACCTCCTCAATTTTTTTTCCACAGAGCACCAAGGAATGGGAAATTGCACCAAGGCAAATGATCGAAAGCACCAAGGCAAATTATGGAGGACACCAATGTACACGAGGACACCAAAAAAGCAAAATAGTACCCACCTTGTATGTACAATTCCAGCTTGAAGGAAAAAAAAAAGCCAAAAAAAAGCCAAAAAAAAAAAAGCCGCGTGGCCGCGTCAATTCCGGAACTTTGGTCTGACCAGAGACCGAATATTTTTTTTTTTTGGCCTTACTAGCAAAAGTGTCATCCTCACAAGGTTAAACAGTTCGAATCTTCAACTCGGGTTTGAAAAAAAAAGCCCATTTCATTTATTGCAGTTTTTTTGTACTCATCCCGCATATATTTATTACAATGCATTTTCATGTGAGAAAGTTACAAGAAGGATCGCCCAGTCCCTATTAAAGCTGTAAACGTTTGTACAAACTGGTGTGGCATTTGATCATGGTAATAGTCCTTCGGACGAGAGGCCAAAAACGCCTCATTTTTCGAGAAACACGATCTGGTCCGCCGAATTTTATTAAACTTTCCAGACATGTAGATTATGACGTACCATATCGAAAAACATTGTTCCCCGATCCACAGTTTGTGTGGGAATGAAAAATCTGGGATAAAAACGCCGAAAATTCTCCATGAGAAAAACATAAGAAACAGCGCCCTCTGTTGACACAGTTAAAAACATGTTCACACGCAATAAACGCTTGCCAGATAATACTTCTTTCAAGTTCCCTTTGAAGATCATTACAGATCAAATTCGTCTAAACTGTTGCCGAATGGCAGAATTCAGAAATCGAATTCGTTGATTATAAATCATTTAGACGAATTTAATTTCTTGACTAAAAAGGTTTGGCGTAGACCAGACGAAATCGATACTCCGGTATGAAAACGTGTTCTGGTTGTTTTAAATTGCTTGAACTGAATTTTACGTTGTCACTTAAAAGACGAAAATAAACGTTGAAAGTGCACTAAATTGACGGTGATGGGCAAATATGAATATTACAACGGTGAATTCGAATGATAAACGTTTTAGAATAGCCGGGAAAACCTATATAACCTAATTTAATCCATTTATTCATCTATTTATTCTTTTTGTTGGGGAATTTAAACCTGCAAAGTTGTTACCCACACAAGAAAAATGGTATTTAGCTATAGGTTTGTTCAATCTGTACCGAATGAGCATTACTTGTTTATTTTCAACTAACCAAACGAGATTATGAGCACGAGTACAGGCCGGTAAGATAATTGTTGAATCACATATCAAAAGTCTCATCAAATTGAAGGACCTACTTTTTTGTTTGCAAACTTTTTGCCCACCCGCTTCCTTTTTTGAGACTGCATCAAATTTGTATTACTTTTTTTTAATTTCAGGAATAACATTTCTTAAAGATGTTTCAGAAGTTCAGGTGCTCCAGCGGATGCCACACACTTAAATTTTGAAAACATGTTACCCTGAGATAAGAGTTCACAAAATTAGCGGGTCTTGTTCTTGACACGTCATTATTGCGAACAACGACGGATAGGGGCATGGTGTGAGATCCTGCTCCGAGTGCAGTGTTCGTGAGTCGAGTTCCCGCCGTCGAGTGCGAGAACAATATTAAATACTAGCGTCAACTTGAGAACAGACCTCTCGAACTCGGAGTCGGACAGCCATTGCGTGAGAAAAGGTTCCTGACTGTGTCAATGGGGCCGCTGTTTCTTATGTGTTTTTTTTTCTCATGTAGGGTTTTCGGCGTTTTTATCCCAGATTTTCTCATTCCCAAACAAATTGTGGATCGGGGAACAAAGTTTTTTCGATATGGTACACCATAATCTACATGTCTGTGTAGTTTTATAACATTCGGCGAACCATACCGCAAAGGCCTCGTACCACGGACTATAAGGCACCCTCAACTTTCCTTCAGGAGATAAATATAAATTGGTAAAAATATTTCCTTCTTTTTCAGGAATCCCATACTCTTTCGAGGGAGTCCTGCGCTAATGCCTCGTCCTTCCGGCAAACCAGGAAGCTCCGCCCCTCCAGTGTTTCTCAGGCTCCGACGCTCTTGCGAACTATCGCTACATATTTGGACTTCCGGCGACTAATGAGACCTCTTTTACGGGCGATCTCTGCCTCTGCGCTAGCGACGGCTGTAACGGCGTAGACTCCCTCAAGCCGTTCCTCTGGCTGATCCTCACCGTGGGCCAGATGCACTTGCTGCTGATGTAAATGCTAGCCGGCGTGTACGTTTTTGACATAAAAAGTCGCTCAGATTAGAATCAGCAGTAGACTTACTTTTGAATAGTTAGACTACGTTTATTCTGCTGCAACTTATTCTGCTGCAAATATTTCACATTTTTAGCGTAGGATATTACAGCCTTGTTTGCGTGTTATCTTGGCACTAATTATGCATTTTCCCGCGCGTAGACTTTTACCATTCCAATTTAATTGTGAAACAAAATACATCTAAACCCACATGATAAGTGCATATTTAACAAGTAATGACTGCTTGGAATGGTGTTTGTTACATCACGTTTTACTACATCATGTTTGCTAGTTTACTACATCACGAGATAATGCCGTCAATATTTTTTTATAACACCTCTCCCACAGATTCTGCTTGATTTTAAGCGATAACCGATTACCTGTATACACATAACTGTGTTTCTATTTGACTACGACATCAATTGCAACTTTACTAGCACTTTTCTAAACTACCCTTCACAAATATTTTGAACCCAGCTCTGTAGCCCAACTGATAACACGGAACACTACGCGCAACGCTTAACGTGCACGTCCATATTCATCTGCACATTGTTCTTTGGTTGCTACGGATATAGTACTTTGGTTGCCCGTGATTGGCCGTGCAAAACAAGATGGCAAAATAGTGAAGGCCACAGGGCTTTTTACTTCATTATTGCATTGTTGACAAATTAAATTAAAGGAGACGAGACTGATTTTGTCAAATCATTGTGTATGAAGAATATATTGCGGAAATTGGTGAATTGAACTACGCTATTATCCAAAAACAAAAGTTCCAAGTTTCATTAACGAACCATACAATATCTGTCTTGTGCATTAATAATGATGTGTCTTTCTCAACCACTGATCAACGAGTTTATAATGTAACTGCGTGTGGGAGAAATGCAGCCACTTCAAAGAAAGAATTGATCAAATGATTTTAATTTTGCAATTTTCTTAAAACTGACTTTTCTTTTTATGGAGATCAGAACTGTCGATTGGTACGCAGTGTCAAGGCTGGATTCTTGTACATGGGGAAAAACATCCTGAGTTCAACACTAAGAGTACAAGGAACCAAGCGTTTATTTATTGAGATTCAAAACCTATATGTTGTATTTACTTAGTTTCCTGTTGGGAAAAACCCTTTGCAAGAAATATTCCGCTCAGAGTAAAAGTGACCGAAACGTTCCACTGGTAACCGGCTACCAGCAAGCTGAGTGTGCTGATACAGACTGATGTCATAGCGCCCTCTTGAGACATTTAAAAAGTTATACAACGCCGTGATGAATGCCAACTTTTGTCTAACATAAAGCGGCTCGTGTTCAGTATTGTCGCATGAGTTTGGATTTTGCTCAACCACAATCTTTCGGGTATCTCTCGTAAGTCAAGTTCAGACTCTGAACAATTTGTTTTGGTTGGCGACCAAGAGGGCACTAATTTAGTTTTCGCGGTTACCTTTTTCCCGAAGCAAAATGAAATTGCGCCCTCATATTCTGGTTGCCATATCTCACAAATGGTGTGCCAGCTTTCATGGATTGACCAGTAACAACAGTGAAGTAAAATCGCACTTCAAAAACAATGACGTCACTTTTACCTTAAACTGAATGTATAAAGTCGTTTTCTGCTTTTGCTTCTCTTTGACAAATTCACGTTTCGAGAGATGTTGCCATCAATAAAGATTTTGTACTGCAAACAATAGTGGCTTTTCCTGGTGTTTCTATTGCTGGTTATGCTGATGAAATCACGTTAATTCTTGCAACCCCTGGTTTAAAACCAAGACTGAAGTTTATGATTAGTATAAGTTTGTGAATTGATACACTAAGGCTGTGTTTTCTGTCCCCCCTTTAACAAATTCCATTTTTCCCCTATTAATTATTTGTTTAACCTGTATGTTTTATTTCTAACAATTCTAAATGTTCCCCCTTTTTTGAAGTCTGCAACCTTCTGAAAAAAATGGCATATTGTTTCCTTTTTTTTGGAGGGGGGGGGGGGGCACAAACAGAACCGCTTTGCGAGCAGACTGGCTCCCGGCCCGAATATTATCGATACTGATTGTGAGGCGGGAAAATGGAATTACTGGTAGCCAATAATGCGAACTGATACCAGGGGCGGATCCAGGATTTTCACAAAAAGGGGGGAGGGGCGTGAATTTTTGCAAAGCTGTGCGGGAGGTTTTGTTGTAGTGACACACCAACTCGCGAAGCCACTGCTTGGGGTTCGGGGTCCGCCTAAGGGCCCCGAAAATTTTTGAACTTTAGAAGTTCTCTGGTGCATTTTAGAGCAAATCTGGGTGTCTCTGCGGCAGATGTTTCCTCAAAATTCAGAGGAGATTTATAATATTTTTAAAAACAAATATTGAATAGCCATTTCACAACATTACAACTTCCTAAACTGGAAAAGTATATGGCTTAAAAGTAAGTTTCAAGTTGAGAAATAAGTCGGAAGAACACAAAAATCTGATTCCTATCACATTCCTCTCGCGCCATGAAACTTATCGAGAATGTCCATCAAAACTTTTTGATAAAAATTTGCCTTGCCTTATAATATATGAAAATATATTTAAGGTGTGTTATTCTTTAAAATAATGGAGAATTTAAGTCGTCCGCGCCACTATGCTCAAATAATGACAGTGTTAGTTACCGTCAGCCGCCGGCCGCAGCACTGGTCGTATATCGCGTCGTGCACACGGCGTACTATCGATGTGATAACAGCACTGTGTATTGTGTGGGACCCAGAAAAACCCATTCGTACTGTGACCGAAAAGTTTGCCGAAACACGCCACGGTGTATCACGTACGAGCGGAACAATCTCGTTATAAACATTTATTTTAATGGAAAATACATACACAGAAAAAGAGAGATCACATTCTGCATGGGAATTAATTTGAAGAAATTCTCTCTCTCCATCGATGTTCGTTTGGTATTTTCTATGATCCAAATTCAACGCACGAAACCGTCGCAACGTATATAATTATGTAGCCCGTATTTGTAGTCACTGGTTCCGGTCCTACATCATATAGCTTTGATTCTGTTGGGAACGCGGTGGGAACCAGTGAATGGCGATGGCACTGCACTGCACTGCCGCTTGCCGTACGGAACATCGTACATCGGCATGGCTTCGATGTCGTGAATGTGCACTTTGATGACACATGCGTCAGAAATGCAGGCTTTTTCCCTCAAGATTTAGCATGTCCAGTTGAAATTAAGAATAGCGCGTGTAACTTTTTTTTCTGAAGAAAAAAGGAGGGGGCGTGCGCCCCCACGCCTCCCCCGGATCCGCCCCTGGATGCATTTATAATTCAAAAACTAGACATTGGCTGATTTGTTTCGGTCGGTGTTTCATTCAAAAGTGAGCAACTTTTACATTTCTAGAAATAAATAGGAACTTGAGAGAGGAATGTATGTTAGGGATGAAACTCTAAAATTGCATTCGGAAAGCAACTGTTAGCATGACGTACGCCACATAACCGTGTCAACTAAACATATTTAGACCATATACAGGGTGAGTCAAAAAGAAAGTTACCCGATTTGAAATGTTTTTAAAAAATATTAATACGTCTGAAATATCTAATCATGCGTGACTTCATTTCATTCCGAAAGTTTTTGATTGGTCAATTTCGATGTCATGTTTTTGTAATACACAACCTGTAAAAAAATGCTATTCATCGTGGGTGTGATGTTGTATTACATTTGTCTGGTTCGCAGACCAAACGATTCTGACTATTCCTGATGAATCTTAGGTCCGGTAGCCTCCGGTAATACATTGTATTACAAGTAACATCACGTGACTAAAACGGGAGGAATTTCTTCTTTTTCCGAAAATTTTCGAAGTTTGCCGAAGTCGTTTCGTCGACAATCGGATAGCGCCCGAGTATATCCGAATATAATATAGTTTTAATTAACTGCTAATTGCTTATTAATTTTATTTTAAATGAGTTGATAATTAATATTCATTGCTTTCATTTAGAAAACTTGAAATTCAACGACGATTTTGTGCATCAAATATACTCTGATCGTATGGGCGAACTTTTGCTGCGTCATGTACAATTTTGAATTTGACGACCGGTACCGAGATTTTCCAAAACTCGGTCTTCATTCGGCTCCGCCTGCTAACAGTGCTATTTGGGTGCCTAATTTTGAAGATTCCAGATCAACATTAATCAATATTATCTTACAGAAACATCAAACTGTATTATCATAACTGTATGATATTACGAAGCAAGTGATTTATTTAAATTTGATCAGAACATTAAAAGGTAAAAGCGATAAAGCGAAATCGAAACGAAGCCGAGCTTTGAAAAAGGGCCATCAATGTCTTCATGTTTATCTTTAGCCATGGAGGCTGCCTGACCTAAGATTCATCAGGAATAGTCAGAATCTTTTGGTCTGGGAACCAGACTATTATTACATAGACTACCGGGGGAGGGGGACCCTGCGAGATTGACCGGGATTGTCTGAATTCCTTTATTGTTCAATATGTGCATGACATGCCGTTTGGGGGTGGGGTGGGTTGGGTGGGAGGTGTTTTGAGTCACTCCCGGTAAGTGAAATATTGCAACATTAATGGACAGCATCACATTTTGAGAAAAAAAGCACCGAGACAATAGTTCTGCTGCATGCAGATTAAAAAAAAGAAGGGAAAAATGCACTCAGTTTAGTTTTTCAACTGTTAATGTTCTCAAACTTATCACTTATACTCCAATACTTCCCGTTTTTTATCGTCCGTCTGTCGTGGGTCACAACTCATGAATTATGCATTTTATTTGACCTGGCCGTAAAAGTGGCACATGCGCACAACCGTTTTTCGCTTTTTATACTACGGCCGAAAATAGCGGTGAGTTGCGTTCAGCCATTTCAAAGGACAGGAGTTCAGAAACGTGTTCTGCAAATCGCTCATTGATAAATCCTTGCCAGAGTTTGCATTGATATCCATTCGTCATCATGGGTAAGTACATTCGTTTCTTAACCATATTAAGATGTACCCAATATAATGACGGGAGTATAACAACGAGTATATAAGCATCGCTCTCTCCAGCAGTTGATGTCGGTCGATAATTGTGTCCGCAAAGGTCCGATTTACAGGACTTTTTGCCCCGAAGCCTCGGCACCATTGCCAAGGTCTTTTTCCGTTCAAACGAGAAGGTTTTATGAATTATTTTGAACCTTTTTTTCGGAAATTATCCCACATTCACCCTGATTTTAAAGTCAGTGTGCGGCTCTTTAGTCAGTATACGTTGTTTCAGAAAGTAAAATAATACTGAAATTCACTTCAATATAAGAAAAGTATAGGTCCTTATTTTAAAAGGCGATTTTTTTTTTAACTTAATTTTGTATTCATCCGCTTTTGAATTGCGTTCCTTATTTTTGTTTTATCATCTATTTATTTTACTTTAAATTTCCGTATAAGATGAGTTTTATTAAAAATTTAGTAAATATAAGCAATAATAATAAGAATATATGGTTTTGCGTCGGGGTGGTGTAAATCATTATTAGTTGTTGCCCTTCGTCGACGAATAAACGCTCTATACTCAGTGTGAAACCTCCCGAGTGAAAGTTGGGAAAATCACTCGGGTGGGACTCGAACCCACGACCTCCTGCTTTCATTTTTGTATAAGTTTATCAATGGCACATTCTTTAATGAAGCATTACTCATGGCGCTACAGCAATATAACGATTAACATGGCGGGGAAAAAAATGAAATCCATTATACAAAAGTTATACAGAGCCAGTACGCTTGTTTTAATAGCAATGCTAAGTTCCTTTTTTGAAAGGAAAGCAGAAGTTGTAAGTCCTGCTCGGGCAACGAGCCAGGAGAAAGTAATTTATGGCAAATTTTTTAATCTATTTTTTTTGTTCATGTATTAAAGCTCACAAAAGCTCGAAAAGCAAGGTTAAACATGAAAAACGGATTAAACAAAATCGTTCTTCAAAACCAAGGGTGACAAAATCTGAGTTAAATTAGGTTTTGCCCTTCACCGACATATAAACACTGTATATTCAGTGTGTTACCTCCCGAGTGAAAGTTGAAAAAAAAATCTCAAGTGGGGCTCGAACCCACGACCTCCTGTTTTCAGAAAGTGCAGACGTCTTACCACTCGACCACCGAGCTAACGGGATCGGTTGGCTGGTTCAAATGTGAAGTACATAGCAGCGGGTACCGCATTAACTATTCATAAGATGGATTTTTTTCTTGCACTAGAAAGCAGGAGGTCGTGGGTTCGAGACTCACCCGAGTGATTTTTTTTCCAACTTTCACTCGGGAGGTAACACACTCAGTATACAGTGTTTATACGTCGATGAAGGGCAAAAGCTAATTTGATTAACATCACCCCGAACCCCAAAAATTAGATCTTATGAATAAAATCTGAGTTTTTACTGCCGCTGTAGTGGAATCTAAAGGGTAACAAAAAATGACATCAACACTCGTAATTGTGACTCTTAAGTTATCAAGACAGTGAATAATCTCTGTTTTCCCTGTCCCTACATACTGTAAGAAAGCCGGGTTTCGTGATTGGACTTAAGAATATTAGGAGGAAAAAGCATGGAGTGTGTAAATATTATCAATCAACCCACCAACTTTTTTTCTCGATAGTGTTGATTTACATCTTTTCATATTTTTTTTTAATTGCAGAGGGGAAACTGTTGATTGTTCTGTTGGTTGTTTCCACAGCATCCAGTGGTATGTTTATTCAATTTGTTTTCAATCGTGTTATTAGTTTTGTTGTTATTCTATGTTGTTATTCTGATATTGTATGACCAGAGTGCATCTCAAAAATATTTTGTAAAGAAAAATTGATTTGAAAATCCAAGGTCTCTTTTTTTATTTTCACATATTTCAGCTGCTGGTAAATGGCCTAAAGGGTGGTGTTATAAACTGAAAGTTAATATTTAGTTTCTTAATCGTGATCTTTGGATTTTTAAAGGGATTTTCAAACAGTTCACTATTAACCGCGACATTTCAGCAAGCCAATATAGCGCTGTATTAATGGTGAAAAGACGTATCTCGAAAATCGAGAAATATGTTTGAAGTAGTTTAGTACAAAGTGAAGTTTTCTAAAGAAAATTTCTACTTGACAGATATAAGTATATTTAGTTGTTAACCCCAGTCGTTTTTGATATTGAAGGAAGGATATATATTCTCCGCAAGTGCGTTATTCCCTAAATATTAGGCAAATTGCTTCAAACTACTGTGAACTACTGATTAACCCTAAAGGGGCCGGAGTCCGCCCCCCCCCCTCCTCCGCGATAGCTTCAAGAATTTTTGTTCCGCGAACCGAGCTGTTCGGACTTGCGCATCTTTTGATACCAAAAACATAAAATTCAGAGCACGGGTTGCCGCGGAGCGAAACATTTTCCGGCGCGTAGACACGGGTTGCCGCGGAGCGCAACATTTTCCGGCGCTTTATATACGCGCCGTGAAAACGGAACTTTCTCTTATTATGTCGTGAACACAGAGCAGAATTACCATTCGTACATATGAATATTTAATGAGCCATTATTCCAAAAGCCTTTGCATAGGCGTAGCAAGCAGGGGGGGGGGAGGGGGGTTATCTACCCCCCCCCCATTATTTTGTAAAGACTACCTTTTTTTTCAATTCAAATGCCCTTTTTTGAACGGGCTTCCCCCCCCCCCCCAATAAGTTGTAAAGAGTGCCCTTTTTTTCTGAACAAGTGCCCTTGTAAAAAAATAAGTGTTGCCCTTTTTTTGTGGCATCTGCCTGTTTTGGGTGCCTTTTTGAGAATTTCGCACATGTATCTCCCTGAAAAGCACCCTATATTGGCCCTTTGTGTGCATAACCGTTGGTTTTGAACAGCGCCCCCATCGACAGATGGTACCAGCGGCTGAGGGATGATCAAAATAGTCCGGCCCTTTTAGGGTTAATGGTTGAATTGCACAGGCCCTTGCGAACGCAAGGCCAGCATTTTTTTATTTATTGGATAACAAACCCGCTGATTCTGAATATGACAATTCAAACAAAAAAATTAGAAAATCACCAGTATTTTATTCCCCACCCGAGATTGTTTACTTTTGGAAAGAGAACTATCTCAGCATTACTGATGTGAAAACCACATGCTGATACCATCTTTAATTAGAAATTATGGTCGGAACACCAAGAGATGTGATGAAGTCATGTGATGAAGTGGCCCTAATTTGGCCTGTATCTCCAAATAAAAAAAATCCCGACAAATGATTCATTTAGCTTGATCGCATCACAATTGTAATTAATATTTTTTTTTCCACCGCAGTACTTTTCGTAAATTGAGAAAAAAACAAAGGACTTCCTTTTTGGTTTTCTGATTTTGTTTCCTGAATTGCATTGCACGTAGAAGTGCTGAGCACATACACAATGATGGAGCCAGCGCGCAATGGCCCATCTTGTCGTACAGTGTACATCATCATGGATTGCAATAACGCAACACGTTGTAGATCTTGTGGTTCCCTATGTACACGGATGGGGGCGTCCCTTGCTTGGTGCCGCAATTGGAATATTTCCCCTGACTTCCTTCATGCGGTGTTGTCAAACCTCTCGTTGACAAGCTTCAGATTCATTCAGTCAGGCACCGGTAATATATCCTTAACAACGCTTGCTGTTAAAACCTCGTGGATATCTTTAGTGTAATAAATAAAGGCTGAAGTAAAAAAGAAAGAGGCGGCGTCCGGAAAATGACACAAAATCACCCTAACGTGGTGCACTTGAACACATCTCAGCAACTCCCGAGTGAACATTTAATAATTTCTTGTTAGTTGACAAAGTCTGATAAATCGTTATTATCTCCACTCACATACAAGTACATGTTTGTCAGAACATTATGTGTTCATTTTGGAAGCATTTAAAAAGGGTTCACTGCGTATACTACAAAATAAAACAGGAAAGGCGTAGGTAGCGGGTATAAAAGTAAACTCAAATTTTATAAACGGGAATGTTTAAAGCTTGGTAAAATTTCACTTAATGTGCAACTTGAGGTTAATCTTTGCTATAATATAGCAGGGCAATAGAGGAAGAAGATCAAGGTTTGTCATGTTTGGGGCCGCCCCGCCAAGCTGCTTTAGGGGAGATTAAAATTACACCTGTACTGTAGCGTTGTGTTTGTACAAAAAAGAACTTCAAAATTGTATTTGTATTTGTTATCCGTCCCCCAATCCCGCGAAGTTTCATGTCATGTTCTTAATCCAATATAATAATGCTTGTTTTATTTGGACATTGACAAGTCACATGACTTGTGAGAGTAAGAGTCCATATAAGGTAAACGAGACCAGATTTCCCCTTGGTGCGGTTGCGTGACGTCCAATCAGCTTCACCAGGAAATGAAATGAATATTCATGATCTGGGCGCGTGATCACTGGCGGCAGTCGTGCTAGCTGTTCACCTATATCATAATAATAATGATAATATTTTATTCGGCAAATTTATATGTACACACAATTATAATAAATACTCAAAATTGGATTTTGGAATAAAAGTATATAAATAAAAAAAACCTATTTAGTGTCCCCGCCCGCATCCTTTTTGGATGCCCCCTCCTTATTTATAAACCCCAAAAATGATACCTTTTAAACAGTGGTATCATTTTGGCCTCCTTAAATGGTGCATCTAGCCCATTATGAAGCTGGTAAGTCATTTCCTGAGTCCAAGTGGCGGCCATTTAAAAAAAAAAAGGGGTGGCCATCTGAAAAAAATAACCGGGTCGGGCGGCCATTCTGGAAGGAAAAAAATGGCCTCCTCTTTCCTATTTTTTAAAACGCTCAACATGTTTTTTTTTTTATTTGGCTTTAACAATACGAAACCTAATTCACACTACACACGAACGACATAACGTGGACAGCGCAGGGCAGCGAAGGAGAAAAAGCCCCAAAGTGAAAGAAAATACAGTAGCCAATAGGGCATGCCTCTCCAACCCTGCACAATGACAGTCATAACACAGACCAAGCACAAAACAATTAAAAACACCAAAATCGCAGGGGGGGGGGAGGTCTAGGAAGTTAATGGGATTAAACAAATGGGCAGGGCAGAGGGAAAGGGAAGTGGATAGGAGAACCGGGCAGTACAGTAAGAGAGGGTTAAACAGGGCCAATAAGAAGGGGTGGGGTATGAGACAAAAAATGGGAAGAGAAGCAACAAAACCAACTGCGGAGGAGAGGGCTGGGGAAAGGGGTATGGTGGAGGAATTTATCCAGTAGAGCAGATAAATCATGGCAAATTAAGAACAACATTAAAATTGTGTTTTTAAAAGACAACAGCAGAGTCTAAAAAGGTTTGGTTCAATTACTGTAGTCTGAGTAAAAAAAAAAAAACCAAGGACATGAGGCCAAAAAAAATTGTCGGTCTCTCGTCAGACCGAATTTCCGGAAATGATGCAGCGACGCGGGGTTTTTTTTGGGGTAATTTTTTTGTTTCAAGCTTGTATTGTACAGACAAGGTGGGTACTATTTTGCCTTTTTTGTGTCCTCATTATACATTGGTGTCCTCCATAATTTGCCTTGGTGCCCTTTATCATTTGCCTTGGTGCAATTTCCCCATTCCTTGGTGCTCCTTGGTACAAAAATTTGAGGAGGCGCGGCAATAGAGGACGCTATTGTAGCTTCCGTGTTAATTTGAAGGAAAAAAAAAGGTTGATTAAGATTAAGAGTTTCCGAAAACAATATATAAAATAGACGAGGGGGAGGGACATGCTAACATATCAACCAAGTATCGGGATAAGTACTCCATTTTCTAACAAACTGACATGGAATGGAATATTTCAATATGTCAAGCCCCCAACAAGCCCCATCCCTTCCCACACAAAACCCCCAAATCTGGCTGAATCACTCGCTGATTCAGCAAAGGTGAAGCCCGCCGTGAATCAGCACCGCGATCCGGCCCGACATTTGGTGGACGGAACCCACAAGTCAGTTATTTTTTTTACTCGTGAGGAAAGGACCGCTACTGATTTCCTTCGCCCTCCTGCGCATGGGACGAAAGGATTTTTTTTTGAGTTTTTATTCTGTGCAGCCCCCCCCCCCCCCCCTCAAAAAAAAAAAAAAAACACACACACACACACACTTAGGCCAGAATATTAATAATAATAATAACAACGGTTTCTTATATATAACGCTTTTAGCTAAGATCAAAGCGATTTGCATCATTATTACCCAGATCATTGGCCCAATTAAACATACCAAATACCATCTCCGCTCCCTAGGGAGTATACAAGTCGATGCTACCATTTGGGCGCGAGGCAGCAACAATCATCTCACAATAACCATCTCTGCCCTCACAGGTACCCATTTCCTGGGTGTGGAGAGAAGCATTGAGTGTCAAAGTGCCTTGCCTAAGGGTACAGCACCAATAACCCTAGAATGGACTCGTTTTCGTGTTCATTCAACATGGGAACACGCCACGTGGCTTTCACCGAGGAGTAAAGACATGTCCATAGTGAGGGCGCTCTATGCAGGCGGTCTATCGACTCAATTCATTTCTTTTCAACCCATTGAATCCTCAGCTGTTACTCTCAAGTGCCACGTGTGTGCTGAGGGTGGAGTCTGTTCTGACGGCGAGATTGGCGAACTTCAGACTTGCCCGAATATCTCTAGCCGGGTGGCCAATCGGTGCTTGAAATTTGACGGGGAATACTCCTCATCTAATCCAGGTTTTTCATCTTAATAGCCTTCTTTCGTAAAAAGAAAGAGTAATACGTCATCATAACTTAGCAAATCAGGGCGCTGTAATACCGCCATTTTTGGGGTACAGACAGTAGAAACATGTTGATGGCAGTTTAGTACATTTAGTGCAATAAATAACAAAAGTGTGAGAAAATTACAAGAAGGATTGCCAAGTCTCTAAGCAAGTTTGTACAAACTAGCGTGACATTAATTGTTGACCATAAGAGCTCCCTTAACTTTCCTTTATGAGATAAAATAATGTAAATTGTTAAACACATTTGTTTTCAGGAAGCACATTCTCTTTAAAAGGAGTCATACGCAATTGCTACTTCCATCGGCAGGAAGGCGTCCCCGCCCCGCCCCTCCGGTGCTTATCTGGCTCCGACGCTGAAGCTTACCTCCCCAACGTACACTTAATCACCGGCGACTACTGCTTCTGCGCAAGCGACGGCTGCAACGGCGTAGACTCTCTCAAGCCGTTCCTCTGGTTGATCCTCACCGTGGGCTTGATGCACATGCTGCTGATGTAAATGACGGCTGGTACGTGTACGACCACCTATATGTGGAACAACGCACGGCCAAATTACATGTTTAGCTTAAACTCGCTTAGTTTAGAATGAGTAGCAGGTTACTGTTGAATAGTTAAACTGCTTTATTCTGCTGCTTTACTTTTACAGATTCCCCCCCTCCCTACGATTTACTTTTTTTCGGAGGTCGGGTGTCAGTGCTGAAAGAGAGACTATTTTTTTTTACCGGACACCCAAATGTGCTGATTTTGTACTTTTGGTTGCTTCAGGTGTAGTGATTTGGTTGCTATGGATGTACTTTTTTGCTGTGCACAGCAAGACAGCAAAGATAGCGAATGCCATGTGACTAGCTCTCGACCAATCAAGATACAGAATATGTGGGTGAGGCGTTATAACAAGGTTTTTTCAAAATGGTGTATAGTATTTCAAGGATGCTGGTGATAGAGTAATACAATATAGAATGAATATCTCATCATCAGAAATTACCAATAATCAAGTGCACACGATTTAAAAAGTAACTCTGGCTTGCTAATTACCATAACAAAAAGCATTTACTCTTTCGCTCTCTTGTGTAATTGACCTATCGCCGTTTGTGAGTTAGACACGCCCCTTACACAACTCTATGGATTTTTTGTAGGTACATTTGTATATCATGTATTTCACAAACTGCGTTGACGCCATTCTACCGCGATGGGCTAATAAGCCATTTGCTAGTAACCTATACCCTTTGGGATTTACATTTGAAAAAAATCTTGTACACTGACTTGCTCAAAATGCTTGGCACATTTTAACTTTGATTTCTCCAGACCAATGACACTGTTGCTAATAACATGATTCGGGGCAAGCTCTTGCATAGTTTAGTAAGAGACGCTTAGCACCAATGCATTGTTCACAATAGGTGAGAATGGCACAAAGACACCAGACAATGCCGGAGCCGGGGATTGCTAGCGTAAGGCTTACCCCGAATCACGTGATATAGTAACAGTCTCTTTGGTCGGGGAGAATACAAGGTTAAAACGTGCGAAGCATTGTAATAAGTCATTGTTCCAGATTGTATTCAAATTTAAGTCGCAAACGGCTTATTGGCTACTCACTCTTGGCGCCTATAAGCCCCACCCACTGCACACGTGGTCAGTTAACATGTGCTCCCCGCAATGCCACACTGCACGTTCTAGCCGCACACGTCATACGTGTGTGCGCGCTTGTCGAACTTTTGTGTAGGCATGTCGCACATAAATCACGGATCTGATTGGTGAGAAAACCATGGGGCGGGGCTCGGTGTATTATGCACACGCGCATCTGTACCTTTATCCCATATACTTGTTGTATACTGTAAATCAACATGGCGAAACCTACACTACATAATTATATTCACTGCTTCATAGGTATTTTATATCATTCATTGCTTTGATCAGTTAAATAAATAAATATCATGTTTATATTTTTTCCCTAAAATTACCAAATATAAAAAACAGGGCTTTTGATATCATACTAGTGGTAGTCAAATAGAACGAGACTTATTTTTTAATTAGATTAAGTCAGTCACTGAATTATCGTATAAGAAGCATCTAGTGCGAAAATTGGTGACATGAACTATGCAAGTACAATGTACTCAAAGGCAAAAAGTAAAAGTTTAATTATCCAAGCATAACTGTCTTGTGTATTGATACTGCTGTGTCTTCTTCAACCAATGATCAAATAATTTATTATATAAATGCGTGTGAGTGAAATGCAGTTATGTCAAAGAAACAACTGATCAAATGATTTCAAATATGCGGTGTTCTAAAAACTGACATCTTTCTTTAACCCTAAAGGGGCCGGGGGGGGGCGGAATCCGCCCCCCCCTCATCATTTTCCGTTATAGCCTCTAAAAAAAATTTTCGCGACCCGAGCTGTTATGACTTTTCAGCCTCGAGCTTTGCGCATCTTTTGATACCAAAAACATAAAAATCGGACCACGGATTGCCACGCGCCGTGAAAACTGAATTTTCGCATCTACGTCGTGTACACAGAGCAGAATTGCCATTCGTACATATGAATAATTAATAAGCCATAATTCCAAAACCCTTTGACCTATAGTCATGACATTTCTTGGTTACGTTTAGAAAGAGTTGATCTATGCATGTGTCGAGTTTCAAAATTTTACGTCACTCGATGGCCGAGATCTTAGGGGGGGGGGGGGGCGGAATCCGCCCCCCCCCCCCCCGGCTGAGAGATGGTCAAAATAACCCGGCCCCTTTAGGGTTAAGGGGACCTGATTTGTCGATAGCTATACTCAGTGTTAAATCTGGATCCATGTACTTGGGGACGACAATTCCAAGAGCTCAACCATATAAACATTGGCAGTTTCGTTTTAAGAAAAGACCCTATGTAAGAAATATTCCGCTCAGAGTAAAAGTGACCGATATTTTTCCACTGGTAATTTACCGGCTCCCAGCGAGCCGAGGACGCTGGTGTAGACTGATGTCATAGCGCCCTCTTGTGACATGGAACGAGTTATATACAACGAACATAAAGCGGACACCAAGGCTTGTGCTTATTGGTGTCGCGTCAGTTTATATTTTGATCACCCATAATTCTTTGGGATTCTTTCATAGGTCAAGTTCAGACGCTCAGCAATTTTTTTTTTGCATGGCGATCAAGAGGGCGTATTTATTTTGGGTAGACTCCTTCGTATGTCCCGAACCAAAATTTAATAGCGCTTTCATATTCTGGCAGTCATATTGCACAAGTGCTAGCGACTCAGCCTGTGCCAGCTTTCATCGATTGACCAGTAACAACAGTGAATTGAAATCTCATTTTTTTAATAATGACGTCACTTTTACCCTAAGCTGGTATTTTTAAAGAGCTTTCCGCTTTTGCTTAGCATTGGTAGTAATAGCCAAATCTCTTTGACAAATTCACGTTTCGAGAGATATTGCCATCAATAAAGATTTTGTATTGCAAACAATTGTGGCTTTTCCCTCTATTTATATTGCTGCTTATGGGATATGTTGATACTATCAAGTTCATTTTAGCAACCCCTGGTTTGAAACCCACACTGAAGCTTATGATAAGTATAAGTTTGTAAATTCGGACGATTCACAATGCAGTGCGCCACCAAGAGTTTGACATGGAGATTTCATTTTTCAAGTTTACGGTCGACGAAACGTGGCCCATTTGAATGAGTGTTAGTAGACAATTTGAGCTAATTTGTTAAAGATTAGGGAATTCTGCCGCCTTACAAAAAATACCATATATTGATAATAAAAAGGGCAAACAGATGCTCGAAGCATACGCTTACGAAACTACTGACCGAAAAAATCGAGCAATTTCAAGTGTCCCGCGCTGCGAATTTGTCGACCATTTCCCACAGTGCATCGGAAAAAATGAACTCTCCGTGGCAAACTCTTGGTGGCGCACTGCATTGTGAATAGCCCGAATTGATACAATAAAGCGGTGTTCCCTGTGCTCTCTTTAACGAAATGTTTTTTGATAAAAAATTTGTTTTACCTGTACTTGTATGTTTTATTCTAAGCAAAACCATACCCCGCCCCCCCCCCCCGCCCCCCCCTTGACGTCTGCACCCCTCTGAAAAATAGCATTTTATTTCTTTGGGGTGCGACAAACATAATTTGCTTTTGCGAGCAGACTGGCTCCCGGTCCAAACATTATCGATAATGATAGTGAGGCGGCCGGAATCGGTCCAATATTGTAAACTGATAACGTTTTAAATCAAAAATTAAACTTTTACCCATTTTTGTTTCGGTCGATGGTTTTTTGTCGGAAGTGAGTAACTTGTGTATTGCTCGAAAACAAAATATGAACTTGAGAAAGGAGTATAGCACGTGGAACGTGGAACGCAACTTAAGCACTGCATGAAGTACGTCATATAAACGTGCCGCCTGAACACATTTGGACCATCATGGTTGTTGAACTGGGGTACTGACAACTCTGGTCTGGGTACCGGTACACATGCAGCCGATGTGACATCAATCCCACCTGAAGATACATTTCCGACGTTTTCTTTCAACATCATCGCAGGTTTAATGCCTAAACCGTCTGACTCTTTCCTGCCGTTGGTGCAAACCAGCGGCCGGTGCACCTCAGCCGGTGTCATATGAAAATCGGACTCCTATGAAAATCGGACTCTTTTTCCCTTTTATTGGTTAAACCCTCTCAGGTGACCGGTCCCCCTCCTAATCATCTATGCATGAGCATGCGCAATATCACCAATGAGTCCGTATTTGATAAAACCTAAATTCATGCTACACCGGTATTGCATCCATTGGAAAGGCCGTTGCGCATTACACTGGCGCAACAATTCTCGGAGCGATCGGTTGTTCTTCAACCGTTACTGGAACAATCAGTGGTACGGCCGGTTGGTGTTCGGTTCAAGGCTGAAGCTTAACAAACGCTAGCGTAATACGTCCGAACGCCACTGCTTCTTTCGGGAAAACTCATTTGGCCACCTTGGTGCCGTTGTCTGTCTGCAGAACGAATCCTCCAGGCATTGTTCTGCCAGGGCGGCTGTGGAGTCGAGTCGAATTATTAACACGGGCGTCGCTACAGGGGGGACTACTCCCATTAGTCAGTTTTGTCGGCAAAATAGAAAAAGAGTCCATCCCGAGTGATTGTGTTCTCCACCTTTCACTCGGGAGGTAACACATTGAGTATACAGTGTTTATACGTCGGTAAAGGGGAAACCTAATATTGAATTAACATCACCCGACGTAAATTAAACGTTAACGTCAACGTGAACACCACAACAAATACACAATATTAGTCCCGCCGCAGCCACCAATGGGTGCGTTCGACGAGAACGTTCGATTAGCCATCACGTGATCATCGTGTCTGCTCCGGTGTCAACCAAAACTACCCCAGCTCGTGCGAGGTTCTTTGGTGGCAATATACTAGGGTGTGTTTACATTTGAAAGTCCCGCCCCAAAAACAATCCATTCACCGCAGCGTTCGATTAGCTTTATATGGTGGCTTCCCCGGGTGTAGCCAGTGTATATACGGGGAAGCTGAAGCTAAAGTAAAATAAAGAAGAGTCTGAGGTGGTCTAGGCTTATATCTCGGAGTGTTTGAGCTATGAACCAGTGCTCTCAAAAAGACAACAGCAAACAAAACATAGCAATAAATTTAATTTTTGGGACTTAATTAGCTGTAGTCAAAATGCGTTCTCATTAATTTGCACCACTGACACAACAAATGCATTTATAAAGCGTACACATTATATGCAAGACTAGCCTACGTATGAAGCCCGGGAAGGGACAGGGTGAATTTTTTTTTTGGAGTTTGCTAATTCGTTCGCAAGAATTACTAAATCGTTCGCACGAATTACTAATTCGTTCGCACGAATTACTAATTAGTTCGCACGAAGTACTAATTCGTTCGAACGAATTAGGCCTAGCAATTCGTTCGAACGAATTAGTAATTAGTTCCCAAGAATTAGTAATTCGTGCGAACGAGTTAGGAATTCGTGCGAACGAAATAGGAATTAGTGCGAACGAAATAGGAATTCGTGCGAACGAAATAGGAATTCGTGCGAACGAAATAGGAATTCGTGCGAACGAAATTGGAATTCGTTCGAACGAATTAGTAATTAGTTCCCAAGAATTGGTAATTCGTGCGAACGAGTTAGGAATTCGTGCGAACGAAATAGGAATTAGTGCGAACGAAATAGGAATTCGTGCGAACGAAATAGGAATTCGTGCGAACGAAATGGGAATTCGTGCGAACGAAATTGGAATTCGTGCGAACGAAATGGGAATTCGTGCGAACGAAATGGGAATTCGTGCGAACGAATTAGTAATTCGTGCGAACGAATTAGGAAATTCCAAAAAAAAAAAAAAAAATGCCACCCTGTCCCTTCCCGGGCTTCATACCTACGTCTGATTCCCGCCCCCTGAATACAAAATAACAACAATACCGTGAGCGCAGAGCCGGCCTATTGCAAAATGACAACAAGGTTCGGCAGTTTGTTGGGTGCCGGTGATGAGTATCGATTTATGCTGAATTTGAAAATGTCTCTGCAGGCAACTATCAATAAAGAGAGAAGGCACTGCTTTTCAGTATTTGAAACATATTGCAGTTAAAAGTTGCCTACTTGGAGACTCTTGCGATTTTCCAACTCGTTCTGGCAAGAGTCCGTGTTTTTGTATAGCCATGTATTCAAGTGTCATCCATAAACATGGAAACACCTAGTCTGACTATCACCCATCGTCCAAAGGAACCCTCTCTCTGTGGTCCTGTATTATGTGCAAGGGAATATTCCATAGACTAGCACAGAGCATGGGCGTCAATCCCGGGGGGACAGGGGGACATGTCCCCCCACTTTTTGAAGGATGGGGGACACAATATCAAATGTCCCCACCGATTTTTGAACTCGTGTCTCATTTACGGCCCTATTATGTACTACAATGTATCTTTTGCTTAGAAAGTATTGGTTAAAGTGGTCAGAAATTGCCTCAGATCGCACCACAGAGCATTTAGAATCCAAAATTTTTCGGGGCCCTCATAAAGCGGGCCCCGAACCCTATGCCTTTAGCTGAGAAAACCTCTAAAATTATGTTTAAATTAATAACTTTTGCTAAGAAAATATTGGTTAAAGTGGTCAGAAATCGCCTCAGATCACACCACAGAGTATAGAATCCAAACATTTTCGGGGCCCCCTATGCCTTTAGCCGAGAAAACCTCGAAAATTACGTTTAAATTACTATCTTTTGCTAAGAGCATATCGTCACCGTTTTCACGAACAGCCACATACTATATATATTATGTTGATTTTGAAGTAAAGTGTTTTCGAGATAATCACAAAAGAAGTTTCTCATATTTTAAAACTGCAAGAAATACTACTTTGCAACAACTTTGTGCAGCAAGAAAACCATCACACGATTCTACGTGAGCTGAAGTTTTACATAAACCCGGTAATAAGACTTAATAAAGCAGTTAATTAGTGGAAATTAATTAGTAAAGATATGTGGCTCTTTGTGAAAACGCAAATTCACGTTTCCGACATATTGGCCCTTTCTGTTCAACGTGTATTTCCATAGGCGCGCGTGAGTACGCGCGCGCGCCTGAAAATGTAACAAAGATATGTGGCTCTTCGTGAAAACGCAAATCTCATTTGACCTACTTTTACGTATTTCCGTGCAATGGGTTTTGTACGCGTTCAAAGGGCCAAAATGTATGTGGCTCTTCGTGAAAACGCAAAATGCAGTTATCGAGATTTCTGCCCCTTGCAACATTAATGTAACTTAGAAATTAATGATGTTTTGCTTACAGAAACATGTCAAAATGGTTAAGTACATTGTTTTAATGCGAAATATCGAAAAAAATCAAAATCGAAAAAAATTGTAATTTTGGAGATATGTGGCTCTTCGTGAAAACGGTGACGATATCAAATCATTTTTTTCGGGGCCCTTAAAGCTATAGTCCATCATTTGTAATTAGTGCATTTTGTTCGTTTGAAGCAACAAAAGTGTTCAAAATCTAATGAAGGATACTGAGCAACTAACCCGATGAAGTTTCAGCTAAGCTTCAGCTGTACATTCCGAGAAAAGCAGCGTTCTAAGATCTCAATTTCAAATCAAAAATTACTGAATCATTTTTTCAATTGTTTTGAATTGCAGCTGTACGCGGCGTCGCGCACTGATCCGACGAATTATAACAACCGCGCGCGCGTGTGCGTCGTTCCAATACTTGTGCGCGCTGCGCTGAATAACAAAACGAACTACTAATTTATATTTTCCAACGGTGCTTCTTAAGAATCACCGTTGGAAATGCCTTCTTTCGTTGATTACTTCAAAATGACAGCTTCCCAGAAAGAATAATTTCACAGGGAGTTTAGTTCCCTTACTATCTTTCAACCAAGTATGTTTTTCAACAGTAATTACGCCAGTTACTTTTCGGATGGCTGCAAATGATGGACTATAGCTTTAAAGGGAAAATACAACATTTGCAAACATCAAAAAATAAAACTACCAAATCATTTTGAAATACCTTGCTGGACTGTTAGTGAATGGCAGTGTAAAGCATCCTGTTAAATCATGGCACCTGGTATACTGTCATTTTCAAGAAAAGTGGTATTTTTGTATCGATTTCCAACGCTGATCGGCCGATCAGCGTTGGAAAAAACTGGCTTTTTTTCAAATACTGGCCCCAATTGACCATCGCACTTGTTTGCAATCGATTACAAACCTATGAACGGGTACGAGCCAGCTAGACTGGTTCCCTGACCTTACAATTCCCCAATGTATGTAAAATGCTCTGTTTCTTCTTATATGGAGTCAGGGAACCAGACTTCAGGAAAATGATTGTTTTTCTTGATTTTTATAGCATTTTCGAACCCAAAACCTCAAAAAAGTCAGTGTAACTATATTTGCTATATATTTCCAACCCCCCAATTCCATCCATTTCTGAAAATTACAGCAAAAGCAAATGATGTATATTCCCTTTAAGCTAAGAAATAGTAGTTAAAGCATGAAAGAAAGTGGTAATTGCCTCAGATCACGCCACAGAGCATCTAGAATCCATTTTTTTCGGGGCCCTTTAGTGGGCCCGAACCCCACGCTTTAAGGGCTTTGCGCTTCGCGTTCGCATCAGTTCTGATCAAGGTATGCCCCCCCCCCCCCCCACACTCTTTTGAGAAGCGATTGACGCGCCTGGCACAGAGATGAGAGCATCGTTAAAAAAATACAGAAATTATGCTGGGCATGCGCAGAGGTGATCCATTCAATGGACTAGAAGAACGGTCCCCATGGGGTTGGGGACCAGTCTTCTGTTGCTTCAGTGCTCAGCACCGTCATGAGTCCAATTTCGTAGCAATAGCCTTAGGGGATAGGGATCTAGTTATTTCCTTGCCCTAAGAACAGTAGTACCTGAGTTCACCCTGGTGGCGCGCTCTCAGAACCCCTGAATAGGAAAATTAACGTGAGAAAATATTCATGCCGTGTGACCTCTTACTTTCAGTCTCTATGTGCCATTATGTACCAGTTTAACAGGCAAAGTGTGATTCAAACTTTCGGTTTAAAAATGTATTTACTTCTATACATAGCACATGAACTACGATGAATTTTTAAATTCTTTATGTAACATCAAACTTGGCTTCTTTTCCGATTTCTAGGTTTTTCTTTCATTTATACAACAATATATACATATAACAAACTTGGCTTATTTCTGTTTTATAACAACTCACCCACATATTCTGTATCTTGATTGGCCAAGAGCAAGTCACATGGCATTCTCTATTTTTGGTATCTTGTTGTGCAGGGCAAAAAAGTATTATACCCGTAGCAACCTTGATTAGCCAAGAGCAAGTCACATGGCATTCTCTATTTTTGCTATCTTGTTGTGCAGGGCAAAAAGTATTATACCCGTAGCAACCAAAGTACTATACCCGTAGCAACCAAAGTACTATGTGATGAGAGAACCGATAATTGTGTGCGAATGCATGTCGGGTGGGCGCGTTGCGCGTATTGTTCCCAAGCTCTATCTCTACAGAGCTGAGTTCAAACATTTCATGAAGGGGTATTATTTTGGAAAAGTGTGAGTAAACTTTCACCTATTCTCGTATTCAAATTTGAAGTACATTCAAATGTATTGAGATTTAATTAATCAGTTATCGCTGAAAATCAAACAGAATATGTGGGAGAGGTGTTTTAAAACAATGGAGCATTCTGTTTACCCTCGGCTTCGCCTCGGGAAAAATAGAATGCTTCGTGGATCACCGAGGGAGGCTAGTTTTGCTACACCACTCGAAGCAGTCAATATTTGTATATAAGTGGACACAAGTAAAATGTTCGTGTTTAAACATAATTATATTCTCCTACTTTAGCTTTCTTTGTTCTCTTTAAAGCGGATAGCATTATCAGGTAGGTCTACTGTTGACCCATTAAGGACAAATATCGGTGTCGATTATGGAGGGTTTGCACCTTTTGAACGCTGATACATATATCTGAAGCAATCCAACCAAAATATGATCATGCTCACATGCCATTTTAATGCAAGGGTATGCTTATTTTTATACTCAGAGGCGGTATAAGCTGACAGAGAAACAAAACATTTCCCGGTTATTAGTCGTCACGTGACTTACAAGCGTGGCTTGTATGGTTTCCGAGTAAACTTACATGAATTGCGAATTCCTTTTGTTTTTCAAATGCAAATATGTAGTTGACCGTACCTGTCCGCGTGACTGTCACTCTCGGTTTCTGATTGGCCAGGCAATGCGCGGAGGCGTTGCCTGTTTGCATGAGTGGCAGTTGTTGCCTGTCGTCGGTTTTCAACCCTGTGTTTGGTACAAGCCGCCTCAGCACCGCTTTCGCGCGCCCGTCAAAAGGTACCACAGTTGTGTTCAGGCTGGCTTTGCAAAGGACGAGGACTTCAGAAAACTGTTCTGAAAATCGATCATTCGTTTATACTTACAGGAGCTTTTATTGGCATACATTCGTCATTATGGGTAAGAACTTTTTTATATTTGTTTACCAACATCACAATATGTCCATAGAAGGCATTACGTTAAAGGGAATATACATCATTTGCTTTTGCTGTAATTTTTAGAAATGGATGGAATTGGGGGGTTGGAATTATAAAGCAAATATAGTTACACTGACTTTTTGGAGGTTTTGGGTTCGAAAATGCTATAAAAACCAAGAAAAACGATCATTTTCCTGTAGTCTGGTTCCCTGACTCCATATAAGAAGAAACAGAGCAGTTTACATACATTGGGGAATTGTAAGGTCAGGGAACCAGTCTAGCTGGCTCGTACCCGTTCATAGGTTTGTAATCGATTGCAAACAAGTGCAATGGTCAATTGGGGCCAGTATTTGAAAAAAAAGCCAGTTGTTTCCAACGCTGATCGGCCGATCAGCGTTGGAAATTGATACAAAAATACCACTTTTCTTGAAAATGACAGTATACCAGGTGCCATAATTTTACAGGATGCTTTAGACTGTCATTTACCAACATCCTGTTTAGGTATTTCGCAAAAACTTGGTAGTTTTATTTTTCGATGTTTGCAAATGTTGTATATTCCCTTTAACCGAGAAGGGCGTTATTGCCCTACTGCTTCGACAAAATTATGGCGGTGGACATGGATCACCTTTGTATCAACAGCTTTCCCCAAATATCCGATTTATATGTGTTTTTCGAAACCTGGTCAGCCATAGAACCTGAAAGTTTACCCCTTTGGTGGCGCGCTTCCGGAACCCTTGAATAGGAAAATGTACCTGCACAATTTCAAATAATTGCAATAATTTTTGGTACATTGATTTCTTAACTAAATTACCCTCGAAAGAGGCCTTTGTAAAATTGAATTGTAAGTAGTGTCTCAATTTATGGAAACTGAAAAATCGCCTGACGTGAAGGAGAAATATCGTGCTCAAAACTGACCTCTCACTTCCGAAAATCTCAAAAGCATTTGGATTAGTGAAAATCGGTGTATTCGTACGAAGATGAAAATGTATACAAATAATTTGTGGCGGTTATCGGGTGAAATTGAAAGTTAAATAGGAGACTAATATGTCTTGTAGGATGTAAACTTTTTTGAATATTAGCATTTACAAACAAAATCTAAAACGGCCTTTGATAGGAAAACTGTATTTAAGCCAGCACGACTAATCCACAACCCATCGGCTCTTGGTAGGTTAACATTTGCGCCGTTATACATTTCTGTTCTCACGCAAGTACACCATGTGAACATATTTAATGTGAACCAACAATGAAATCTAGGAACGAAAATGCCCAATGTGACTACAGTGAAAAAACGTTCTGTCAAAACTATACCAAGGGAAAAGGACAACCCAGTGTAAATGCCCACATGGTTCCGGGTTCCGAAAGCTTACCGCGTGAACTTTCACTTTCATGATCTATTGCATTGTTCTTCCTCCTTCCGGACCCAACGAGTTTTATGAGTTATTTTGATTATTTAAAATTAATCGAGAATTCACCCTGCACGATTGTGAAGCAAGCGTGCGACTTTTTAGATAAAACATGCTAGTTTGTTTCAAGGGCGGATCCAGAACACAATTTTTTTGGGGGGCCCAAAAAAAAATTGTGTCTCCAAAAAGTGGGTCAACAAATTACGGCGTGGGGTTCGGGGCCCGGGCCCACTTAAGGGCCCCGACATTTTTTTTGGATTCTCGATGCTCTGTGGTGCGATCTGAGGTAATTGCTGACCACTAAAACCAATGTTTTTTTAAGGAAAAGATGGTGGTGTACTCATTGTCTGCCTTAATTGCGACGTCACAAAAAAAAACCAATTGGTTTCTTTTGGGGGGGGGGGCATGGCCCCCTTTGGCCCCCCCCCCGTATCCGCCCTTGGTTTGTTTCACTACAGTTTGACTAAAGTAGGCCCTATTTTTCAATGGAATTTTTGTGTGTTTTCAGGTTTGTTTTTCTTCATTTAATTTGTTGCTTTTTGATAATTTGATCATTTACTTATTTTACTCAGCACTCCGTATTATAGGATTTTTTTTTAATATCCGAGTGCTGCTTGGGAAAAGAGCCCATTTTCTTAGAGAAAATTGGCGAGAATAAATAAAGTTCTGGTGTTTTTCTTTTTCATAAACATTAAGTAAAAGCCGATTTTGTTTTAAGTTGTATATTCCATCTTAATTGCGTTATTACTCTTTCAATTCTATTTATTTATCTTCACAATGTAAGTGTGCTTGGCCATGTGTTTCAGCTATCGTCAGTTGAAGTCTTTTAGCGATTATGCAGTTCGTTTTTAAATTATTTTGAAAAGGAATTGCAACATTTCATAAAACAGGGCAAAACATTTCCTCTCTCAAAAATGTTGACATTGTTCAAGATGACAAGGAATTGTCTAGCACAGCATTTAAAATAAAAATAATGTTCAGAATGTTGAAACTTAAACACTTCAAGAAAATGGAAAACGTGGAAGATGCAGAAAATATTTTTCTTTGGGGGGGGGGGGGGTTTACCGGTATCGTAAAATGCAAAGGCAAACAACAATTAGGTAATCAAGAAAGTAAATAATATTTGTCTTCAATGTCCCAATACGCTGAAAAAAACGTGATTTCTGATGGACATCAGTGTATGAATTTAAGGAAAATGTAAATTGTTTTAACATTTCCTCACCGAAAAAAAATATATCGTTAGTGTGGTTTACAGTTTTGTGGTTCCTGTTCTTGCAGATGGGAAACTGTTGACTTTTCTGCTGGTTCTTTACGCAGCTTCCAATGGTATGTTTAGTTCTTTTTATTCGTTTGTTTAGTTTTGTTGCTTCATGTATTTCCTTATTTTCACAGTGAAATGAACTGATGAATGATGGACTTGCAGAAGGCGGTGTCAAATAATATTCAATGTTTTTATTTTTCAAGGGATTTGGGAACAGTTCACTTTAACCACGGATTTTCACCAATCGCAATGGGTGCTGTTTTCATGTTGAAAGGATGTATCTCGAATATCGAGCGAATAAATGAATTTGAGGTCATTTAAAAAAAAAGAAAGCGCATGTTAGTTAGTAAACCCACGTTTTCTAATGAGAATTTAAACTTGAAAGAAATATGCATCTTTAGTTGTTAACCCCATATTGTTTTCAAATGAAAAATAATATAATATTCTCAGAATAGTGAAGTATTTCCTAAAAATCGTGTAAATTGCTTCAAACAGTAATTCTCTCCTCAATTTTAACCCCCTAGATTAACACAGACTTCCTAGATTCTTTTAATCAAATTTTATCTGCCTGATTATTCTTCCCATCCCAGGGCCAGGCCCCGTCCCGCCAGATAGTAAACTACTCGCATCAACGTGTTCTTCTCGGGCTCCGTCTTCTACATTCATGAGATTTGGGTGGAAACGATTCTTCCCTCAAAACACCTGATGGGCACTGGGCTACCCGCCCCCCCCCCAAAAAAAAAAATCACCCTGACTCCTCCCGTATCTCACCCCACCTCTAATCGTCGGGTACTCTTTCGTTATTGTTTATGTTTGTTGTTTGCTTCATTTGCTTGTCTTGTTTGAGTGTGCTAAGTTTTGACTACCCTCCTAGTTTCTCTGTATTCTCCACATTCTAATACCTTGGCACCTTAGACCTAGAAACCTACGTCGGAATCTTCAATATTCATTAACTGTGTTATTCATTATATCAACTTGTCGCACAACTGAACTGATGAACTGTTGTGTTGAACTGGTTCACTAAAATACAATAAAGACATAATAAACTTGGATTATTATGCGAGCAAAATCCACCATCTTGTCCACAGCCCTGACCGGGTCTATCTCCTCGCTGTCTAAATTCGGAATGATAATGAGGAAGAATCTCCTTCCCGTACTGTCTTGCTGATGATGTGATTAAAAGCAAGTCCTTGCAAAAATACTTGACACTGCACAGGTCTTCGTACGACCTAAGTCAGCCGCGAGATCCCTACTCGACCACACAGGCAGAGGAAAAAGCGAGGTCTCTGTGGAGAATGTAATGTTTAGGGTTCGAGTGTGACCCTCATCGCCAGATGACGAAGCTCCCGTAATAAAAGGGACTAAAGCTTTTACATTGCGTCACCCGATCTCTAAGGGCAATGAACACTGTCATAGGCCAACTTCTAAAACGTCCTCCCTCCGCTACTTGATGAATTTCCACACTTTGGGGGGTATTTTCCGGCTGTTTTTGTGCCGATCTAGCAATCAGACCACCAAGCTGTGGAGACGCCGGAATTGCTAGTGATGTATTATCTGTCGCCCCCAACGCTCACAAAAATGCAAATAGAAATTCTCTGTCACGATAAAGAGAAGTTCCATTGCACGGTCACACAACCAATTAGATGACGAACATTTATGCGGACATTTATCGAAAAGGTCCCCAAATCTATATACGTATCTGTTATCTCAATTTCTATGAATCCTTAAAAATTGTTATTTCATGAGTAGTTGAACACTAATATTATCTACGTATATTCCGAATTTCACCTTAATCTGGTGTTCCAAACGCTTGTGCTAGTAGACCTTGTACTGTCACCGAGGTAAATTTCGACTCGGATTTTTTTGCCGAGCAAAAAATTACATGTGGTCTACGGCACGTTTAACACACCACAGCCGATATGTTTGCCGTAACGGTGACGTGCGCGATATTAGCATATTTATTAGTGTGACTCGGAGTGACTTCGCGTTGGGCTCGGTATCGACCAATGGAAGCCTGCCAAAGAGTTTGACGTTTATTTATTAATAACTCGTAATAATATGGATAGTGTCCTTATTACTATTTTTGAGTCTTGAAAAAAGATTGACAGATGTTGCAAACGCCATTTTGTTACAGCTGTTATGGCGCAACATGCCGGCCCACATTTGTTGTTATTATTATTATTTATTCGACCATCACAAAAACAAAACAAAACAAAATTGAGTAAAACGTGCATAAAACAACAACCAACAAGTACAGTAAGACGGTAGCGGGGACCTGGGACGAAAATCCGAATACATGACAAGACAAATGACAGTTATGTGGGTCAGGGACCGCAAAAGTAACATGAACTACTATTACCCGCGGGTATGCAGCCCCGCACATAACGTTGAAAAGCAGTGTTGTAGTCGAGACCTGGAAGTCCGAGACCGAGACCGAGACCGAGACCTTGAGGTCCGAGACCGAGACCGAGACCGAGACCGAGACCTGGAGGTCCGAGACCGAGACCGAGACCTGAAGGTCCGAGACCGAGACCGAGACATCGAGACCACATGTGTAAATTACATACATGTAATAAAATTAGACTCATAGTAATTGAAATGAAAGTCTTTTATTGATGTAAAACAAACTGAGTATGTCTTGTGCTGTTAGATAATTACTGTTAAATCCTTTGTGTACTTGTTTCACAATAATACTGTACTTGATAATACAATAGTTATTAACAACCATTTGTTCTGTCGGATTCTGGAATGTGCCAGAAAAGTTTTTTTTTTGTATAGGTACAGGTCCCTTTCACAGAATATCTTCATTGCACTTCAGAAACATCAACATGGACAGCATCTCTGCTGACAAACGTGCACGATGTGGGCGCATGATGATCCCTCCCCTGCTGAAGATTCTCTCCACAGGGGCAGATGATGCTGGCACTGAGAGAACTTTACATGCCAGCTTGTACAGGGTTGGAAGCTTTTTGGCCATGTCCTGCCAAAACTGTAGCACTCAGGATAGATTGAGATTCGCTGACCACCTGAAGATACTTCACAAGTTGCCGCCTAGTTGTGTCCTCTTGTGAAGGCCCCCCACTTCTGTGTCTGTGTCGGCTATATTTGGCGAGGAGGCGTGGAACTTTCGCAGGAACTTCCTCTTCCTCTTCACTTGATGTTGAAATACCATGGGTATGGGGGGTGACATCTTCAGAAAGAGAGTTAGCATCAGCCTCAGTGATGACCAAATCTAATACAAAACATTAAAATTTAAAAGATTCATTCAGGGTAATAGTTATATTAGTTTTGGTTTCCCATGGTGCAGACAGACTGACGCATTTGTAGAAGCATTTTAAAGCCACAAGACAGGCAACTACCTCTTTTGTGCAGCAACCTCGAAATTGCAAACTTAAATTTTCAACAGCCAATACAAAATCCATACAAGTTAAAATTAGTTTAACTTTAAATTACCTTGCAACATTTCTTTCAACTCCTCCCTGGTGTGTCTGAGGGAATATGCATCTGTGTCAATGACGACATCAATGTCTACCCACTGGTCATGGTCATGCATTGTTATTGGGGGTGTTCTTAATCATAATAATGAAAATTTAAATAATGTTAATTTGTGTTACTTACTTGGCTTTATGGGCACGACTTAAATGCCTAGTGAATGCTGAACTCGATTTGTGGTTGAGCAGAAAATGCAAACTGCAGAATGTTTGTTGTTACCTGCTTTGGCGTCCATGATCTCTTTATGGTCCTTAAAACCAAATCTTATCACAGCAGAATTACTGGACATCTTGCGTAAATTGTAAAAAAAAAAACAGCGAAAACTTTATTTTATCGTGCTACTCTAGCGAACTCGTACTGTAGTGAATGCTCCTGTTTGCACCATGCGCCATGCACCTGTTTACCATTCACAACGAGTAGTTCGTGTTTTGGTCGTAGCTAGGAACTCGCTCCCAATTTTTATTGAACTCATGATGCGCGCATGAAGCCGATGGCACAAGCACACACATGATCGCTGCGTGCAAGCTCACACAACCAAAAGCGAGGTTGTCTCCACGTACTGCAAGTTTTCTAAAACTATTTGCTATCTGTTTATCGTGATAAATGATCTCGAACGAATACGGTTAATCGAATAAATTTGTGCAATGAATATATTGTACACAATGGGAAATATTTGCGGGTCTCGATGTCGAGACCAGCAAAATATCGAGACCGCCGTGGTCCGAGACCGAGACCGAGACCGAGACCACAGGGTACCGAGACCGAGACCGAGACCGAGACCAGCAAAAAGTGGTCTCGAGACCGGTCTCGAGACCGAGACCGGTCTCGAGACCTACAACACTGTTGAAAAGACAGATTAGTGTCCTTTGTTAATTCAGATTTGTGTCCTTTGTTAATTTGCCATGAGCTTCGCATAATGCGAGTTGGCATGCGGTGTCTGTGTCCCTCAACGTGCCGTCGGGCCCACGAAGCTGTATCCGAATCCGTCGTCAAATTGCTTGAGTTGCTTTAATTAAAGATAGTTGGTTTTATTTTGTTCAGCAAACCTGTCTACAACTGTCTATCCGCTCGCTGTGTCGATCCCTACGGGGTGTGGCGACCATGTCGTACCGCGCTGCCACACAGCCATAACACAGCTTTGAAAAATGGACGTACACAAGCTTATTTGTCAAATTTTGATCGAAAAATACTAAACAAATCAGAACGATTTTTAGCACATAGTTGGATCATTATAAGGGAAACACACTCCCAAAGTGGCATGAAAATACGCTCTTTAAAACGGGATAATTCGATGTCCAAAGATTTTGCTCGCGATCATCAAAATGACTGTGTATGTAACGGTGATTTGAGTTTGTTTCATTCAAAATTATGTATTACGTAAGCCTTACAAATTCTCCTTCCTAACGGTAAGGCTGCGTAGGCAAGAGTTCAAACATACATGTTTAATCGGCTTGCCGAATCGACTCCTTGCACAGAGCGCCCTCAATGAGTACAGGTTTCGATTTTTTGTTTGCAAAGATAACAACGTAAGAACAGAGTGTCTACTTATGGGAATCACCGAGGAGCAAAGACCTGTCCTGGTGAGGGCGCTCTTTGCAGATGGTCTATTGACCCAATGCATTTCTTTTCACTTATTGAATCATCAGCTGTTGCTCTCAAGTGCCATGTGTGTGCGCATATAGTCTGCAAGGACGGCGAGATTGGCGAACTTCGGATTTGCCCGGATATCCCTAGACGCGTGGCCGACCAGTGCTTCAAACTGGACGGGAAGGTTTCTGGATCTATTAAAGGCATGGGCTAACCTTTATTTATTCCATATGGGACCCATATGGGTTATCCAATGTGCGGGTCTACCTGGGCTTTTCCATATGGGAATAACCTGGGCAAGCCGATATGGGCCAAAAATGGGGTAACCCATATGGCCCTCATAATGGGTAAAAACTGGGCAGACCCATGTGGGCAGCAGAATACGGCCGGCCCATGGGTAAAAAATTTGGGCAGAATACGGGCTGGCCCATATGGGTGTCGTATGGAGGGGAGAGGAAACTGGGTAAAACCCATGTGGGAGGAATACTGGCTGGCCCATAATGGTTCTCATAATTATGGGAAAACGTGGGCCTGCCCATGTGGGCAGAATACTATAGCTGGCCCATATGGGTGTCATTAAGGAAAAACCTGGGCCTTATGGGTAAAAACTGGGCAAACCTATGTGGGCAGAATACGGGCTGGGCCATATGGGTGTCATTAGGGGAAAAGTCGGACAAAACCCATGTGGGCGGAATACTGGCTGGCCCATAATGATTCTCATATGGGAAAACGTGGTTCTGTCCATGTGGGCAGAATCCGGGCAAGCCCATATGGGTGTCATAAGGGAAAACGCTTTGCAAACCCATGTTGGCGGAATACTGTCAGGCCAATGTGGGTATCAAAGGGGAAAACCGTGGGCAAACCCATGTGGGCAGAACCTACACCGCCTGGCCCATAATTATGTGTGTCATATGGGGGAAATCAGGGCAATCTGATGTGAGTAGAATACGGGCGGGCATGGGAAAAACCTAAGAAAACCCACGTGGGCAGAATACGGCATGACCAATTTCGGTGTCATGACATTGTAGGGAAAACTTGGGCAAAGCCATGTCGGCAGAATGGTCCATGTATGATTTTGTTGAAGACTTATTAGAGGAATGCTTTGGTCACTTGTAATTGACATTTAAACTGAGCTTCCGGTAGAGAAGTTAATTTCAACGTAGGTATGTTACTCTACCAAAATACTGAAGAATACATGGTCTGTCTAATTGCAAATTACGAACACGATTGGTGATTTTGTGTGAAGTTAGAAGAGAAATAAGTTTGTCTCTGTTGAAGAGAAATGGCTTTCAATTCACCTAGCTGTGAGCTACCGGCAGAACTAGTTGTTAATGTGAAATGATCGGTCAGGTACACTTGCCAATATGAATGGTGTATCCAATTAGAAATGATGGACACCAGTGATGGGTTTGTTGCAGAGGGAATGGCCTCTATTAAATCAAAGTTTGAACTTCCGGTCGATCCGGAAGTAAATGTCAAAGGAGGTCATATACAGTACGCAAATGTTGATCTACGAATGTTGCATCGAATTGCAAAGTATGAATATAATTGGTAATATTGTTGAAGAGTTTTAAGATATATAATTGATCAAATTTTGCACATCCGGTAGAGCCGGAAGTTAAGGTCAAACGAGGTCGTGTACACTGCCAAGTTGTTGTTCAATTAATTGCATATGGAATGGGGGTTTTGGTCAAGAGTTATAAGCTAAAAAAGTTGTTTAGAAAAATAGCTTGTCGAGCATTGTAGAGTGGCGTGCAAATAGGTCATGAATATTTATAACGTAACTGAGCATGCCCACTTGTGAAACAAAGCTTTGGGTAGAGCATAAGAATTGCTAACAGTGATTTTGGAACTGGAAATTATGGTGCGTATATGTAGGAAGTGTGTATGTAGAAGGGGCAAGCGAAGATAGGGAGGGGTGGTTACGGGGAAGGTGCTGATGGGGTATTTTGGGTGAGGATGTGATTTGGGCGGATTAAGGGCTGCACTACGGGTGGGGATTAAGGAGTTTTGGAATGATTGTGATATGGAGCATTAAGGGGGTGTATTAGCGGGGCAAATAAAGGTGATGTGATTTGGGAGATGGATGGGGTATAATGGGGATGTGAATTGAGAAAGACATGGAAGGGATATGATAAATTAACATTCAGGATCAAAATTAGGATAAGGATTAGTAAGACAGACCACACACACATAGTGCCCATATACTGCTGGCCCACCTGGGCCCCAGATCAATCCCATTCGATGAGCATAATGGGTCTACCACATATGGAGCCCATATTAGGTCAACCCGTATTAGCTTTCCATATTTTACCCCAGATGTTTTTGCCCATATTATTTTACCCAGATGTTTGCACAGGTGGGCCCTAGACCTAACCCATATGTGTTATCTGGGCTGGTCCATGTGGGTCCCACATGGATCTTGGGTGCAATATTTTTGGGGCCCATATGGGTCCGCCCTTATGAGACCCATATCTTGGCCCAGATGGGACACATATGCCACCCATATGGGCTTGCTACTTGGGAATTTTCTCCATCGTAATAAGAAACACTATAATAACCCATTATTGTTTTAGCAAATAGGGGTGCTTTATTCCGCTTTATCCGGGATACAGGCTGTAGAAACATGCACCACGTTCATAGCAGTTAAGAAACTTTATTGCAGTACCACAAAAATAGGTGAGAAAATTACAAGAAGGATTGCCCATAAGCTGTAAAAAAAAAAAATTTCTCACAACCTGGTGTGACATATTTTGACCACAGTACTATTGAACACCCTCAATTCTCCTTCAGGAGATAATGGTAAAATGTGGTTTGTTTTTCTTTACAGGAGACAGAATTACTTACAGTTACAGTGGCGTCCTTCGCGGCTGCAACTTCCTACGGGCAAACTTCGACGCTCCGCCCCTGCAGTGCTTCTCTGGCTCCAAGGCTACTACTTACTGGGAAGGCATGCTCACCCACATGTTGCCTGATGATTATAATTTAGATGTCACGGGCGACTTCTGCTTCTGCGCAGGCGACGGCTGCAACGGCGTAGACTCTCTCAAGCCGTTCCTCTGGTTGATCCTCACCGTGGGCTTGATGCACATGCTGCTGATGTAAATGACGGCTGGTACGTGTACGACCACCTATATGTGGAACTACGCACGGCCAAATGACATGTTTAGCTTAAACTCGCTTAGTTTAGAATGAGTAGCAGGTTACTGTTGAATAGTTAAACTGCTTTATTCTGCTGCTTTACTTTTACAGACTTTTCACTCAATTTAGTATGTATTATACTGCACTTGTTTCGCGTGTTATCTTGGCACCAGTTATGCATTTACCCGCGCGTGAACTTTTACCATTCCCATTTAATTATGGAACAAAATATAGCTATAAACCCACATGATATCTGCTAAGTATAAAATTATTGACTCTTTGGAGTGGTGTTGTAAAACTCGCCCCCTCCCCTCCAGGTGATCCATTGTGCATTCTTTTCTCTATTGATCACCGATGGAGGCTGGTTTTACTACGCCATGAGATAAACACCTCTCCCGCGGATTCTGCTTGATTACGGAATAATTTAATCTAAATACATTCAGCGGCGTGGCTAAGGGGCGTGGGAGGGGGGCCCAATAAAAAAAAAATCCGCACCCCCGAATCGCCTCCCCCTCCCCCCTAGAAATGCGGCAACTGGAGAAAAGCCCATACCTATGAGTTACCATGATTAGCGGCTTGAACATTAAGTGCCCGTTTTCCAAGATGTTTGTGTTTTTTACCAAAAACCTGTTTTCGCGAGTGACTGTTTATTTGAACGTCCGTTGAAAGCGAACAGTGCTAGCTAATTTTGACATTGACCATGAAACTGCCCCCCCCCCCCTACGATTTGCTTTTTTCGGAGGTTGGGTGTCAGTGCTGAAAGGTAGACTTTTTTTTTTTTTATCGGACACCCAAATGTGCTGATTTTGTACTTTTGGTTGCTTCGGATGTAGTGATTTGGTTGCTATGGATGTACTTTTGGCTGTGCACAGCAAGACAGCAAAGATAGCGAATGCCATGTGACTAGCTCTCGACCAATCAAGATACAGAATATGTGGGTGAGGTGTTATAACAAGGTGTTCAAAATGGTGTATAGTATTTCAAGGAAGCTGGTGGTAGGGTAATACAATATTGTTTGAATATCTCATCATCAGAAATTACCAATAATCAACTGCGCACGATTTACAAAGTAACTCTGGCTTGCTAATTACCATAACAGAAACTATTTACTCTTTCGCTCTCTTGTGTAATTGACCTATTGGCGTTCGTGAGTTAGCAACGTCCCTTAGACAGCTCTATGGAATTTGTGTACGTACATTTGTATATCATGTATTTCACAAACTGCGTTGACGCCATTCTACCGCGATGGGCTAATAAGCCATTTGCTATTAACCTATACCCTTTGGGATTTACATTTGAAAAACATCTTGTACACTGACTTGCTCAAAATGCTTGGCACATTTTAACTTTGATTTCTCTAGACCAATGGCACTGTAGCTAATAACATGATTTGGGGCAAGCTCTTGCATAGTTAGGAAGAGACGCTCAGCACAATAGGTGAGAATGGCACAAAGACACCAGACCATGCCGGAGCTGGGGGTTGCTAGCATAGGGCTTACCCCGAATCACGTGATATAGTAACAGTCTATTTGGTCGGGGAGAATGCAAGGTTAAAACGTGCGAAGCATTGTAATAAGTCATTGATCCAGATTGTATTCAAATTTAACTCGCAAACGGCTTATTGGCTACTCACTCTTGGCGCCTATAAGCCCTGCCCACTGCACACGTGGTCAGTTAACATGTGCTCCCCGCAATGCCACACTGCGCGTTCTAGCCGCGCGCGTCATACGTGTGTGCACTCATGTCGAACTTTTGCGTAGGCATGTCGCCAAAAATCACGGATCTGATTGGTGAGAAAACCATGGGGTGGGGCTCGGTGTATTATGCACACGCGCATTTGTACTTTTATCCCATATACTTGTTATATACTGTAAATCAACATGGCTAAACCAACACTACATAATTATATTCACTGCTTCGTAGGTATTTTTATATGATTGATTGCTGTGATCAGTTAAATAAATACATATCATGTTTATATTTTTTTCTAAAATTACCAAATATAAAAATCAGGGCTTTTGAAATCTTACTAGTGGTAGTCAAATAAAACGAGACTTATTTTGTATTTAGATTAAGTCAGTCACTGAATCATGGTATAAGAAGCATATAGTGTGAAAATTGGTGACATGAACTATGCAAGTACAATGTATACAAAAGCAAAAAGTAAAAGTTTAATTATCCAAGCATAACTGTCTTGTGTATTGATACTGAGGTGTCTTCTTCAACCAATGATCAAAGAATATATAATATAAATGCGTCTGAGTGAAATGCAGTTATGTCAAAGAAACAAGTAATCAAATGATTTCAAATATGCGGTGTTCTTAAAACTGACATCTTTCTTTATGGGGACCTGATTTGTCGATAGCTATACTCAGTGTTAAATCTGGATTCATGTACTTGGGGACGACAATTCCAAGAGCTCAACCATATAAACATTGGCAGTTTCGTTTTAAGAAAAGACCCTATGCAAGAAATATTCCGCTCAGAGTAAAAGTGACAGATATTTTTCCACTGGTAATTTACCGGCTCCCAGTGAGCCAAGGACGCTGGTGTAGACTGATGTCATAGCGCCCTCTTGAGACATGGAACGAGTTATATACAACGAACATAAAGCGGACACCAAGGCTTGTGTTTATTGGTGTCGCGTCAGTTTCGATTTTGGTCACCCATACCCTTCGGGACTTCATAAGTCAAGTTCAGACGCTCAGCAATTTGTTTTGGCATGGCGATCAAGAGGGCGTATTTATTTTGGGTAGACTCCTTCGTATGTCCCGAACCAAAATTTAATAGCGCTTTCATATTCTGGCAGTCATATTGCACAAGTGCTAGCGACTCAGCCTGTGCCAGCTTTCATCGATTGACCAGTAACAACTGTGAATTGAAATCTCATTTTTAAAAAATGACGTCACTTTTACCCTAAGCTGGTATTTGTAAAGAGTTTTCCGCTTTTGCTTTAGCATTGGTAGTAATAGCCAAGTCTCTTTGACAAATTCACGTTTCGAGAGATATTGCCATCAATAAAGATTTTGTATTGCAAACAATTGTGGTTTTTCCTTCTATTTATATTGCTGCTTATGGGATATGTTGATACTATCATGTTCATTTTAGCATAGAGCAAGGACCCAAGGAGTCAGAACTCTTGGGCGACTTACATTTTGACCATTAACATACCAATCCCTCGGGAATGTCTATAGCTACATCACTGTGACCGCAAGCCTCGACCATTCAAAGCGTGAATGCCAGCGGCCTTTGAACACGATGATCGTCGCCGCCTTTTTAGTTGGTAACCAACAACCTCCCTATATGCTGCATAATAAGTCATGTCACGTCGCTGCTCTTTTTTGAAAAATATATTTTACGACAAGATAGGTTTTTACAACTGCGCAGTTGTTAGATGTGAGTTATGAACTCAAGTTAGCAATGTGCAGTTGTTGGTGCTTAAAAGCGTTATCTGTCCCTGTAATTTGGAGATCAATTGGATTTCTTTCAGATAAGTTTTCATGTATTTCCAGACATTTTAATTGGCAATATATTGTAACGAAATATTGCTTCGCGCACTGGGCTTCCGTAGCTGCTGAGCGCTGGTGCGCGGGCTGCGTTCCGTGCGGCAGTGCGCGTCGCTGGTGCTCTGCGTGCAGTGTATATAAGCGCGCTGCACGTGCGTCGCGGGCGTCTTTCCGTGCTTGCTCTTGCTCCGTGCGGACGAAAGCAAGTACGCTCTGCCGTTGCTCGCTGGCTGTTGGATTGGTGGGATTAGGCTGTACCCCGTGAACCCTAGTTGCGGGGTGAGTAGCTGCGTCTTAGGCTTATCGGTCCCGATGTCTATTGTAGTTACCCGATTGGTGATTGTTTGTGATTCTTAATTATAAAGTCCCCAAGAGATAATCGTCATTGGTGTACGAATCAACCCTGTAATTAGCGCCTATATAGGAACCTGTGTATTACTTTGAATACATCAACCAGTTCAAGTATATAAGCCTGGTGTGGTGCATAATCGTTGACGTGTCTACCCTTGTGTGGTGAGCGTGTGTGCGTGGTGTGCAGACCTAGGCGCCTGGAGGTAGACTTCCCCCAAACGAGTCCGCCCCTCAGGCCTCTGCGGTTACCGCTCGTCGTGGAGGCCGAAGCCCGTTATTTAGTCAGCGGCAGACGCCGCCTGGTAAAGTCCGCTACAAATTGGTGTCAGAAGTGGGATAGGCGTTGGGTTTACTTCACCTGCATAGGACACATGTTACTACACCTGCATAGGACACAATCATTTCACCTGCATAGGACACACGATTTAAATCACCTGTATAGGACCTACATTAGACACTAGCGAGTTATGGAACAACAGCAGCAGCAGCAGAGGGCGGAAGGACCACAGACGGCATCGCTGGATGAGTGGCGACGGGCTGAGGGGTTGGAGATTAGCCAACGGTCCCTTGAAGAGAGACGGCAGTTGGAGAAGTTGTATACGCAGCTCCACTCAGAGTTAGACCAACTACGGGTGCAGTTAGGTGAAATAGATGTCAAGAGGCCACGAGTACCGGAAGGGACGATGGAGTTTGAATCACCACCTTCGAGAGGGAGGTATAATGATGATTATACCGGAAGGGCCTCGACGCTGGCGAACTATGGAGACACGGGGAGCAGTTCATCACCTACACCAGTGCCAAGGAGCAGGCCGACACCTAAGCCGAGAACAGGTCGTCGTGTACCTTCATTGGTGATGATGGCGCCAGTTAATTCACCAGTTTCATCATCTACAGCGATGGGCGCAGTAATTGATGTCGACGGAGTAGGCGGTGAAGACATCATGAACATTGGTTCGTCGATGGAGAGGAGTTCTTCCTTGCAGCTAACAGAAAGAACGACCGACCAATTAGAGAAGCCTTCAGTTAGAAAAGATTTGAAGCGTGAAGGGAGACACGAGGGAAATCAGGGGAAAGATGAGAGCCATACGACTACGACAATTCGCCGCCCAAATATTGTGCCGGATAGATACAACGGGAAAACCTCATGGAGAGATTTTTTGCACCACTTTGAGGCTTGCAAACTTGCTAACCAATGGGATGACAAACAGGCGAAAGTTTTCTTAGCTGCCAGTCTGCAGAGGACAGCCGTAAAGGTGCTGAGTAACGGACCGGCTGGTGAAGAAATGACGTATGAAGACATGAAAGACAGACTAGAAAGGAGATTTGGTCCGGGGCAGTTGTCCGAAAATCATCTGATGGAACTTCGTTGTAGGCGACAAGGCCCGAGAGAGACCTTAAGGGAACTTGGTCAGGCGATAAGGGAGCTGGCTACACTAGCCTATCCGGAGATTGCAGACGAGGGGAAAGACCGCCTAGCGAGAGGCCATTTTTCCGATGCAATTGAGGACCAAGCCATACGGGAGGGGATTTTTCGGGCGAGGCCAAATACGCTCGATGAGGCAATCAGAGCGGCCATGGCGACGGAGAGTTTCTTGAAAATAGAGGAACAACGGAGTGGTCATAGACAGAAACACGCTCGAGTTCTCGGTGGGGAGACAGACACGCTGCAGCATGGGCTGGAGGGGATTGCCGATGACATTTACCGGAGAACAACTCAGGCCATACAAGAGGCGCAAGTCGCAACAAGAGCTTGGGTGACACACCAGCTTGCCAAGGCAACATCTACGGACGGACTACGGAAGGAGAAACAAGACGAAGACAGTAACACTTATCATAGACGGCGATTTATGGCGGACATAGTGTGCTACAGGTGTGGTAGAAACGGGCACTTCGCACGAAATTGCAGAGCCACTGCGGAAGAGGGGAAGAAGTCGGGAAACGGGCTGCAGCCGACCCAGAGGCCCGAGGGAAAGCTGCCTGGAGACGAGGGCCAAAACCACAAGACGCACGACCAGTAACAGGCGAGCGCGCAGACAAAAACACAATATTGCCAAAGGCGAGCACAAAGGGAGGCATGTATGTTCCTGCAGTGATACGGGGGCAGCATGCGAAACTTCTAATAGACACCGGAGCCACGGACACATTCCTATCATCCGCATTGTATTATAAAATCTCACCCGAACGAAGACCCCATCTTCAAGCAGATGGAACGCACATTAAGAATGCTGATGGTTCAGTTATAGCGACACTGGGCAGCGCCTGGATGGAGGTGCAGGTAGGAAAGACTACACACGCTGTATATGCAACATTTGGAGCCTGTCCGACCATGGATGGCATTTTGGGCATGGATTTTTTGCTACCGACGTGCGGAACACTTAACTTCAGAACACTAGAACTATCCGTCAATGGCGAGCGGGTGCAGTGTAGTGATGGAATGGGGTCAGCTTTTTGTGCAAGAATCGTCATTGGATGGACTACAAGGGTGCCTGCTGGACACGAAGCAATTTTACAAGGGCACGTAACTGGCAAGGTGCAGGTTAACGGCATTGGAGTAATTGAGCCGGCTGACCGGAATGATATTTCCGACAGGGGAATGCTTGTGGCACGGACAGTGGTGACTGCAGAGCAGGGTGTTCTGCCGATCCGTGTGTTTAACCCGGGTAGGCGTGAATGCGTAGTCCGTAGAGGGACTATGGCTGGCTACCTTACGCCTGTAGAGGTGGACGAGATAGAGGAGACACAAGGCGCACATTCTCAAGCGGCTGGATCACAAGACGTTCCTGATCACCTTGCAGATTTATTTAGCAGATGCAAGCAGGGAGTGGACCAAAAATACCACAACGACATTGCTAAGTTATTGCAGAATAATCAAGATGTGTTCTCCAGAGGCGATGAGGACATTGGTAGGACAGACTGTGTCAAGCATCACATTGAAACGGGCGATGCAGCGCCTGTGAAGCAAAAACCGAGAAGATATTCGCCAAAAGAACAAGAGGAGATAACACGTCAAGTGCAGAAGTTGCTTGCTGGTGGACAGATAGAACAATCAGACAGTCCATGGGCATCCAACGTCGTGCTTGTAAACAAGAAAGACGGGACAAAGAGATTCTGTATTGACTATCGCCGCCTGAACTCATTGACAATAAAGGACGCATACCCAATACCGCGTATCGATGATACACTAGACACCTTGGCAGGGGCCAAGTGGTTTTCCACGTTGGATCTCGCTGCAGGGTATTGGCAGGTAGAGCTAGACGACGAGGCCAAGAAGAAATCAGCATTCGTGGTCCGCGGTGGTCTGTACTGCTGGCGGGTCATGCCATTCGGCCTCTGCAATGCCCCCTCCACATTTGAGAGGTTAATGGAGCGGGTTTTGGCGGGCCTCCAATGGGACATGCTCCTAGTGTATCTGGATGACGTAATCATCTTTGCCAAGACTGTAGAAGAAGAGCTAAGACGCCTTGAGGTGGTCTTTCAACGCCTTCGAGGCGCGGGTCTGAAACTTAAGCCAAAAAAGTGTGAGTTGTTCAAGCAGCAGGTGTTGTACCTAGGGCATGTCGTATCAAACGAGGGCGTTGCTACGAATCCAGAGAAGATACGGGTAGTACGCGACTGGCCGACTCCAACAACTGTAACCGAGGTGCAAAGTTTCATAGGATTGGCGTCATATTATAGGCGTTTCGTGAAGGGATTCGCCGACAAAGCCCGACCCCTGCATCGCTTGACGGAGAAAGGAAGGCAGTTTAAGTGGGACGACGATTGTGAAACATCGTTTCAACGGCTCAAGGGACTGCTCCAAGAGGCACCTATATTGGCTAACCCTAACCCTGAAGAAGATTACATCCTTGATACAGACGCCAGCAACGTATAGGTGCTGTTCTTTCTCAGTTGGTGGATGGACAGGAAAGAGTCATTGCCTATGGAAGCAGGGCCCTGAGCAAACCAGAGAAGAACTATTGCGTTACACGCAAAGAGCTTTTGGCAGTTGTGGTCTTTTTGAAGCAGTATAGGCCTTACATTTACGGACAGAAAATCACCATAAGAACTGACCACGGGGCACTCCGGTGGATACTCAACGTTGGCTACAGGTACTCAGCGAGTACGATATCACCATAGTTCACAGGGCAGGACGTTCCCATGGAAACGCGGATGGTCTCTCGCGCCGGCCGTGTCCACAGTGTGGTATGGATGACAGAGATATAACAGCAAAGACCTATCCAGGCGACGTGAACCAAAGAGGAGACGAGACGAAACCCGTGGAAGAACCTACAGTACGAATTGTGACAATAGAACCAACAGTAGCACACGAATCATGGAGACGGGAACAGGAGGACGATCAAACACTTGGTTGGATCCTAAGGGCGAAGGCTGCTGCCACACCTAGACCAGAGTGGTCAGAGATTACATCAAGTTCGCCTTCAGTGAAGTCGTATTGGCTGCGGTGGGACCAGATAGAAATTAGAAAAGGACTCTTGTGTAAGAGGTGGGAGTCGGATGATGGCGGGCAGATAAGATACCAGGTTATTGTGCCAAAACCACATCGACAGGAGGTAGTGGACGAACTTCATGGGGGACTGACAGGAGGACACCTTGGTCAGAAGAAAACACTGGCAAAGGTGCGCCAAAGATTTTTTTGGTCTGGGATGAATGCCGATGTTAGGTCCTTTGTCAGGCAGTGCGACACCTGCGCCTCAAAGAAGTCGCCTACTAAACGTCGAAGAGCCCCACTGCAACAGTACGTAGTTGGTGCCCCAATGCAGCGTGTGGCACTGGACATCCTTGGACCTCTTCCAGAAACTGAACGTGGCAACAAATATGTGTTAGTCGTTGGCGACTACTTTAGCAAATGGATAGAAGCGTATCCAGTGCCTGACGAGAGAGCAGTGACTGTGGCTCAGAAGTTAGTTATGGAATTTGTGTGTAGGTTCGGAGTCCCCGTCGAGCTACATTCAGACCAGGGAAGGAACTTTGAATCCCAGGTGTTTGGAGAGATGTGCAAGGTTCTGGGGATTAAAAAGACGCGTTCGACACCATACAACCCAAAATCGGATGGGATGATAGAGCGCTTCAACCGGACCTTGCTCAGTATGGTTGCTGTGATGATAGAACCCCATCGACGTCAACGCGATTGGGATGAGAAGGTGGCACTTGCAACGTTCGCCTACCGGGCAACACCACACGAATCCACGGGGGAAACACCTAACATGCTAATGTTAGGCCGGGAGGTGCTCTTGCCTCTAGACTTGACCACTAGGGTTTCCTCAGACAAGGATGAGGGAGATGTCAGAAGCGATTATGCTTACGACTTACGGGAAGGAATGCGATTTGCGCACGAAAAGGCTAGGGAGCACCTAAAAAACAGTGCAAGGCGGCAGAAGAAATACTACGACCACAAGACAAGTTCAACGACGCTAAGGACCGGGCAGTTTGTTTGGTTACACAACCCGAGTAAGAAAAAAGGCCTGTCACCTAAGTTGCAACGGAGGTGGGAGGGACCTTACCTTATTCTGAAGAAGCTATCGGAGGTCACTTTCAGAATTCAGAGGAACCGACGGGGCAAGAAGAAAGTTGTTCATTTCGACCGACTAAAGCCCTATGAAGGTCGCCCACTCGTGCCTTGGGATGGGACAGAACCACATGGAACACCTCGTCAACCACAGAGACAAGAAGGAGAATCAGAGATAGTAGGAGTGGAAAACGCTGAGGCGGTAGAAGAGACTGTATATGAGGAAGTAGAAGCGGAAGAAGCTAGGGAGCTTAGTGAACCAGGGCAAGAAATACCAGAAACCCTAGAAGTACAAGAAGAAAGCCAAAGAGAGACTCTAGAACCTGTAGCCGGGAGAAGAAATCCACCTAGGCATCGCCGTAAACCACAACGTTACTTGTAACATCACACATAGAAGGCGGGACCTACGTAGGGTTAACCCAGGGAATCACCTCCTCTGAGGCGTGGATGTGTGAGGAGAGAGTGAATGAGTTGTGAAAAGTAGACACCCTAAAGGTTTAAGATAGCAGTGAGGACTAACCGTAATTTCATTCTGTAATTTGTCGACAGAGTCATCATCATGAGAAACTCACCGCCGAAGAAGACACCAAGGGACCTTGATGAAGCAGCGACAGTGGAGTGCCCCACCTGCCATGATGTGTTTCTGCACAAGCGCAGTTTGGAGCGACACATCAAGGTTGAGCATGGCCCGCAAGAATATTATTGGTGTGGACAATGTGAGCACAGAAACAACAGACGGGATAACCTACGGGCCCACTATTGCGACTGTCACCCATCGGCACAGAGAGAAGTAAGCCAGATTAGAGCTGAGACGTACGAATCCAGAGAGCGTGCTAGGCGCTCTAACATCGAAGAGTCAGGCCACTGCTCTCACGAGAACCACCCTACCACAGCCGAGAGGGATAATGAAGCCAGACGCAAGGCAGAGACAAAGTCAGGCTCTTCTGGACGGGGCAGTGACCACCCGGAAGCCGGTAATAACGGGAGAAAGCGTAGCCGAGCGACTGATGCCGGAGACAAGCCATCAAAGAAGCGCCTTCGAGGTGAAAGTGCCCCAGCAACAGTGTCAAGAGCACCAAATGAACGCCAGGTTGAGGAGGAGCGACCGGCCACAAGGGCGCGCAGGGTGAAGGCTCCTTCCACGATCTCTCTTGGCCCCGACGACGAGGCGATGGAGCTCTCCAGCTCTGAGAAAGCAAAGGAGAAAGCTGAGTCACCTACACAGGTGGTGGTATCTGTAGCAGCAGGAAACACCTCAGAAGGTGATTTGTTGGGCACAGACGTGCCACAAGCGGCCACAGAGGTCGAGATACCTACAACTGCAGCGGATGGTGAGGATGAGAGTGTACCGGAGATAATGGTGTCTGCATCACCGAGTATGTGGGAGAATGAGGGGTCCGGGAGCCCACAGCGAGAATGGCGACCTGTCAGGCCAGGAGGAAAACCGTTAAGCATGATGAGGTTGATTCGTGGTCTGGGAGAAAATCCCGAGGAAGGCGCCACAGAGACGGAGGGCCTGCGCATGCCATCCACACCCTTCCAGATCAACAAGCTGCTGCCTGGACAAATGGTCCGCTGGAGGGAGGTAAAGGAGACCTACCTATACAAGGGCAACGACAAGGTAATCAAAGGTAAAACGTCTCGAGAATTCGATGTTGTTTACTTACGGCCCTATGCTGAGCAAGTGGAGACCAAGGGGAAAGAGCCGGGCACCGCACCACCTGGTCAGAGTAGACACCTGTGCAGGCTGGTGAGGACGGAGGGTGACCAAGCAGGAGCACCATACAAGGACAACGACCTAGTTGACGCCATGATCGGCAATGTTCAGCGGGTGGCAGGGGCTGACATACGGGAAGTCTACGTGGATGGAGAGAGAGTAACGAAGGACAAGACAAAGCGGGTCTTCGACTGCAGTTTCCAGGCGGGAGTTGCAGTGAACAGAAAACCATAGCTGTACAGGGACGTTTAAACTTTTAAGTTTGATGTTAACACCTTGAAGGACTTTTTTAGTGTTGCCGAGTTCGACCTTCTAGGCGTTTTGGCGTTAGGCGTCAATGTTTCTAAGAAAAGATCTCAGGTTTAAAGTCAAACCTGTAAAGGCTCTTATAAGGATAAGGTCTTATTGTTGTTTAACTAAAGTTTTATGAAAGAGTTTTTGTAAAAAACCTTAGGTTTAAAATTTAACCTGTATAGGCTCTTGAGGATAGGGTCTTATTGTTGTTTTACCTAAAGTTTTATGAAAGAGAATTGTAGCCTTTTATTTTTGTATAAGAAAGCCTTACGTAGTTTTCTTAAGTTTAAAGACTTTTTGAAATTAGGTCAGTATTGTTCTTGTTTAAACAAACACCTAAGAGACTTTAGGACACCTTACTTAAGGCGCAATATTTCTTTTAAAGTTTTGCTAAGCTGAATGGTCAAGGGGACTGACCAGCCTTGAGGTGCGGCTGTGTAACGAAATATTGCTTCGCGCACTGGGCTTCCGTAGCTGCTGAGCGCTGGTGCGCGGGCTGCGTTCCGTGCGGCAGTGCGCGTCGCTGGTGCTCTGCGTGCAGTGTATATAAGCGCGCTGCACGTGCGTCGCGGGCGTCTTTCCGTGCTTGCTCTTGCTCCGTGCGGACGAAAGCAAGTACGCTCTGCCGTTGCTCGCTGGCTGTTGGATTGGTGGGATTAGGCTGTACCCCGTGAACCCTAGTTGCGGGGTGAGTAGCTGCGTCTTAGGCTTATCGGTCCCGATGTCTATTGTAGTTACCCGATTGGTGATTGTTTGTGATTCTTAATTGTAAAGTCCCCAAGAGATAATCGTCATTGGTGTACGAATCAACCCTGTAATTAGCGCCTATATAGGAACCTGTGTATTACTTTGAATAAATCAACCAGTTCAAGTATATAAGCCTGGTGTGGTGCATAATCGTTGACGTGTCTACCCTTGTGTGGTGAGCGTGTGTGCGTGGTGTGCAGACCTAGGCGCCTGGAGGTAGACTTCCCCCAAACGAGTCCGCCCCTCAGGCCTCTGCGGTTACCGCTCGTCGTGGAGGCCGAAGCCCATTATTTAGTCAGCGGCAGACGCCGCCTGGTAAAGTCCGCTACAAATTGGTGTCAGAAGTGGGATAGACGTTGGGTTTACTTCACCTGCATAGGACACATGTTACTACACCTGCATATGACACAATCATTTCACCTGCATAGGACACACGATTTAAATCACCTGTATAGGACCTACATTAGACACTAGCGAGTTATGGAACAACAGCAGCAGCAGCAGAGGGCGGAAGGACCACAGACGGCATCGCTGGATGAGTGGCGACGGGCTGAGGGGTTGGAGATTAGCCAACGGTCCCTTGAAGAGAGACGGCAGTTGGAGAAGTTGTATACGCAGCTCCACTCAGAGTTAGACCAACTACGGGTGCAGTTAGGTGAAATAGATGTCAAGAGGCCACGAGTACCGGAAGGGACGATGGAGTTTGAATCACCACCTTCGAGAGGGAGGTATAATGATGATTATACCGGAAGGGCCTCGACGCTGGCGAACTATGGAGACACGGGGAGCAGTTCATCACCTACACCAGTGCCAAGGAGCAGGCCGACACCTAAGCCGAGAACAGGTCGTCGTGTACCTTCATTGGTGATGATGGCGCCAGTTAATTCACCAGTTTCATCATCTACAGCGATGGGCGCAGTAATTGATGTCGACGGAGTAGGCGGTGAAGACATCATGAACATTGGTTCGGCGATGGAGAGGAGTTCTTCCTTGCAGCTAACAGAAAGAACGACCGACCAATTAGAGAAGCCTTCAGTTAGAAAAGATTTGAAGCGTGAAGGGAGACACGAGGGAAATCAGGGGAAAGATGAGAGCCATACGACTACGACAATTCGCCGCCCAAATATTGTGCCGGATAGATACAACGGGAAAACCTCATGGAGAGATTTTTTGCACCACTTTGAGGCTTGCAAACTTGCTAACCAATGGGATGACAAACAGGCGAAAGTTTTCTTAGCTGCCAGTCTGCAGGGGACAGCCGTAAAGGTGCTGAGTAACGGACCGGCTGGTGAAGAAATGACGTATGAAGACATGAAAGACAGACTAGAAAGGAGATTTGGTCCGGGGCAGTTGTCCGAAAATCATCTGATGGAACTTCGTTGTAGGCGACAAGGCCCGAGAGAGACCTTAAGGGAACTTGGTCAGGCGATAAGGGAGCTGGCTACACTAGCCTATCCGGAGATTGCAGACGAGGGGAAAGACCGCCTAGCGAGAGGCAATTTTTCCGATGCAATTGAGGACCAAGCCATACGGGAGGGGATTTTTAACACAAACGGGCAGTTGGTGTGGTGATGAGGATCGATTCATGCTTAATTTGAAAATGTCTCTGCAGGCAACTATCAATAGGGTTAAAGAGAGGAGAACTGCTTTTCAGTATTTGAAACATAATGCAGTTGAAAGTTACTTACTTGGAGACTCTGGCGATTTGTCCTACTCATTCTTGCAAGAGTCCGTTTCCTTTTTTTACAGCCATGTGTTCAAATGTCATTCATATATACATGCACACAGCTAGTCTGACTAACTCATTGTCAAACGGAGCCCTACTTACAACCGATGATGTAGTAACCAACGGATAAAGTATCAGCAACCGATACTGTCACACCAAACTGACCAATATTGTGTCACTAACCAATAACCGACTAAACGTTACTACACTATCAGTCAATTTTTGTTACATTATCAGCTAGGACCGATAATGTAGCAACAATTGAGAGATAGTGAAGTACATTTTATTACACTATCGGTCAATTGGTGTTACATTATCTGTTAGCAATTAAATTATCTGTCAATTTATGTGACATTATCGGTTGGTGATACGTTATCCGTTGGTTACTACAGCCATTTGGTTTCATACACGAAAGCGTGACGGTTGATAAGCAAAGCTAATCCGATTACGTACTTCGAAGCTGTAACATAGCAGTGAAATTCATGAACCCCAACAAACATTGCTTTTTAAACGTTGCGTTTCTTTGAAATATGCTCAGTATGATTGAATTGTTAAATTATAAAGGAAGAAGAAATGCTAAACTTTATGTCAGTTAAACAATCGCCACCATCGATGCCAAAACTGGTTACTGGTAAAGCTGCACCTTTAAGTCTGGAAGCAAACGTTCGAAAACTTCCCCAAATCTATGTATTTATATCAATTTCTAGGAATTTTCCTAGTTGTTATTTCAAGAGAAGTTGAACACCTATCCTCTAAGTATATACCGAATGTAAGGTTAATCTGTTGTTGCGAACGCTAGTGTTACACTTTGAATTATCTCCAAGGAAAATTTCGATGAGGATTTTTTGCCAAACCAACCCACGTGCATTGTTCAGCAAAGTGCCGTAGGCGCTACGATTTACCGACGTCGTCCCGGCAACACAATGACAAAGGGCATATTAGCACATTCATTAGCGTCAGTCGGCGTGACTTGGCGTTGGTCTAGGTATCGACCAATGGAAGCCGGCAAAAGGGGGGATATTTATCAATTAATAACTCGTGAAGGAGGAATATCTCTAAATGTTTACTGTACATCATAATGGATAGGAACCCGTTTAACCTCGCGAGGCTTGAAAAGATTGACAGAAATTGCAAACCCCATGTGTTACAACTTTCAAAAATGCACCTAGGCAGGCCTATCATTCCAATTTCAACGAAATGTAATGAACATATCACAACGATTTTTAGCACATAGTTGGATCGTAATTAAGGAAATAAACCCTGAAAGTTGCATGAAGATACAACCTTCCAAACGGGAGAAATTAATTTCGCCAGCTAAAGTGAACATGTCTGTGTACATGTAGTTTCATTCAGAATATAGTGTTACGTAACCTTTAGAATTCGTCATTCGCAACCACATGGCTGACTACATTATCAGTTGTAACAAGTCCTCTCTCTCCGGTCCTATGTGTGTGCATAGCGATTTTCCATATACTATAACAGATATGCGAGAATGTTTTGTTTTATTTAAATAAAAGAAATGATGCTGGGCACGCGCCGAGGTGATCCAATCAATGGCCTTAAATTTAAACTAACTAAATGTCCCCATGCGTCCAATTTAGTGACAATAGTCTTAGGGATAGGGGCCTAGTTGTTTTCTTGCCCTAAGAACAATAGTACCTAAAAGTTCACCCCCGGTGGCGCGCTCCCAGAACCCCTAGGAAAATTAACGTGAAACAAATTCATTCCGTGTGACCACTTACTTTCAGTCTCTATATATTCCATTATGTACCAGTTTAACAGGCAAAGTGTGATTCAATCCAATATATAAATCCAAAACTTTCAGTTTTAAAACATCTTTACAGTATACATAGCACATGAACTATGGTAAGTTTTTAATTCCTTATGTAACATAAAACTTGGCTTCTTTTTTTTCTGATTTCTTTTTTTTTCTTCTTGAATTTATACACACAATTTACATATAACAAACTTGGCATATTTCTGTTCGATATTTTGTTTTAAAACACCTTAACCACAGATTATGTATCTTGATTGGCCGAGAGCGTGTCATATTGCATTCGCTATTTTTGCTATCTTGCTGTGCACGGCAAAAAGTACTATTCCCGTAGCAACCAAAGTACTATACGATGAGAAGCGGTATTGTGTGCAAATGCTTATACGGGTGTGCGCGTTGCGCGTGGTGTAGTAAAACTAGCTATGGATCACCGAAGGAGGCTAGTTTTACTGCACCACTCGAATCAGTCAATATTTGTATATTAGTGAACAGAAACAAAATGTTCGTTTTTATAAACATAATTATATTCTCCTTCTTTTGCTTTCTTTGTTCTCTCTAAAGCGGACAGCATTATGAATTAGGTTTATAACCCTTTCAACGCTGCCACATATTTATCTGAAGGAATCGAAACCAAAATATGATCATACTCATATGCCATGCACGTGTATGCTTTTTCTTAGATTCAGAGGCGGTATAAGCTTACAGAGAACGAAACATTTCACGGTTATTACTAGTCACGTGACTTACAAACATGGCTTGTATGGTTTCCGAGTAAACTTACACGAATTGCAAATTCCTTTTTTTCCAAATGCAAATATGTTGTAAACGATAGTTGACCGTACCAGTCCATGACTGTCACTCTCGGTTTCTGATTGGCCAGGCAATGCGCGGAGGCGTTGCCTTTTTTTACATGATTGGCAGTTGTTGCCTGTCCTAGGTTTCAAGCCTGTGTTGGGTACAAGCCGCGCCAGCACCGCCTTTCGCGCGCCCGTCAAAAGGTACCACAGTCGCGTTCAGGCTTTGCAAAGGACGGGGACCTCAGAAAACTGTTCTGAAAATCGATCATTCATTTATACTTGCCAGAGCTTTTATTTGCATACATTCGTCATCATGGGTAAGTACTTCAGTAAGTAAAATTGAATTGCAAGTAGTGTCTCATTTTATGAAAACTGAAAAATCGCCTGACGTGAAAGACAAATATCGTGCTCAAAACTAACCTCTCACTTCCAAAATCCTGAAATAAATTTGGATTAGTGAAACTTGGTGTATTTGTACTAAGATCAAACTGTATAAAATAATCTGTGTCGGTTATCGGGTGAAAATCGAAAGTTAAATATGAGACAAAGATGTTTTTAAGGATATACACTTCTTTGGAATAAACTTTACGGACTCATTAGCATTGACAAGTAACATTTTAAATGGCCTTTGAGAAGAACTGAAGTTAAGCCCGCACGACTAATCTACAACCCATCGGCTCTTGGTGGGTGAAAATTTGTGTCGTTATACATTTTTGTTCTCACGCAAGTACGCGATGTGAAAACATTTAATGTGAACCAACAATGAGACCCAGGAACGAAAGTACGCGATGTGAAAGGTCGTAATAAAAATCTCCAAGTGATTTTTTCATCACTTTGTTTTGATGGAGGAATGCCAAGGTCAATTTATTCTAATGCCAATAAATATAGCGAGAGAAAGGGCACCGCAGTGTAAAATGCCCACATGCTTCCGGGTTCCGAAAGCTCGCCGCGTGACCTTTTACTTTCAGGCTCTATTGCATTGTTCTTCCTCCTTCCAGACCCAACGAGTTTTATGACTTATTTTGATTATTTAAAATTAATCACGAATTCACCCTGCACGATTGTGAAGCCAGCGTGCGACTCTTTAGATAAAACATGCTAGTTTGTTTCAGTCCAGATTGACTTAAGTAGGCCTAATTTGTAAATGGATTTTTTTGTGGTTTTCATGTTTGTTTTTCTTCATTTAATTTGTTTTTTTTTTGATAATTTTGATCATCCATTTATTTGACTCAGCGCTACGTTTATATGATTTTGTTTTAATATCCGAGTGCTGCTTGTGCAAAGAACCAATTTTCTTGGAGAAAGTTGGCAGGAACAAGTAAAGTTCTGGTGTCTTTCTTTTTCATAAATATTGAGTAAAAGCCGATGTTTGTTAAGTTGTATATACCATCTAAATTTCGTTATTTATCTTTCATTTATGTTCATTTAACTCCAAAATGTAAGTGTGCTTTGCCAGCGTTTCAGCTACCGTCAGTTCAAATCTTTTAACGATTAAGCATCTCGTATTTAAATTCTTTTAAAAAGGAATTGCAACATTTCATAAAACAGGACATTTCCTCTTTCAAATTTTTTAACACTGTTCAAGAAGACAAAGAATTGTCTAGCATAGCATTTAAAATTAAAATAATGTTCAGTGTGTTGAAAGTTAAACACTTAAAACTTTTTTTCCGGGGGGGGGCAGGGGGAGTGGGGGGGGGGTAACGGTGTTTTTAAAACGAAAAGGCAAACAACAATTAGGTAATCAAGAAAGTAAATTATATCCTTCTTCAATGTCCCAATATGCTGTCAACGCGTGATTTCTGATGAACATCATGTATGAGTTTAAGGGAAATGTAAAGTTTTTGTTGTTGCTTTTCTTTCAGAGGGGAAACTGTTGACTTTTCTGCTGGTTCTTTGCGCAGCTTACAACGGTATGTTTTGTTATTTTCAATCGCTTGGTTAGTTTTGTTGCTACATGTATAAATGAACGGATGAATGATGGACTTGTTGAAGGCCCTGTAAAATGATATTCAGCATTTTAATTTTTGAAGGGATTTGGGAACAGTTCACTATAACCACAGAATTTCAGTCAATCAAAAGGTGTTGTTTTCATGTGGAAAAGTTCTATCTCACCGATCAAGTAAATAAATGAATTTTAAGTCGATCAAGGTCACGCACGCATGGGCCGAAAGCCAACGCAAGCTTTTACGAGACTGCATATGAGACTACAGAAAAACACCGACAACTACTCGGATGTACCACTATCAGCCAAGATGGCGATGTGAGTGAAAAGTTGAATTTGTGTGCTATATTTTTATACCAAATATAACTGCTTTTGACAAATTAAAGTGTTGTTACGGCGCGTCAAACAAAAATCATACATAATAGCAACTAAAGCGAGGGCCGATTGCTTTCAGGGGTACATTCAATTCTTAAAAAAAAAAAGACCAAACGTAATGCCAAGTTTCAGTAGGCAGATGATAGCGAACGCTTCATTTACATGTGAAACACGTGCAGGAGCCCTTTATATTTTCGGTCCAAATCGCCGGTTGAAATTGGTTGGAAGATTACGGATCCGCTGTATGCCTTCCATCTGGTTTCGGTCGGGGGGGGGGGGGGAGTTGGGTTCTCCACTTGCATCCGTATATTTGGCGCATCGTGCGAACTAAGTCTTCACCGCACATTAAGTCTGGATGTGATCTGCCCGGATCGTTTCGGGGAACACTGTCCTACACATCAAGTTTAACACATCAAGGATGCACTGAACCAATTCAAGCCCCATTGAAAACAGTGTAAAATCAACAAAGTTCAGGGCCAAATAAAATGCAAGCCGACATCACTGGGGTTTCTCAAACACAAATTAAATTATTGTCTAGTACTTCATCTTTTCATTTCTTTTCAATTTTGGGTAGACTAGCCGATTACATTTTTAAATATTCACACCAAAACAAAATCACCTCCCGAAAAGTGATAGTTCCCAAGCCTGCATGTAGCCGTTTTACAAGTGGCATCCTTCCTCTTTCTCAGGCAAATAGGACCCATTTTTCAACCGTATCTTTATCAAGCCTGCCCTCAGATGGAAGCCCAAAAACCAGGGAGTTGATCCTTGGCTACATTTACACAATTCCACAGTTTTTAAAGCCAAACGGTCTCCGTTTTCAAAAGAAACTGTGGGGTCACTTTTTATGCTAATCAGTTCGCGTAGAAATTCTCACTTGAATTAGTTCACTGCATCCTCAAGGTGTAACCTGAGACGATCCGGACAAATCACATCCAGACTGGATGCGCGGTGAAGACCTCGGCGATGCTCACTGTATATTGTGCACATCAAGTCCGATACTGATAAGGTTTTTCAGATGTCCCATCAGCTGCGAGTTGGTCCTCCTCAAGGTAATCTTATTCCGCCTTGGCAAGGGTGAGGTCTGTTTTTGGAACCACTGCGCTTACGGGAATGATGTGATTATAATAGCCTTTCTTGCCGCGCTGTCGTTGTCTGTCTGGTGGTTATTTTGTTGTTTCACCGATACCCAAAAATAAGTAATACGCATGTTGTGAAGTCATGTTTTTGTGGTAATTCTTCGTAATTCTCTCACACAGGCATGATTAATATTAACAATGATATACATTTAGGACAAAAGTGAAGAGTTTGTTTACGGTGTAAATCGAGGACACCCATGTGCAACATCATCAGTGAATCGAGGAGAACCTTGATTAGAAAATGTATACAAATTCAATAAGAGCTGTTGCGAAAATTTTGTATGTGTTACATTCACTATGTGGACTTCCGAACAAAATATGTCCCCATAAACCAGGTATCAGCGACGTTATGTGGGCTTGCCCACGTCCATACAAGGTTTCCCCATCTCTAGAAAGCAGATTTATAGGCATTTTCGGGTTTAGGTTTAATTGTGGCAAAATGAAAAGAAACACTAAAGGGAATCATAGAAAAGAAATAGGTTGAAAGAGTTTGTACAGTTTGAGTAAAGTGATTTGTTTTCACTGATTTTTCTTAACTACACGAAAACAAAGGAATGTCCGCACTAGGTATGTAAAACAAACAGGGGTGTATAAACAATGCCTTCAGGGGGACCGGAACATTGGGAGGTACCCCATCAGGCCATTAATTTTGTGACCTTGTCGGGTACTAAAGTGGTATTCCACAAGTTGTTTACGAAATAGATATACGCTGTGGTACTTTCTATGACAGTTAGAGCGCTATATAAATGTTCAGTATTATTATGGAGTTTACTCAAAACTAGGAATTTCCAAGGTTGGTTGATTCGTCGCAAATGGAAGGGTTTTAGAAAGGGGTTATTAAGTCCGAATTACAGCCCAGGAAATTTATTCGGGCTAAAATAAGAGCATTTTGAAATTAGTATGCGACATAGCAAAATTTAAGTACACGAGAACAAAGGAAATGTACCCCACTTCTATGCCTGTGTAACGGTATGTGCGTATATGTGAACGTATTAACACTGCCTTATGGGGTACCGGAACAATGGGAGGTACCCCACAAGGAATGCCCACCGACATGCGGGGTACCGTTTTTGTACCCCACAAGTTTTTCACGAAATAGATATATGGATTTTACTCAAAAACTAGGAATTTCCAAGGTGGGTTGATCCGTCGCTATTGGAAGAGTTTTAGAAAAGGGATATTAAGTCTGAATTCAGCCCAGGAAACAAATTCTGGTTAAAATAAGAGCATTTTGAAATTAGTGCGACATCGCAAAATTTGAGTAAAAGAGAACAAAGGAAGTACCTAACTTCTATGCCTGTGTATAAAGCGGCTGTGTGCTCAAATTTGTATCCTTGTGGAGACACGCACACAATAGGGAACAAAACATTGTAAAGGTCTCCACAAGGCAATTTATATAGATGAATAGGTCTCTACAAGGTTTTCACGAAATAGATATATGGATTTTACTCAAAAACTAGGAATTTCCAAGGTGGGTTGATCAGTCGCAAATGGAAGAGTTTTAGAAAAGGGATATTAAGTCCGAATTTCAGCCACGGAAATTACTTCTGGTTAAAATAAGAGCATTTTGAAACTTCACTTTCAAAATCGAAAACTTCACTACACGAGAACAAAGAAATGTCTCCACAATTAGGATACAAATTTGAGAGTGTGTGTGTGTGGGTGTGTACAGGCATTACATTCACTGTGTGGACTTCCGAACAAAAGATGTCCACATAAACCAGGTAGAGGAGACACTGTGCTGACTTGGGCAAGTCCACACAGTGTTTCCCCATTTCTGGAAAACAGGTTTAGAGGCATTTTTGGGTTAGGTTTATCTGTAGCAGAATGAAGAGAAACACTAAAGGGAATCATAGAAGAAAAAAAATTGGGTTGAAAGAGTTTTCACAGTTTGAGAAAAATGAATTTTTTCACTGGTTTTTCTTAACTACACGAAAGCAATGGAAAGTCCACACTTGGTATGTAACGTAAACTTGGGTGTGTGTGTGCGTGTGTAAGCACCGGCAATCGTGGACCTAAAACAAAAAGGTTAGGACACAAGCAATGCTACCACTATGCTCTTGTATAGCGTTATGATCAAGGATAGACACACAAATCGAGCGTTGGGTCTTTTGTTGAGAACGGTCCTCAACCGTTCGGTTATATGCCTAACTATGGGAGAGTGTTTTATGAAAGGGACAAAGTGAAACACAAAGCATTATCCTCGAAGGTAGAGATATTCACCTCTGTGTGTTTTTGTAAGGTAGTGATGACAATTGAATTGCCGCTTTTCCAGCAATAAAAATGTATTCTATGGGGGAAAAAAAAGTGCAAGTAAGCTCTGGCCGTGTTGCAGGATGTCTTGCTTGAAATAATTTGGTCCAATTTTCCGGGGACAGGCAGACAGACCATACGGCTGACTGACCGACCGACTATCAAGTAACATGTACACGCTCCTACCAGAGCTTACAAATCGGCCTGCGTTTAGTTACTGAATTATTACTTTACTGTAGTGAAATGCTGCGTCGCCGCAACCAGAGCGGGGGGTCGGCACCAATGTTATTTGGGACGGCGTGTGTGAACTCGGAAAATAAACCGAAGAAAACAAACTGAAGATATTGATTTGCAGTGATTGTAGGCTACTTTTATTCCTTGATGATGTGTCCCTTTAATATCCCTGAAGTGAAGTGAAGTTATTCCCTGAATAATCCCTGCAACAATCCCTGGGTGTGTACTATTATTGTTGTCTGCAAAATAACAGGCAAGAAATAGTGAGTATAACCACACGGTGGCTGTACATTCAATGTATAAAAATGGCTACAATGCTCAGCACATGCATGTACATGTATAAATATGTACAATGAACAGCGTGATTTGCAGTGAGTACTTCGATGACAATGTCGTACAAATTTGACATCTTCGCACCCAAAAATCTAACTAATTTAGTCATCAAAAGCAACCCTGTATGTTCAACAACAAATAAGCTAACTTTTAGAGTCAGCTGCACATATTTTCCATGTGACTGCAGAACAGCGAAAACCGCGCGTCTTGGCATTCTTCCACAGCCTATGTGTCTGTCTCGCTATTCCTACGCTAGCCCAAGTTACCCAGTTTATATGCACACCCAAAACAAAGTTAAAGAATATTTGTATTAATCTAAATATTAGTCTTTTTGAGCAGATCTTTACGTGATCGTCTCCGAAGTTATTACTTTGAAAGAATAAATTCGAAGCACTAATCTTACTGCCCAAGAACCCAATGTTTACATTTGTTCGAGCTGTGAAGAGTCTAAAATGCATTACATTTTGGAGGCAAAGTGAAACGCTCTACCTAGACTTGCTACCAGTCGGCGTATTACAAAAGGCCGTTTCCCCACATTACAATTTTTAATGATTGACTGCCAGACAATAATTATTACATTCTCGCGGGGTAGGCTGTTTCCCGCCCCTCAATCAGTATATGCTAGTCTACTCGCAAAGCGGATCTGTCCCCTAATTATTTTCTTTAAATTCAAGGGTTGCAGACGTCCCCCCCCCCCCAAAAAAAAAAGGGGGCGGGGTTGTTCTTGGTTAATGAATAAAAAATCATGCAAGTTGAGCACAGGGCCCCATACAGTTAATCCATTTTCTTCTTACCTATTTAAAACAGCTGCTGCTCTCAGCTGCTACGTGTGTAAACAAAATGGATTATGCAATGCCGGCGAGAATGGCCAACCTCAAACTTGTACTCCTGATAACAGTGACTACGGGACCAATCAGTGCGTCAAATTCAATGGTTCTTATACTGGTGACGCTACTACGCAGGGTAATAAGGATGTAGCGCCTTGAGTACCATACTGGTAGATACGTGCGCTTTATAAATACCCTTAATTATTATTATTATGTTTATTATTACTATTACTGTAATAGGGCGACAGGTTTTGCGAACTCCGTCCACAATAGGGCGATACACCTTATTGAGGCGACAAAATAACTGTCGCCCTTTTATAAAAACGACCCTTAGGACAAGGAATTTTGCAGTCGCTAACCATCTAGATCGATTCCTCATGGTCCAATTAGTATAAATACTAAATTTCGTGGAAAAAACATAAGGTAAACTTGGTTAGGTGACAGTTTAGGTTTGTGCACAAGTCTATGGGAAAGTCACCCTATTGGGGCGAAAAGAGTAATTATTATTTTTATTATTATTTAACCGTCAACCTTCCTTCAGGACATAGGCCTTAATGTAGCTTTTGAAACATCATTCTCCTGTTTTCCTATTTTTTTGGTCTTTTTCAGAACAGTCGTACTCATCATACGCTTTCAGGGGAGTCCTTCGCTCTTGCATTCACGTTCGGCAAAACGTAGACGCTCCGCCCCTTCAGTGCTTCTCCGGCTCCGATGCTGCTCCTTACATTTCAGACGTATTTATGGAGTCATTTGGTGGGGATACCAATGCAGGCAAGGTCACCGGCGACCTCTGCTTCTGCGCAACTGACGGCTGCAACGGCGTAGACTCCCTCAAGCCGTTCCTCTGGCTGATTCTCACGGTTTTCTTGATGCACTTGCTGCTGAGGTAAACGGCGGCTGGTTGTAAGACCACCACGAGGTGTGACTACGCACGGCCAATACTACACATTTTAGCTTAAAGAGAATGTACATCATTGGCTTTTGCTGTAATTTTCAGAAATGAACTATTTGAGGGGTTAGCATAATCGATCAAATATAAGTAGGCCTTCACTGACATGTTTGAAGTTTTGTGTTCAAAAATGCTGGAAAAACCAAGAAAAACTAAAATTTTCAAGTAGTCTGGTTGCCTGACTCTGCTAAAGATGATATGAATCAATTTATAGATGCCAGAAAACTGTAAGGTAAGGGAACCAGTCTAGAAAACCGTGTAAGGTAAGGGAACCAGTCTAGCTGGCCTGCACCCGTTCATGAACATGTAACCAATCGCAAACAAAATTTGGACTGAAAAAAAAATGGTAAATTTGGAGCAGTAGTTGAAAAAATAGTTAGGTTTTTCCAACGGTGGTCGGCCGACCACCGTTGGAAATTTACAATAAAATACCGCTTTTCTTGAAAATGACTTCACACCAGGTGCCATAATTTTACAAGATGCTTAGGCCGTCATTTACCTACATCCCAGTAAGGTTGTTTTTTTCGATGTTTGCAAATGTTGTTTATTCCCTTTAAAGTCGCAGTTTTGACGCAAAGTGTTGTTTTAGAAGGCGTTCAACTTTAGATGCCGTTTTTCTCCGATTGCTAGTTTTCACTGGTATGTACATGGGTGTTACTTCGTGGTGTCAGTGACGAAATATTGACAGCTTGGAGTGGTGTAATAAAACTAGCCTCCCGAGGTGATCAATTGAACATTCTATGAGAATGCTCCATGGATTACAGAGGGAGGCTACCAGGTAGTTTGACTACATCACAAGATAAAGCAGTGTTTTATATCACCTCTCTCGCAGATTCTACTTGTTTTTGTTTTTTTAGCGGTAACTGATTAATTTAATCTAAAAACAGTTATTTTTTTTTGAACACAAAATTAGTTGACAATTTACTAGCACCTTTCCAAACCACCCGTTCACGAAATGTTTGAACCTAGCTCTGTAATGGTTGCTATGCGTATAGTAGGCCCTACTTAGGTTGCTACGGGTGTAGTACTTTGGTCGCTAGTCTGGTTCCCTGACTTGACAATTCACCGACGCCCCGACGGTTGCACCTCTGAATTACAATTCCCATAGACACCAGTTCTGAATGCCCGTACTTAAACATTGAGAAATTCTCTCTCAAAGAAGGCGATCCCTATTTTTCACAAAGCGGAAAGGTAACCATCTTAAAAAACGATCCCTCCATTACATTACGTTAGACCACGCCGTGATTTATGTCAACTTTTTCGAACATAAAGCGGCCACCAAGGCTTGTGTTCATTGGTGTCGAGTCAGTCTAGATTTTGGTCACCCATAATCCTTCGGGTTTCTTTCATAATAATAAAAATCATGTTCACAAGCTTAGCAATTTGTTTTGTAATGGCGACCAAGAGGGCGCTATTAAGTTTGGGTAGACTCCTTTGTATTTCCCGAACCAAAATTTAATAGCGCCCTCATATTCTGGCTGCAATATCGCACAAGTGCTAGCAACTCGGACTGTGCCAACCTTCTTGGATTGACCAGTTGCAATAGTAAAATGAAATCGCACTTCAAAAACAATGACGTTACTTTTACTCTCAGCTGATTTATTTAAAGAGTTTTCCGCTACTGCTTCAGCATTAATTTTCCGTGGTATAGCCAAGTCTCTTTGACAAATTCACGTTTCGAGAGATGTTGCCATCATAAAGATTTTGTACTGCAAACAATCGTGACATTCCCTTGTGTTATATTGCTGCTTATGTTTATAATATCCAGTTTATTTTAACAACCCCTGGTTAAAACCCACACTGAAGTTTATGATTAGTTTAAATTTGTGAATTGACACATCAAGGCTGTGTCAAGGGCCCTGTGTTCTCTTAACCAAATTCCATGTTTTTTTCTTTAGGTTTTCCCCGATATTTTAAAACATTTTTTCCTTACATTTACCAACTCTAACATTTATGGCAAAAAAGCGCCACTTTCGAGCCCCATCGCATCCAAATTGCTCAGAATTGGAAGCCCCAATTCTGCCAGAGGTCCATTGCCATATCTCTTCAGTTTCCCAATTCCATGGCTCTCTGAACTCTCTAATACAGAGTATTGTGAGGGTAGGGCATACAGCTTTTATTCACGAGCTCGGCGGACGGATATTTGGCCTATTTACAGGTGTGCACCCCGACGTCTAAATTGTAGGTCAGGTAACCGCTACCTGGCTAAAATTAAACGCGATAGCCCTTTTTCAAAGATTGGCTCCGTTTCCAGTTTGACTTTATCATTAAAAAAATTTAATGTTCTAATCAGATTTTAAAACAAAAATCACTTGCTTCACATATCATACAGTTTGATATTTCTGTAAGAAAACATTGACTAATGTTGAGCTGGAATCTTCAAAGTTAGGGACCCAAATAGCAGGCGAAGCCGAAATGGAGACGACGCCGAGTTTCAAAATTGTACATGACGCAGAAAAGCTCGCCCCTCGTACGATTCGAGTAAATACGTGATGTACAAAGTCGTTGTTGAATTTCAAGATATTTAAATGCAAGCAATGAATATTTATTATTCACGAATTGCTTAAATGTTTAATCAACATGACAAGTAAATAAAACCCTTTTTCATACGCGGAAATACACAGGCGCTATCCGAGATTGTGGACGCGTACGAAGTGCATTTGGCAAACTTCGGTCATTTTCGAAAATGGGAGCCCCCGTTTTGGTTTCGTGCCGGGGCGGTAACCTGACTAAGTGTCAGTACTTTGGTCGCTAGTCTGGTTCCCTGACTTGACAATTCACCGACGCCCCTCAGTATATTTGTATACTAGTGGTTGTCAATATAAAAGAGATTGATTGTGTGTATTTTGATGAAGTCAGTCACTGAATCATCGTATAAGAAGCATCTAGTGCAAAAAATGACTGAACTATGCTAGTATCCGAAAACAAAAGTTATAAGTTTAATTATCCAGACATACAATGTCTTGTGCATTGATAATGAGGTGTCTTCCTCAACCAACGATCAAAGATTTAATAATGTAAAGGTCTGTGGGCGATGTTTAGCCACTTCAAAGAAAGAACTGATCAAATGATTTCAATTATGCGATGTTCTTAAAACTAACATTTCTCTTTGGGGAAACATGATTTTGTCAATTGGTACTAGCTCAATGCTAAGGCCGGATTCAAGTACTTCGGGAAGAAAAGTCCAAGAGTTCGACAATAATATAGAGTACAACGAACCAGGCGTTTAGTCATTTAGAACAAAAATAGCCCTATATATGTTGAAATGTACCCAGTTTCGTGTTAAGAAAAGTCCCTTTTGCAATAAACATTCCGCTCAGAGTAAAAGTGACCGGAATGTTTCACTGGTAACTGGCTCCCAGCGAGCCGAGGACGCTGATGCAGACTGATGTCATAGCGCCCTCTTGAGACATTGTAAGAGTTAGACCACGCCGTGATTTATGTCAACTTTTGTCAAACATAAAGCGGCCACCAAGGCTTGTGTTCATTGGTGTCGAGTCAGTCTAGATTTTGGTCACCCATAATCCTTCGGGTTTCTTTCATAATAATAAAAATCATGTTCACAAGCTTAGCAATTTGTTTTGTAATGGCGACCAAGAGGGTGCTATTAAGTTTGGGTAGACTCCTTCGTATTTCCCGAACCAAAATTTAATAGCGCCCTCATATTCTGGCTGCAATATCGCACAAGTGCTGGCAACTCGGACTGTGCCAACCTTCTTGGATTGACCAGTTACAATAGTAAATTGAAATCGCACTTCAAAAACAATGACGTTACTTTTACTCTCAGCTGATTTATTTAAAGAGTTTACCGCTACTGCTTCAGCATTAATTTTCCGTGGTATAGCCAAGTCTCTTTGACAAATTCACGTTTCGAGAGATGTTGCCATCATAAAGATTTTGTACTGCAAACAATCGTGACATTCCCTTGTGTTATATTGCTGCTTATGTTTATAATATCAAGTTTATTTTAACAACCCCTGGTTAAAACCCACACTGAAGTTTATGATTAGTTTAAATTTGTGAATTGACACATCAGGGCTGTGTCCAGGGCCCTGTGTTCTCTTAACCAAATTCCATGTTTTTTTCTTTAGGTTTTCCCCGATATTTTAAAACATTTTTTCCTTACATTTACCAACTCTAACATTTATTTTGTCCGAGAAATATTCCATTCATTCATTCATTCAACAGACATTGGCATTTGCCCGTGGTCTGAGTATACAGTGTTTATACAGTGTTTATACGTCGGTGAAGGGCAAAACCTAATTTCATGTACATCACCCCGACACAAAAATTCCATCTTATGAAAACCAAACTAGTCATTTACAATTCAATTTCAAAGTTTGGTCACCCTCTTTAATCACCGGGTCGAGTATATTCTTCATTTCATATCTAATTCACCCAAGCTGTTGCAGGATGGCAGCATTCAGAGATCGAATTCGTCTTAAATAAATCAATTAGACGAATTTAAATTCTGAATAACAGGGCTTGGTGTAGACGAGACGAAATCGAATACTCCGGGACGAAAACGTGTGCTCATTGTTTGAATCCTCTTGAATTGAATTTGAAGTGATGGTCACTCTGGGTTTTTCCATGTAAGAAATGTATACATACAAGTTATTCTGACTATTTCAGATGAATCTTATGTCAGTGGCAGGTAATCGAAACGGGAGGAATGCCTCCTGTTTTCGGAAATGTCCGAACTTTGCCGAATACCTTTCGTCGACACTCTCGGATAGCGACCGGGTTTTTCCAGGTATAAGATGAGTTGATTATTGCTGTATATTGCCTGCATTTAAAAATCTTGAAATTCAATGCCGAGTTTGTTCATCAATTATGCACTCGGATTGTACGAGGTGCTAGCTAGCTTTGCTGCCTCATGTACTATTTTGATTCTGACGACGGTAACCAACTAGTAGGGTATTTCGAAATTCGGCGTCGTCTTCATTTCGGCTTCGCCAGCTATTTGGGTCCCTAACAACATTGTGTGATATATGAAGCAAGTGATTGTTTTATTATTTGATCGGAAGTTCGGAACAGTGAAAGGTATTAAAAAGCCACACCTGAAACGAAACCGAGTGTTACCCGACATAAAATTTATCTAGTCAGAATATTCTTGGAACCAGACTTGATACAAGCCGCACCTGCGACGCCTTTCGCGCGCTCACCGAAAGGTACCACAGTTGTGTTCAGGCCTTTACTTTCCCCCGAAGCCTCAGAGGGAACATTGTTCTAGTGGCTTCTATATTCCATCGAAATGTGTCACTGTTCTTTGATTCTCTAAGCCCCCCGAGCCACCCCCCCCCCCCCCCCCCCCCTTGGGTGCGCCACTGTATCCAACCGATTTCACATCCAATGAAACCGCTGGACATATTTAGTTTTGGAACAATCACTTTACAGATTTCAAATTATTTGAAGCCTGACATTAATTCAGTTCTCGCAGGGTAGAATGGCCCCCGTTCCCTATCAGACTCGATAATGCACCGACAGGAAGGACGTGTTAGGGGGCAAACAGTATCAAAATAAAATCCTGTTTTCACGAGGGTAGCAGTTTTTCGTTTGAATACTGCATAAAAGTTTAATATTAATTTTGAACAACTTGGCATACTGCACTTAGCTATGATTAACTATGAAATGTAAAACCATACAAAGTGGGATGACCAAGCCCCTCACAAAAACTCAATTGTCCCTAAAAGCAAACTTCAAATGACGTCCGGTATCGACGAGTTCAACTTCCAATGACATCGAGTACAAACTATAGCTATTAAAGTACAACCGATCGAACAAACGGGGTTCATATCGTGAACCTTATACGTAACGGCGTCGACTGCTGCAACATTACAGGTGCGTTCTCAACCATCACTCTTGGACAGTGTGCGCTGTGAAAAATTATCTATGGCGTGAACTGCAAAATTGTTGTTACCTAATACACCTGCATTTATTATCATTTGTTTGAAAAGTTTGAATTTTGAAATAGCCTCAATCAATTTACTTCCATTCAATTTTCTTAATCTACGTGGACAGCGATCCCTGCGGATGTGGATGTGATGATTTTACGGCCACTCAAATTTTAATGTATTCATTTTCTGTTTACTTTTTCATCCCGGATGCAACCGGCACGTTTTACACCTGCGCATATAAACTGTCTGTGTAATAACTCAAAATACAAAGCACACGCAAAGATAATATGACCATGCCTTACAACATCGTTCTCGGAGTCTATACACTTCATGAAGGTGATAAGCTTTGATACCGGTCGGGAACTCAACGGACACAGCCAGGTAAACTGTCGGGCATGAACAATTTCAAGGAAGGTCGGTTATTTGTGATGATTGCAGGTTTTCCAAGGAGTTTATTTATTAAAAGGACGCACACTCAGCAAAGTCCATTGTAGGAATTCATAGTCGATCCAAACATGAAGCACACATATTTCCAGCATCGGTAAAATTGTTATTTATTAATACAGGGCAGATTCAGGCATGCTAATTAATGGCCTATTTATGCGATTTTGGATAAACAAATACGTAACGACTTTTTGTTTTTGTGTCAGTATGTCTATGTCGAGTCGTTCCCTTAATTTTGAGAAAAAGATCTTCTTAATCTTCCAAAAACATTTTGCTCTCTGGTTTTGTCATATAGGCAGATGTGAACTAGCTAGATTGTTCGGTGGAGGGTTGGGGAGGGAGGGGTTCCCAACGAATTGATAAGGATGGGATATCTTTCCATAGCTCCAGTATGAAATCACGTATATGCCCTCCGTTTTAATACACCACAGACGCGCGCTGAAAGAAGGGAACCTTAATTATTCTAGGTATGAATTCGGGCGATTCACAATGCAGTGCGCCACCAAGAGTTTGCCAGGGAGAGTTCATTTTTACCAGTGCATTGTGGAGATGGTCGACAGAGTCGCAGCGCGGGACATTTGAAATTGTTAGTTTTTCCGGTCAGTGGTTTCGTAATTAGCGTATGATTCGAGGATCTGTTTGCCCATTTCTTTTCTTGTTATCAATATGGTGTTTTTTGTAAGGCGGCAGAACGCTATGCCCCATAGGCCCAATCGATGACATATTAGCTCAAGTTGTCTACCGACACTCATTCCGATGGGCCATGTTTTGTCGACCGTAAACTTGAAAAATGGACTCTCCGTGGCAAACTCTTGGTGGCGCACTGCATTGTGAATCGCCCGAATTGACAAAAGAATACATGTGATTAACACCCTCCTGTGACGTCACACTATTGTTTCTTCTCGCCATTATTTTGCGCGAATGGAGCACGGCGCGCCATTCAAATTCTGACGAATGGCTCAGGTGGTTGAAGCCACTTATGTGTAATTCATTTATCTAACAGAATCGAAGCAAAACACTTAGGTTTTCGTTCTCCTTTTCCCCCTTCAATTAAAAAAATCGGGTAATGGAACTATATATTTTAGTATGCTGCAAGGGTTAAATTGAGTTCATGCATTTATTGGTGCTACATTCAGACTATTTTTTTTTTTAAACAGGGCATTTGCTATTTGAAATCTGGGCCTCCGATGTCAAAAGCTATGCAGACCATAGTCAGATGATCTGCAGGAACGGAACTGGAGTCATTTTGCAATGATTAATCTATGTATTTTGTACATTACATGCAAATTAGCATCCGCCATGTATGTAAAATTTAACTTCAATCATATCTCCGCAGGAGTTTGTCCAATACAAGTTGGAAAAGTTCCACATGTAATTTATTATTTGAAGAAAACCTGGTTGTCTTTTTCGTGGTGGATGTTTAATTATAGCCCAAACACGAACCGGAACAACTCACCTGCATGGTTACAATGCACTATGTGAAACAATCCTGTAATCCGAGGCGATTATGTTAAGGATAACACTAGACTTGACTCAAGTCGGAATTGCTTTAAGTCGGTATATTAAAAAAAACAGTAGCAAAAATAGTAGTGTGTTGGGTCTCTATTGCACAAAAGAACTAAAACAATAGGGCCTAATTAACATAATACTAAAATACCCTTAATGGTTTATTGCACAATGGATATTAATGATTTTTGAACAATGAAGCCTTAAATGTTTATTGCACAAAGGGCATCCCTTAAATGTTAATTGCACAATGGCATCCCTTAAATGTTTATTGCACAATGGTATCCCTTAAATGATTATTGCACAATGGCCATCCCTTAAATGGTTATTGCACAATGGCTGTCCCTTAAATGTTTATTGCACAATGGCCATCCCTTAAATGTTTATTGCCCAATGGCTTTCCCTTAAATGATTATTGCACAATGGCTATCCCTTAAATGTTTATTGCACAATGGCTATCCCTTAAATGATTATAGCACAAAGCCTTACATCGTGTAGCTCAGAAGGATGATGGAAATATTAAACAATTTCGAGTCCGTAGTATACGATTAACTATGGCTTCACCAACGCAGCGTCAGCTCGGTCAATTAGCGGGAAATATTGTAAAGATGAGTCGTGATATGCCAGAGGATGGAAGTCAACGTCAGTGGGAAAAGTTGATGTTGAATCTTGGTTTAACGAAAGCCGACATGTTTCGATGTAGAGAGGAGAATCGATTTAGTGACTGGAGCCAAACTTTTTGCGCTCTCACTCAATGGAAACGACGTTACTATAAAGACGCCACGATCGATCGGCTTATTACCGCATGTCAACGTTGTGGTATTACACATAGCGCTTATGAATTTTTGCTAGAGTAAAACGAGATGAACGAGACTGTAGAGTATGCAAACACTACCCTGGGGAAAAAAAAAATAATACACAGACATGAAATTCCAATCTCTTTTTTTTTTTAGAATGTGTTAGTCCTGAAAAGGACCTATTAAACATAGTCCTGAAAAGGACTGATTGGGAGTGTACTCACATACGAAAATAGAAAGATGCAGATAGCTGGGGAAAAAAAACAGACGTGGAATTCCAATCTCTTCCTTGAAAATGTGCTGTCCTTAAAAGGACCGTTACGTTAGGAGAGAATTAACAATCACACTCTTCCGTTTCTTGATCTCGTTTAGCTCCATGTTCAACAACTTGAACGTCCGTAGACCGATCAGTGGATTTTCTTTTATTTCTCCTTCATATCATGTGTAGGCTCAGCAGAAATATGTAATGCCCCGTAATAGACAAGGAGGATGATTGGCCATCAGTTTTGTGACATCTTTACTGTAAAGACATTTAAATCCAACCCGAACAGGCACCCGTCCTGCAGTACATCTTCTTACATCCATAAGAGATCTTCTATATCATACCCAAAACTGGTATATCTTAAGTCGAGATCAGTCAGGATTCAAGTTCGTTATCTAATAATAGAAACTCCATGGTGTAAGTAATAGACGAGGGATGATGACTGCACCCGAGTGTATGTGGGTACGCCAGAGAGGATTCACACTCCTGATCAGAAACTCCCCCCCCCCTGTTTATTACCACAGCTTTGGCTCACTACCATACAATGTACTCTCTACCTGTACCTAAGTAAAGGATAATGCCCGAGGTACGCGCCATTCGTGGGTAAGAATGGCCCGAGGGCTAAGCCCGAGGGCCATTCTTACCCACGAATGGCGCGGTACCGAGCGGCATTATCCGACTTAAACTCCACCCGTGACGTCCCCCTATTGTTTCTAGCGCTCCATTATTTTGCACGAATGGAGCGACTTTGTTTCATACAAAGACACAAGCTTTGTCTTATTGCGTAACTGAAATGCATTAGTATAAATGGAATTGTACAGAATTGTACTGCGAATAGTATGTTAGCATATGTTCTTACGTAACCAATACAATGCTGGATTCTAGGCGCGCTTGGTATAAATGCTAAACCCCACCCAGGCAACATGCATTCGTTCTTGGATAGCGTGCTGATGACACGCAGTGTTTAGTCTCAAGACGTTGCGGACTGTTATGATAATGCCGTACGTGGGATACAGTGGAACTATAGCGTGCAGGGAACTGTCTTTGATACGGTGCTGATACTAACTCCATGATATATCGGATGATAATTTACTGGCCGCTTCAAACTTTGCCTGGAAGATATAAAAGACCATTTCGACACTCCACATGAATATGAAGATTGCATGTATGAGTATAAAGGTAAGAAGTACCCTTTTTGTCAAGTAGAAATAACAGCTGATAAGATCAGAAATTTAAATGTTGTTGTATTTTGAGCATGATAATGTCAGATACATTAAGCTTTATTCTTTAATTTGTTATCTGATAAAGTTCATTCAGACATCGTGGTTGCACTAAAACTGTTCTAATTCGAAGCTTTCTGTGTCGTCACTTTGCAATTGTCAAAGCTACCCTGTGGCTTTATGGCTTTGTAAAGACTTAATTGGATTTACAGAAATATGAACTTATGCTTTCGTCTAATTGTTTGACCCCAAAAACTAATTTTCTGATTTTTTTTCTTCTTTCTAAATTTGGCCACACAGACTGTGGATAGTGTCATGAAGAGGGTCAAAGCTAGCGCACAGTCTCCAGTCGGACTACTTCGTCTTCAGGATGTTGAGTTCTTGCCGATCAAGAATTTCTAGGACTGCATGCTAGGCATTGTCAAACACTGCGAACCTTGTCAAAACATTTGCTTCAACTGTGAAACATTTATATCGTTGAAACGTTTAAATTGTTACATGTAACATTACTATGTGCGAACATTCTGAACAAGAAAAAAATGTTTCTTGACTAATATCGCCTAAACACTGTAAGAAATTGTATAAGAAAATGCATGAAATTCTATTTGAGAAACGGTGTAGCATGCTGTATAAGAAACAAAAATGGTTCTTGACTTTCACGTAAAGGAACGAATGATGCCTAAATTCCATTTGAGAACCGGTGTAGCATGCTGTATAAAAAACAAAGAAAGTTCTTAACTTTCACGCAATCGTTCGAATGATGCATAAAATTACATTTGAAAAACGGTGTAGGACCTATGAGAAAATTCTGTATGAGAAAAAAATGGTTCTTGTAAACGTACGAAATGTATAAGAAAATGCATAAAATCATCATTGAAAAAACGGTGTAGTAAAGCTGCAACTGTGCAAGACTATAATTGTGTCATTTTTGGTGTTTCTTTATTTCCCGCTCCATTATTTTGTAGGAATAGAGTGATAGAGGCATTTATAACCTTCCAAAAGAATGGAGAGGTATCGCCTCCAACGCTCAATTCGTGCAAAATAATGGAGCGCTAGGACAATAGGGTGACGTCACGGGTGGAGTTTAAGCAACTTTAACGACTTGGTCAGCGTCCAGTCCGGCCATTGTACCTCGGAGATAATCCCTTCTCCTGTCCATCGCTACGGGCTATTAGGCTCTCTTGGTTGAATACAATCCAATTAACTCTGTAGCAGGACTGACAAACTGACCGATTTTGTGGGGTTATCGATCCAATGGATCCACACATCTCACTCGTTCATATGAGTATATGGGACTCTACATGTTTTGGATTTTACCGTATAATGGTAACTTGGAATTTCGCGATGTGCACTGTGAACAAAACTGCAAATGAAGTCGATCATACCCGCTTATGAAACAGTTGTCTATCTCACATCAGACCTACTTGTCAATAACTGCCCGCTTTATAATTTTAGACTTGTATTGTTAACATTGTAAACATGTTGTCTTTTGTACATGATATTAACCAGTTTACAATACACTCTCTAGTTTAAAGCTGAATTAATAGAACTCCTCTATTTATTATCGGCAAAATTCGGACGAGATTCCAATTTTTCTTAGAAGTCAAAATATATTCCGTGCAGCCATATTAACTTTACGAAAACAAGATTATTAACCTTAGGCCAAAAACAATAAGTCTCCGGTTTCTGGTATGCGCCGGCGCGCATCGCCGTAGCCATGCGCGTCGGCAAAATGAAAAAAAGTTTTATTTTCAATGAAAGATGATGTCTAGAAACTGCCAGACTCACTGGTTTGACTGGAATCCTGTTGCTGCACAATTGTAACGTGTTTTTAGATGGAGGTTATGTTCGACAATAAGCTTTATGTGGCCTCTCTGGAATCCCATATATTTACACTTAGTTTAGTCGGACACCATTTTGCAGTCATCAGCCGATATTTGAAGCAAAAAAAAAACAGGTAAAAATAAAAAAACGTGTCGCCGCACCACTTTTGGGGCAAACTCCATACCAGAAACCGGAGACCTTTTTTTGTCCTTAATGTACAATTACGCAAATGCGGCATTTTAGACCGTAAATGATACATGCATTACTGACAGGGCCATTCCAAACACTGATTCTGTACCTGACAGTAGGCTTTCCCAATTGTTAAACTGTAAGAAAAAGACAACACTAAAACTACAAAATAGGCCTTGAAAAAATATGTACATGATAACATTGTTGCTTTATTGACATGTTTTCTTTCTTAAACATTTTTGGGGTGTTTATCGATCCAATGGATTCACACATCTCACTAGTTCATATGATTATTGGCCTATGGGACTCTACATGTTTTGGATTAATCGTTACCGTTATATGGTAACTTGGAATTTTGCGGTGTGTACTGTGAACGAAACAGTGAATGAAGTCGGTCTCTATAGCGCCCATTGGGCCTAATACAATTGTCTATCTTACATTAGAGGCCTACAGTAACTGTAGTTGTCAAAAAAGAGATGTCCACTTTGTAATAACAGACCTGTATTTTACAAACGTTGTCTTTTGTACCTGACATATACCTGTTTACAATACGCTGTCTATTCAGCTATACAGAACTCCAATGTTAAAAATACAAGTCTAAAATTATAAAGCGGGCAGTTATTGACAAGTAGGTCTGATGTGAGATAGACAACTGTATCATAAGCGGGTATGATCGACTTCATTTACAGTTTTGTTCACAGTACACATCGCGAAATTCCAAGTTACCATTATACCGCATAATCCAAAACATGTAGAGTCCCATATACTCATATGAACGAGTGAGATGTGTGGATCCATTGGATCGATAACCACACAAAATCGGTCAGTTTGTCAGTCCCGCTACAGAGTTAATTGGATTGTATTCAACCAAGAGAGCCTAATAGCCCGTAGCGATGGACAGGAGAAGGGATTATCTCCGAGGTTCAATGGCCGGACTGGACGCTGACCAAGTCGTTAAAGTTGATTAGGTACAGGTAGAGAGTACATTGTATGGTAGTGAGCCAAAGCTGTGGTAATAAACAGGGGGGGGGGAGTTTCTGATCAGGAGTGTGAATCCTCTCTGGCGTACCCACATACACTCGGGTGCAGTCATCATCCCTCGTCTATTACTTACAACATGGAGTGTATATTATTAGATAACGAACTTGAATCCTGACTGATCTCGACTCAAGATATACCAGTTTTGGGTATGATATAGAAGATCTCTTATGGATGTAAGAAGATTCTGCAGGACGGGTGCCTGTTCGTGTTTATGGAAGATTTAAATGTCTTTACAGTAAAGATGTCACAAAACTGATGGCCAATCATCCTCCTTGTCTATTACGGAGCATTACATATTTCTGCTGAGCCTACACATGATATGAAGGAGAAATTGGAATTCCACGTCTGTTTTTTTTCCCCAGCTATCTGCATCTTTCTATTTTCGTATGTAGATACACTCCCAATCAGTCCTTTTCAGGACTATGTTTAATAGGTCCTTTTCAGGACTAACACATTCTCAAAAATAAAAGAGATTGGAATGTCATGTCTATGTATCATTTCCCCCCCCCCCCCAGGGTTGTGTTTGCATACTCTACAGTCTCGTTCATCTCGTTTTACTCTAGCAAAAAATCATAAGCGCTATGTGTAATACCACAACGTTGACATGCGGTAATAAACCGATCGATCGTGGCGTCTTTATAGTAACGTCGTTTCCATTGAGTGAGAGCGCAAAAAGTTTGGCTCCAGTCACTAAATCGATTCTCCTCTCTACATCGAAACATGTCGGCTTTCGTTAAACCAAGATTCAACATCAACTTTTCCCACTGACGTTGACTTCCATCCTCTGGCTGACGCTCCGTTGGTGAAGCCATAGTTAATCGTATACTACGGACTCGAAATTGTTTAATATTTCCATCATCCTTCTTCGCTACAAGATGTAAGGCTTTGTGCTATAATCATTTTAGGGATAGCCATTGTGTCATAAACATTTAAGGGATAGCCATTGTGCAATAATCATTTAAGGGAAAGCCATATTGTGCAATAAACATTTAAGGGAAGGCCATTGTGCAATAATCATTTAAGAGAAAGCCACTGTGCAATAATCGTTTAAGGGATGGCCATTGTGCAATAAACATTTAAGGGATGCCATTGTGCAATAAACATTTAAGGGAAAGCCATTGTTCAAAAATCATTAATATCCATTGCGCAATCAACCATTAAGGATATTTTAGTATTATGTTAATTATGCCCTATTGTTTTAGTTCTTTTAGTCTTTTACTATTTTTGCTACTTTTTTTTTAAGATACCGACTTAAGGCAATTCCGACTTGAGTCAAGTCTAGTGTTATCCTTAACATAATCGCTTCGGCTTACAGGATTGTTTCACACAGTGCATTGTAACCATGCAGGTGAGTTGTTCCGGTTCGTGTTTGGGCTATAATTAGACATCCACCACGAAAAAGACAACCAGGTTTTCTTCAAATAATAAATTACATGTGGAACTTTCCCAACTTGTATTGGACAAACTCCTGCGCAGATATGATTGAAGTTAAATTTTACATACATGGCGGATGCTAATCTGCATATTATGTACAAAATACATAGATTAATCATTGCAAAATGACTTTAATTATTTATTTTACCCCAAACATGGTCAAGTCACCTCGATTGACACGTTGGGATGAAATCCTTCAGAGATATATAGAAGACATATATTTGTACCTTATGGTGGAAGCTACTTGCATATTAAATGTTAAAAAAAAATGCTCAAGGGTGCTGAAGTTGCACCCGTCGGAATATTGATTTACAAGGTCCAAATGACAAGAAAATGCAAAAACATTTGTTTGTTGCATAAACAATAAAGTAAACATGTCTAGACTAAATTTCATAATTTATATTACGTATATTTTGTATACTATTCAAACTTCTGCTTGCATCATAAACTGCTCTTTTATTGAACAGCATGTGGCGAACATATTTTATTTTGCTTAGAACAATGGACACACAATGAGTTAAGCTTATCAAGTAAAATGGGTTTTTAGACATATGTGTGCAACTCCAGTTCCGTTCCTGCAGATCATCTGACTATGGTCTGCATAGCTTTTGACATCGGAGGCCAAGATTTCAAATAGCAAATGCCCTGTTTAAAAAAAAAAATAGTCTGAATGTAGCACCAATAAATGCATGAACTCAGTTTAACCCTTGCAGCATACTAAAATAATATATAGTTCGATTACCAGATTTGTGCCAATTTCAAGAGAGGAAAAACCTTTAAAAGGTTGGAACAATAGGTTACATCCAAAAAGTATCCTATAGGCTCAGTAAGTCGTAAAATTGTATATAACAAGTTGAAAACAAAAGAGGAAAAGTTGTGGTAGAATGAATCGGTTTCACAGAATAAAAAAATCCATCATAAAATAAGGTTCTTTAAACATCAAACTCATGTCACTCACGGACACGATGAGACCGAGCGCCTGTCACTGTACTGTGCGGGGCCAGAACTGCGATGACGCTGCTGGATTGGGCACCGCTAGAACACATAGTCACGTCTTCTCGAGCCCGTACTTCTGGAGCTATTTCAGCTAATTAGCCCTCATACTATATGAACCGATCTCTGCACACATATCTAATGTTGGTCCAGGACACTTCCAAAAAGGACTCAGCTTGTCAGCAGCTGACTTAACAACATGAATTATTAATCGAAACCGCACCCTTCTCTCTCGTGTCCGTCATCATGGACATCCGTGTTTCCTTCACCCTGCTATTTCTTTGAATTAGTTGACTGGAAAGGGACCAGACTACTTTCTTCCTACAGTCATTTCACAAAGCCAGTACTACATTTCATTTAAGGTTCAGTATAATAAGAATTGTGAGCACACAGATTCATTCTAAATTTGCACAATTCGTCTCGACGTGTATCAATCGGCGTTGAATTGAAAAAAAAGAAGCAATTTCTTTTTTTGTCATTCGTTGTAATGTTGTTGTAATTACATTTCATTTATGTTATTATTGATTCGAATGATAATTGTATTCACCCATATATTCATATAGTATTCACCCATACTGGACAATGGTATCGCCCTACAGTGAGGGTATCAGATCAATCAGACGCAAACGTATGTGTGCTTGCGGACAGACACAAAACGGGCGGAGAAAACTGATCTGAAAATCGCCCATTCCAGTATTCCTTGTCGAAGCTTTCATTGACTCGTCACAATGGGTAAGCATTTTGTTTCTTACCACACAATAACACTTTGATGGAACACAAACATTATCATACCGGGAGTAAGCTCCTATCATAGGACAGTACGCGCTAGCTCGGTAAACGCCAAAGCTAAACCCAAATACGGATGGTTTTAAGATTTTCCGATAAACTATGACCAAAGACATTTCTCCAATCTACGGAATACGCCACATCTGGATCCTGTACAGATAGAGAATCAAGATGATGATGCTAAGATTGGCTTACGAGTCGGATGGAAAGTGAAATTTCCCGTTCATCTTAGAGAACTCCACTCGCATTTTCGCACAGGATAAACCAAGTTCAATGGCAAAACGTACACAGTGATGTCGCTGTGGCATGCCCTTCAGTGCACAGTACACTAATGTGTTCCCGCCATTCCTTCTCGTAGGTGACATCAATTATGATAATGTGTATATAATAATGCAGTGGCGTAAATCTGTGCCGGCGAGTATGGGGAGGGGCGAGGGTAGGGGGGGGGGTCTGGTTCGGGGGTAACCAAAATCCATTTAATTCCTGGCCGTAGAAATGGACAAGCGAGGGAAGGGGCCCGAGGGGAGGGGACCACACCGCATTACATTGGCGGCGCTGTTCATGATACAGAGGTACATGCATAGTATACTTGTGCGCTTACGTGTCTTACATCAAAACGGCGCATGTATAAAGCTTTAAAAAAAATCCGTTCCTAGTGTTATTTAATATAGGTTTCCCCGGTCATTTTAACACTTGTATAACACGAATTTCCCGATTTCGATACTTCAATTTTGTCCCCAAATATCGCCAAGCTCAATTTTTGATTATAATTGCAAAAGGCCAGCACTAGATTTCAGTTAAGGTTCAGCATAATTCATTTTTTTTAGCAAACCGATTCGTCCTAAAATGTAAAATTCGTCGTCAAGTTGAAAAGGCAAAATAAGCTTTTGTCATTCGTTTTAATGTTGATGACATTACATTTCATTTCTGGTGACTTGAAACGAATACTTCGGATAGATAATCATTTTTTAAAATTATTTTTTAAGAAAACGTTTGGGTAGTGTGTAATTTAAAAATAAAATCCAACAGAAATGAAAACTGAAGATAGGGAGGTTAACATGTGTTATTCCTTTTTTTTTTTTTTGCAGTTGGGAAACTGCTGATTTTTCTGCTTGTTGTTTGCGCAGCTTCCAATGGTATGTTTATTTATTTATTTTTATTCGTTTGTTTATGTTTGTTTTTCATCCAGTGTTTATGGCCAGACGCTCGAGATCGTCTCCAACTGATTTACATAAAAATAGTGGCAGCGTGAGGTCGCTGTTCGCGCTGTATTTTTACACGCATGTGCATAGCGCGTGAGGATATATGCCGACGATTGACCGCGTACGGGACGAATAACGACGAGAGCATTGACCAAGGCTATATTATAATTAATATTTCGCCCTGCCCAAAGGCAGTGAGTCTCCGGTAAAGGAAGAAACTAGGCAAGGGGTTCTCCAGTCAGCACAAATCTTTTTTAACTTGGAGGAAACTGCTCCTCTTTTTATTCCATCAACCACCGACAAAAACACAACTGACACTCCTTATCGTCTCCCCCAACCTCGTCCCCAGGGTGTCGAGCAGTACGCGCCCACCACTACCTGCTCTCTCACCCTATGGTATTGGATCATTTGCATGTGCAAGATTTTTGAACACGTCAGGAACAGTCTGGTGCCTGGATATGCGTTACACATTAGCGTTTGTTTTTGTATGCGGTGTCTGGGGTAAAAACAGAGTCAATTCGTAGCAGCGCGAGCACGGCGTGAGTTACGAAAACACGATTTTTGAAATCAAAACTGTTACGATCTTATCGAGACAACATGCAGTATCATATTTCATATTAATATGAGCAAATTGGAAAGGAAATTAGTATTTTCGAGAAGACGTGGACGAATGATCGCGAAAACTTGTACTGCACGTTGTGAATAATAGCACCAAGTACACGATAAAAATCCATTACTCGCCAATTGCGGTATCCAATCAGGATACAGGAAGAAAGTTTCCTATCCAGTGTTTACTATTGGAAACGCAGTTGGAAATAAAGTAAGCACTGGAGACGAGGTTGCGTCTCCCTCGCATTTTCCCATCCCCGGTCCCCCACCAATGTATACATTTGTAACAACTTGTCAGCGCGTCTCGCTCTTTGACCCATGACCCCTGCCAGTGGGCCCCAGGTGCACGGCCTATTATTAGCGCACGGGAATTAACAAACGTTTAGCACAACATGCATGCCAAATAATCATTTCCCCACAGAAATCGCCCTCTAAAAGCGAAAAACAAGTCTTTTTAACAAATCTGAATGGTTAAACGTAATATAAGGTGCTGCTCAATCACTAAATTGATTGAACTAAAAATCGAATCGAAGACTGGTAGCGAAATTGAAACGCGTGATCAGAGCGATTCTCAAATTCAGACGAAAACGAATGACCGATTTTCAGAAGTGAATGAACATTTTAGGAAATTGGCCGGGAAAACCTATATTAATATACATGACAGTGTGTGGTACCGTGAGTAGTGTGTGGAATGTTATATGTGGGCAAAATACCTTGAAATAACGTTGAAACAACGTCAGATTCCGACGTTGAACTAACGTTGAATAATTATTGAATTTGAAAGTTGATCTGACGTTGAAATGCTGACGTTGAATCAACGTCAACAGTTCAACGTTGATTAAATGTTGAAAATTTTACGTTGATTCAACGTTTATTAATGATTGAATTTGCAAGTTGATCTGACGTTGTTTTGCTGACGTTAAACCAACGTGGAAAGCACAACGTTGAATCAACGTAGATACCTCAACGTTGATTTAATGTCGGACATTTTACGTTGATTCAACGTTGATTAATGATTAATGATTGAATTTGCAAGTTGATCTGACGTTATTATGCTGACGTTAAACCAACGTGGAAAGCACGACGTTGAATCAACGTAGATATATATGTCAACGTTGATTTAATGTCGGAGATTCTACGTTGATTAAGCGTTGATTAATGATTGAATTTGCAAATTGAAGCGACGTGGAAATGCCGACATTGAAACAACGTTAAGATCACAACGTTGAGTTAACGTAGACATTTCAATATTGATTTAACGTCGACATCTCTACATTGAAATAGCACTGACATGATGTTGCATTGCAAATTGAATCAACGTATAAATAATCAACATTAAATGACATCCTATTCTTAGAAATATCACAGTTAAATAAATGCAATTTTTGAATCAACATATTTTAAGGCTTATGTTAAGATTTAAAGCCAGAATGTACTGATAATGGTGGATGTTGGCATTTTTTTAATCGTTCTATGTTAAATAAATTTGCAAGCTGAGGAGTGTTGTTAAATCCATGTCGAAATTGAATAACTTTAAATTTAAATGAAATTCTTTATCAATCACTTTAATGTTTTCCATACAAAAATGTATGTATTTATTAATTAACTTCCAACCTTATCAGCTTATACAACACCTTTTAGGTTTCAAAAAAGTAGTAATTAATCCATACATAGTAAAATTCAGAATTAGATTGACTTGTTCCAACAGCATTATAGCCTAAATGAGGGTACTAGTCTCTAAAAAGATACATGATGATGAATTTGATTTCTTTTTTCAAAGAAATGCAGCACTGCCCAGTGCATTTACATCGGAAATATAACACGAGTTAACAAGCATACAGGTACAATTTTTAAACGTCTAAATTCACTTTTTTTCATTTGCATACAATTCATATTAGTTTTTAAAATTTACCTGCAGCACTATTCTATCATATTTATGAAATTTCTTGTGAAATACTGCAAGAGGTTATGCGGCAGACTTGGGCAAGAGCATTAGAAACTATCAAATAGAAAATTATAAAACAAACAGCATTATTCATACAAAATTAATCTGAATGATTCAATTGAACATTCGAACAGGTCAACCAAGAGTCAACAGTAATAACTAAATAATGTACTGTACATAATATATATACATGTACTGTATATAATTATTATAACAGTCCCCCACTTCTCGAACGTGGAAGTTTCAAGATGAAAAGTACAAGATTCGGCAGAGGTTGAATTTCCATCACTTAAAGAGCCTTTACCTGTTACACTTACGGAAAGATACCAGTCACTCCAGAGCAACTTACTGTATTTGAACAATTACTATTGATCAACTGTTCCAATATTGAAATATTTAACACAGTACAAAGGTACGACTGAATGTGAAGGTGCATGGGCCCTCAGTGTGTCCTTCCATCACCTCTTCTTTCAGGCGCAAACTTGACAGGAGATGAAAAACTCAACAAGCAGCAACATCCATCACCTTGCCCGATTACGAAGTTACTAGACCTCGCTAGAAAAGACAAATAAAAGATAATTTAATATTTTAGAATTGCAAGCTTCCTCCCCAACCATCTCTTTATTCATTGACACAACCAAATCACCCTCAAAAACGAAAATGTTACAAACACAAACAGAGAGAAATACATACATAAACCATATTAGTTTCAACAAAGCGACAACACGTTTGGTCATCATTTTATGTGCTGACATTGTGTACAAAAAATCAACAGAATGATTCCTTTTATTAAACTTGCACTTATAAAAACTACCACTTGTATTTCCTGACACTTCAGCAATTATCAACCATACAACCAAGTACCCACACAATGAGATTTTAACCAAGATCAATAATTGGTCAAAATAAATTAAATCTGGCGAAGAAAATTAAATAACCTGCGAAACTGAAAAGGTCCGTCTCCTCATCTGCTTTCTTTCAGTTCCACTCTGCCCATCATTGTTGAACTGTCTTCAATCACTTGGTCATGCACCTGTTGGATGGGAAAAAAAAACAACGCTCAGAGACAAAAGCAAAGACCCATCAGGAAAAAAGATAACGGAAGAGTGTAAACAAACACAAGTTATTATACAATGCACTGTGACGAAACTTCCGCCAACACTCAATTAAGATATAGCCACAAATCTGTTTTCATTTTTGCGTTTTGTTAACGTTTTGAATGAACTGGCCATTGTGTCTGTTGTGCGCACAAGTATAAATGGATTTTATTACCACTTTTGTTAAATGCGATGACTGCAATCAGAGCTACATCTCTTCAAGTGTTATTGACTTAAGAATTTAACATTGTTAATATTGTGACGCAATTTAAACGTATATTCAACTTCAGATTAATGTTGAAATCTGTACGTTGGAACAACGTTACCAAACCGACGTTGAATAGACATGGAATTTCGGTTGTTAATATCGTGACGCAATTTAAACTTTTATTCGACGTCAGATTAATGTCGAAATCTGTACGTTGGAACAACGTTACCAAACCGACGTCAGAGAGACGTTAATTTTAGGTTGTTAATATCGCGACGCAATTTTAACATTTATCCAACGTTAGATTGATGTCGAAATATGTACGTTGGAACAACGTTACCAAACCGACGTTGGATAGACACTGAGTTTTGGTTGATAATATCGCGACGCAATTTCAACCAACATTTAACGTTGGATTAATGTCGAAATATGGACGTTGGAACAACATTACAAAATCGACGTTGGTTAGACATTGAATTTAGGTTGATAATTTAGCGACGCAATTTCAACCAACAACAACGTTGGATTAATGTCGAAATATGGACGTTGGAACAACGTTACAAAACCGACGTTGGATAGACATTGAATTTAGGTTGATAATATCGCGACGCAATTTCAACATTTATCCGACGTTAAAACATCGTAAAACTGTAACATAAAATCAACATCGCAAAAGTGACGTTGAAATAACGTTGTTTTACGGTATTTCGACGTCGTGGCGTCATTTCAACCATCATTCAACGTTGAAACAACGTCATGTGCCCACTGGAGACGGGGTATGTTATGTTTTTTTTTTTTTTTTGTAAAATGGTTAAAGGTAACACTCGTCTGGAGATCGCCACAATTTAGTGCTTTTGAATTTTATTAGTAATCATAATTTCAAGTGTCAGAAATACACTCACACACTTACGGAGAAAATACTGATAAACCTTAGGCGGCTGCTATATCTGCCATGCCTATAGTATTCCCAGCTGCAATATTATGTCAAAGCTGTCAACTTCCGACTAGCGCCGCCGTTATTGAATATTATAGCCAGTGACAAGTCAGTGGGTGAAATCAGGTTCCATGCGCATGCTTGATGCATTTTTTTTTCTTCTAATGGGTGACTTTGTTCAATATTCTAATTATATCTCTGCAATCTATCATTAGTTGTTTTTTAGTTGTAATGAACTGTGATCAGCTGGTTTATTCTCGATTTCTTGGCTCGGCACTGGACAGCACTATTTATTCAATACTGCAATACACACCACACAACTACAGCAATGCCAGTATAACCATAGAGCAAGGACCCAAACAAATCATGTACAGTGAGAAAATGTATACACCGCGTGCGAGTGTACAGTCTGAATGTAACGCGGGTCAGGGGTCATGACAGTACACAATAAGAGTTAGTAGACTAGCCAAACAAGTATGTCGATTGGCGGAATATTACACTCCTCCTCCCTACAATGAAACCTGTCCATTAAATATTTAACTTATGCAAAGCAAGTTATGGATCAATTTTAAAATTCTTAGCACAACTGATAGTTTTAGAAATCACTATATCCAGGTCGAATCGAAAACTATTATATGTTTTTAAAAAAAAATTCAACTTACAACAAATAACAAACATGCTAAACTTTCAAGTACAGGGGTGGGCTACCCTGACTTGCAACAAACTGCACTGAGGATTATTCTGCCTCAGATGTGTGTAGCTGTACTTAACCTATGCGAACATGCAGATGAAGTGTTTGTAAATCCATAGCGATCAGGTGCATTCCTGATGCGATCTGGATATTTCCTGTCAGCTGGTGGAACAGGTTGCAGTTCAGGTTCGGCCGATGCTCGTGGTTCTGGCTGATCGTTGGTTGCTGGAGGGATGACATTTTCCACGGCAGGTTGTTCTGGAAGTGGGACGGCGATAGCAGAGCCGAAGTCAATGTCGGCGGCCAGATTGTGTGACTCGTGATGTGGTTCATGTGGTACGCTCTCTTGTTGACGAAGATGATCAACATGTCGTTTGATCTCGCAACCATTGTGAACTAAGCGGATTTTGAAGGAGACTGGACCAGCATAGCCTGTAATGGTGCCTGGTAGCCAAAAGTAGCCAGTCTTAGTGAAGTTGCGAACTACTGTGTAACCAATCTCAAACACACGTGTCTTGGCGTGCTTGTCGTGATGATGTTTCTGTTTTTCCTGTTGTTTGATGACACGCTGAGCTACATCAGGGCGAAGCTGATCAAGGTGGGAGCGTAAGCGTCGACCCATCAGCATTTCCGCCGTTAGCTTATATTCCCCGCAGATTCTCACGGAAGACTTGTCTGACTTGAGGACTGGAACTATGTGCGCTGCCCACTCGGAGAACTCAACCGGTTCGATGATGCCTGCAGCTTGCAGACGGTGAAGTTCATTGTCCACAATGTTCGCATTGCGTACGGTACTACGCGACCCGCGTGCTTTGCAGAATCGTGGTCTGACGTCCTTGTCGAATAGATCTTGGCGGATGTTCCCTTCAAGGTACCCAACTCATCCTTAAATACTGCAGAATGAGTTTTGAGTACTTCCTCAACACTAGTAGTCGCGTGCAGAATGTTGATTTGCTGCCAGTTTGAAGCCAGTTTCGTCCAAGAAGGTTTGGTCCATCGCCTTTAACAACGAGTAGCGGAAGGTTGAACATCCTTGCGTTGTAGTCAACTTCCACATTGAAGTTTCCGAGAACTGAAACTTGTTCCCCGATGTAGGTGCGGAGTTTGAGTTTTGTCTTCTGCAGGTTCGCGTTTGGCCACCGTGACTTAAATGTCTGTTCTGATACAAGCGAAAGCGCTGCTCCGGTGTCAACCTTCATGACGAGGTCGTTGTTGTCAACGGACATGGTGACTTTGATTGCCTTCATGCCCTGGCGGTCAGTGGAACATCCGAAGAGCGAGTACACGGGTGTGATCATGTCAACATCAGACGCATTCTCATCGCTTTCAGTGAAATTACTGTCCACAGCGGAACTCATTTGCTTGACATGTGGTGTTTTTCCACCTTTACCACTGATACAGACACTCGCGATATGTCCTCGTTTCTGGCAGTTGAAACAAGTATTGTTCTTGAATCTGCACTTGTCGGAATGGTGGTTGCCTTTACCACAGCGATAACAGGGTTTCTACACATGCTGTTGCTTCTTCCTTGCACTGAATGTATAGGTTTTCGTGCAACTGATGTTTGGCTTTGCGACATTTTGTTCAATGTTCGGTCACTATGGGTTTGCGTGGCCTGCAAATCTTTCACATCTTTCAATGGCCGCTCTCTCCATGCTCAGAGCCGTTGCCAATGCTTTCTCAAGTGTCAGAGTTTTTTTCAGCAAGCAGGCTAGGTTGAATGCGGTCATTTCGGACACCGCAAACTAATCGACCCCGCAACATATCGTCCAGTGTGCCTCCATAGTTACAAAATTCTGCGAGGGAACGCAAAGCAGCGACATATTGGGCTACAGACTCACCCTCTTCACGATATCTGCTGTTGAACTTGAATCGTTGGACGATTTCCGACGGTACTGGGTTGTGGTGTTGAGTCATACATTTGACCAGTTCCTCATAGGATTTGTCTCCAGGTTTAGCGGGGGGCCACGAGATTGCGAAGCAACTTGTAGGCGTCGGGCCCAATCACAGTGAGAAGCACGGCTTGTTTCTTTGCTGCAGTCGTGACATCGTTGGCGACAAAATAATGTCCCAATCTTTAGACGTACTGCAACCATTCCTCTTTTCCTTCGCGAAATTCCTCGATTTTACCATTCACGGCAGCCATGGTAATTAACTGTCCTCGTCGCCAATTTGTAATGAACTGTGATAACCTGGTTTATTCTCGATTTCTTAATTGGCTCGGCACTGGAGAGCATTATTTATTCAACACTGCAATACACACCACACAACTACAGCAATACCAGTACATGTATAACAAATCATGTACAGTGAGAAAATATATATACACCGGTTGTGAGTGTACAGCCTGAATGTAACGCGGGTCAGGGCCGGGTCATGACAGTACACAGTAACAGTTAGTAGAGTAGTCAATCAAGTATGTCGATTGGCGGAATATTACATTTACCGGGATTATTACAATAGTACTGTATCCATTCATGGAATAATTGCATGAAAACCTCACATTTCCAAGTTTGGCTATGCACATTTTTTACTTATTACTGTCTTTATCCCTTTTGTAGTGAACGCATTGGGGGGGGGGGGGTGCACTCAAATAGTTGAAAGTTTAATTTTAAGCGAAAATTACGCTGCCTACCAGCAGTGATTAAAGGGTCGTACTCCCGACAGCAACCTAGCTCCTTCAGTTTGTCTGGCTGCAGGTGGAACGTGTAGCACACAAACTGCGTAACGGTTTTTGCAGGTATGGAAAAGACGTCCATCGCCAAATTGAATAGAATAGCCATAAAGACTCAGTCCTTGCACAGGGCGCCCTCAGGAAAATTAAGAGTATCAAATCGCGCGTAGACTTGATGACAAGTGAACTGCAGTCGAACTCCATCGGCGCGGCTGGTATAAAACTAGTACGTAATCGGCCGGGTTGCGACATATCGTACGACATGACGATTATGTTCCCGCACCGTTATTCATATATGCAAGTGTGACAGGGCCAAGTTTTACTTGTAGTTTTTACTGTATTTTTTGTAGTGTTTTAGGATAGGAGTAGGCCCCCTGAATAAATCACCCCTTTTTATTAGATGTCCCCTACCCATTCATAGAAGTGTGTACCCCTGATTAACTTTTCCCTCTTCCCCAGTAACATGACCCCTTAGAACAATAGCCCATTTGATAAGCCCCGTGTGCTCCTGCCACCCTGTAAGACCACAGACCCCTCATGATCAGTAGCAGACCAGCGGCAGTAGAGAGAGGAGCGTGCATTTTATTATCTCTCTTTTAATTCAGTCCCCTTGATTTTCTTGGGTGCGACTTGCCCTGTGTGAGCTTTTATCTGCTCGAGTAATTATTGGTGAGTTCTGATATATGTTTTTTTTGTATTTTCTCATTAAGTGTATTATTAAGTTTTTTAGAAGTTTTGATCTGTTTTGGTATTGTTCAGAGTTTTGACAATCAAGTTTTATAGAATTCCTGAACAGCCTTGTAAGTTGCAGGAATTATCACTTGAAGTTTTTAGATTGGGTTTATTTAGAAATTACTTGAAGAAAGTTAGCTTATATTGTTTGATTTGATTGATCAGGATCGTTAGACATGTTAGAGTTCTGTTATCTTTGAGGAAAACTGTGTTGACAGAAGTTTGATTTATTTCATTGACTTAATTTCCGAGGAATGACTTGGATAGATGCATATTGCATTGCCTTTTGATTATTAGGTTAATTGTTGATTTGATACTTTTTCTTTTGACATCTGATTTCAGTTTTGGATGGTGTTTTCTTCATTACTTAATTGTTTTATTGTGCCAAGAGGAGTGGTTTTCCCACAGACTTTTTACTGATTAGTTTGCCATGTTTATTCATTAGTTAGACCTGTCAAAGCTGCTCGTTTACTGTAGACCTGCATTTCCTTTATTTTGTATTTAGCCACCTGTTCCATTTAGTTATTCTTATCTGCTTTGGACCTGTGCAAATTTAATTACTGTTCAGGAATGTTGAATTACCCCCTTGGTGGTTAGTCTCACCTGGCATTCAGAAGACAAGGACCACTGTTTATCTTGCTCATTAAATATTCACAAGAGATTTTGGTGTTCTTGGCAAGACTGTATAGCAGGTCCACATGGCATTGTTTATATTACTTTAGACCTAGTGTAACCTGGGTTGTTTGCATTGTTTACTTGTTTCTTATTATGTTCTTTACTCTCTTATCTTGTTAACAGATTTCTGCCAGAAGTGTCTTTAAGGTCCACTTTATACAACACTGTGTTGGTTAAATACTTTTGGTTTTTAACTTGGTTTGAGTCTTTGTTTTTTTTTAGGTTTTTAAGTTGGTTTTAAGTTTCTTTATGTTTCTTTAAGTTGTTGGTTTTAGGGGTTAGTCTTTGCTCTTACTTGATTTTCGTGGTCTTGGTTTTATAATTATCTGGTCATTTTGAAAGTTCTTGTAAATAAATTCTTTTTGTTTTGTTTTTTTGGTTCGAAATCTAGAATTTGTGTCCCTTGTCCTTATTAATTCAGTCTCCTCGCGACTTTTCTCTTCACAGATCCTGAGTTTAGTTCAGTTGTAGTGGCTTTAGTGCGAGTTCCCCATAGTGCGTCATTTTTCCAGGTTACACAAGCAGCGCAATAATGCAGTGCATTTTTGCGGTGAGATCCAATCGCTCACCGCTACGCAAATGAGGACTCATTCATTCCGTTACATGGGGAGTTCTCCTTATTACATCAGGGACATGTTTGAAGATCTGGCGACGTTTTAAAGACCACTTCCCTCAGCTTCGCCAATGGTGTCTAAAAATAAAATGTATTATTGTGATATACTTGATTTATTTCGAAGTCGTGTATGTCCTATAATGAATTTTGCAATGTTACACATCACAGAGTACAACCCTTGAAGTAATGAGAACGATCTTCCGTGGCGGCCTAGAATACGCTCTGGAATCTGAACCAATCAGAGTGCTCGCATAGAATTTGCTAGCGATTCAAAATGCTCCCATGTGTTGTGTACAAAATTGAAAACGTATTCGCCAAGTCGGTAATTCAACATCAGTAGTCAGCATCATTTGGTCTGGGAACCAATCTACGCGCATTGCAGCGGTATAGGGCACGCGTGGAGCCAGCAACCGGTCTTATGTCTATGCCGGTACCGTACGCAAAACGATTACCGACTTGGCACCAAGTCTAGCATAGTACCGACGTTTGTTCGCTCGTACCCCGCCCTGCAAACATTGCGCTGGGAAGGGATGATGCCGCTGCTCAAAATCTTGTGAAGGAAGTACAGGTGACATTATGGATAACTTATCATGACTTTGGCACATGGGCGTCGCCAGGATTTTTTCTAGAGGGGGGCAAACAAAATTTTGACCAAAAATGCTTGTATTTTTCAACACATTTTCGATTTATCAGTTTTAGAGGGGGCAGGGACATTTTGCCCCCCCCCCCCCCAACTCATTAAATTTACACCACTTTGTCTTCGCGCCTCTTTTTTTTTTTTTTTTTTCTTTTTATGCGTCTTTTTTTTTTTTTTTTTTTTTTTTTTGGCTTTTCCGGGGGGGGGGGGGGGCAAGCTTTGGCATGTAGCTAGCGCTCGCTACGTATGATAAACAGCAGCAGTGCTGATTGTACGTCACTGGTCACGCAAAATGAATCAAATGAGAGCTCGAAGAGATCAGCCCGGCCCAGCGTCCTGTTTGCAGGGCGGAGGTACGAGCGAACGAAAAACGAATTTAGATCTGCCCACAGTTAGGGCGCTCTGCAGGGTGAGTAAAAAACCCGAAGCCCCTAATGTTTGAACCATTGTTTAAGTGAAGTTCTACATGTAGCACTTTCAAAATCTGTTATATAAAAACCCCATACCTATAAGCTTTCTTTTAGTACAAGAATCATTTAAATCACTTACGTACTTTTCAAGTTAGAGAATTTTAAACACAACCACCGTTTTAAGGTTCTGTCCACAGATCACAATAAAGTTCAGTGCTCTTTCAGCAAAACGAAAACATGGGGATGTGTGTGAATTGTTTTCGTAATGCACACCTTTTTGTGTGATGCATGGACAGAACTTTAAAACGGTGGTTGTGTTTAAAATTCCGTAACTTGAAAAGTACGTGAGTGATTTGAATGATTCTTGTACTAAAAGATTTAGGCTTTAATGTCCTAGATTTTGAAAGTACTACACATGAAGAACTTCAATAAAACAATACTCCTGACATTTGGGTTTCGTTTTTTTTTTACCCTCCCTGTTTATGCGAGCGGTCCATTGAATATTACTCCATTACTTTTCATCCATTGAATCTGCAGCTGTTGCTCTCAAGTGCTACACGTGTGCTGCGGGTGGATTCTGTACTGACGGCGAGATTGGCCAACTTCAGACTTGCCCGAGTCTCCCTGGCTTCAAGTCCGATCAGTGCGGCAAATTTGACGGAGAAATATCCGTATCTATTGCAGGTGGTTCATTTGGTTTAATGTCTTCCTTCGTAAGAAGAAACATTAATAGGCCATTACTTTTTAGCCAATGGAGGGCGCTTTAACGCGCGCTTTTTCCTGGCAGGATAAAGTAAAAGTTGAATTTGAACTAATCTACCACACTGATAGACACGTTTTACAAGAAGTACTGGCCAGTCCCCAAGCGGTAACAAATTTAGAAGCTGACATGGCAGTCGATCATAAGTAAGAACACCCTCAACTTTCTTTCAGGAGAAAGATGAATGTAAATTGTGATCTATTCCCCCCCAGGAGGCAAAGTATCTCTCAACGGAGTTACTCGCGATTGCGCCATGATCCCGGAGAATGTGGACGCCCCACCCCTCCGGTGCTTATCTGGCTCCGAGGCTACTGCTTATTTCCGCTACATAATCGAAAGTGTGGTTCCTGAAGGCACCATTCTCGGTGAAAACCCAGATTTCCAGGTCACCGGCGACCTCTGCTACTGCGCAGATGACGGCTGCAACGGAGTAGACTCCCTGAAGCCGTTACTTTGGCTGATCCTCATCGTGGGCTCGATGCACTTGATACTGAAGTAAGTGGCGGCTGGTGTGAATAAGGCTATCAAGAGGTGGATTTGCTCACGGCCGTACAAGTTGTAGATTACAGTTGCTTTGATTATAATCAGCAGCCACGCCTATCGTTAAATATTTAGCACACCCGTATGCATTTGCACACAATAATGGGTGCTATGTGTATTGTACTTTGATTGGTACGAGTATAGTACTCTTGGCTGTAAACAGCAATGTAGCAATAATAATGAAAGTCATGTGACTAGCTCTCATCGCCCAATCAAGATACAGTCTGTGGGTAAGGTGTTATAAGTGTTCAAAATGGTACATGTTTTTCAAGGATGCTGGTGATTATTGTTTTAATATCCATTCATTAAAAATCAACTGTGCGTTGTTAACAAAGTAACTCTGGGTTATCACTTGTCAATTCAGGCTATTCACAATGCAGTGCACCACCAAGAGTTTGCCACGGAGAGTTCATTATTCACAGTGCATTGTGGGAAATGATCTACAAATTTCGCGGAGCGGGCTATTGAAATTGTTTTTTTTTCCCCGGTCAGTAGTTTCGTCCAGTAAGCTATGATTTGAGGATCTGTTTGGCCTTTTCTTTTCTTTTTATCAATACGATGTTTTTGTGAGGCTGCAGAACGCTATGCCCTATTATGTAACATATTAGCTAAAGTGTGTACTGACATTTATTCAAATGGGCTATGTTTTGTCCACTGTAGACTTGAAAAATAGACTCTCCGTGGCAAACACTTGGTTGCGCACTGCAATGTGAATCGCCTGAATTAAACAAAACCAATTTTTCATTCTACTAGCTCGCCCTCTTCAGTACTTGGCCGTTCTGGTCACTCTCGGTACCAATAAACCGATCCAGTAAGCCCCGCCCAGTGCGCATTTGTTTCAGCCGCGTGCGTATCATGCGCGTTCACGCATGTCAGACTTCTGTGCACGCATGTCGGACAAAAATAACGGCTGTGATTGGTCAGAACAACATGGGGCGGGGCCATGGGCGGGGCTTCCTGGATATGTATATTGTGCGCACGCGGATTTGTACCAGCCTCTCCCACATACTTATCTAACATGGCTAAACCTGCACTACATCATTATATTTACTGCTTTCTTAGGTAGTTTTATATCATTTATTATTAGGATTTATAAAATAAATAACATTTCACATTTTTATTTTCCCCCTTAAATTGTCAAATATGAAAATCAAGGAAATTGATATCGTATTTGTTGTTATCAACTTGAACGAGTTTTATTTTGTGTTTTGATATAATGTCAGTCGCTGAATCATCACAAAAGAGGCTTATATTGCCAACAAAAGAGGCTTATATTGCCAACAAAAGATGCTTATATTGCCAAAAAAAATGGTGATATGAACTATGCAAGTTTCCAAAAGGAAAACCTACGCAGGTTTAATTATTCGAGCATGTAATAATATGCAATTATTCACTGGTTTGTTTGTTGATACAGATCTTTCTTCCTCCACTAACGATTACAGTGTTTATAATGTAGGAAGGGGTGTGATGAATGCAGCCACTTCAAAGAAAGAATTGATGGCATGATTTTAAATGTGCTGTGTTTTTATAACTGACTGTTTTCTTTTCTTTATGTGGACCATTTCTCTTTATGTGGACTGTGTGGTATGTTACCCAGTTTCGTGTGAAGTAAAGACAATTTCCAAGAATTATTCCGCTCAGAGTAAAAGTGACCGAAATCGTTCACAGTTACCCGGCTACACGGGAGCTGATACCTGTATACGATCGAACTGAGGACGCTATTTTCATAGCGCCCTCTTGGGACAAGTTTATGAGTTATACTACGCCGTGAGGAATGTCAACCTTTATCGAAGTAAAGTTGCCACCACCAAGGCTTGTGTTCCTTGGTGACGCGTAAGTTTAGATTTTGGTCCCCCAACATCCTTTAGATTTCTGTCATCGACGTTTAGCATTATTTTAGGCATGGCGGCCATAAGGCGATAATTCGCCTATTTCGTGTTTTAAATGGGGTCCTCCTATACTGGCAGCCATATCTCACAAGTGCTAGCGATTCAGCCTGTGCCACCAACTTTTTTGGAAGTGGCACCAGTTAATTCGCTGTCGTAGTGTGACGTCACCTCCTCCCCAGGTTAGGCTCACGTCCTCGACGTTGGTGTACGCGTATTCCGTTATGACGCATAAGGCTTAACACACACATCAGTGACGGCAGTATTACATCCTATCTTACTAGAACATTTTCACGAAATAGTACCTGAAACGGGCAAAGTGTTTTACAGTAGATTGTCACCACACCAGGTAAACACACAGTCTGTTGTGCGTATTTACGCTTGATTCAAGCCAATTATAAAACTTGGGTTTACACGGCCAAAGCAAACCATTGTATTCACGTTGGTGGCCGTTTGTATGCGCGAATTATTCGATAATCATGGTTGGACTGAATTGAGATCTGAGTGACGTCACGACTACAGCAACAAATTGAAAGCGTGCTTCAAAAACATGACGTCACTTTTACCCTGAGCTGATTGTTTTTAAGAGTAACAATTTGTCACGCGTTTGTTCCAGCATTAGTACAAATTAATGTCTGGAATGTCTCTTTGATAAACTGACGTTTTGAGAGACGTGTCAATAAATAAAGATGTTGTACTTAATTAAAAACACTTGTGGCTTTTCCTTTCTTTTAATTTTTTGTTTTACATATTGCTGCTTTTGTTGATCAGATCAAGTTCATTCTCACAACACCTAGTTAGAAACCCACCAGGAATTACTGCAGTGTATAATTAGTTTGTTTGTGTGTATGCAATTGAAGTGTACCATTTTAAAGTGCTCGTTGGTACTCTACCTCCGGCCAGACCTCATACACGCAAAGCATTCAAAATTGTACGTTTTGTTCCAGCCAAAAAAAACGAGGATGATTTTTTTTCGAGAAGCATTTGGCCAAGATCTGCCCAATCTCAATCTAAATACCGGAAACTCCGCCGTGGATAGACCATTATTAAAAAAAATTGCTCAGAGTGAAAACAAAATAAGAACATGGCGCTTTCGTCATTGACAGAACATTGCCATACCACTGAAAGGTATGAAAATATTTGTAATCCCCTGTATCATGTGTTGTTAAAGCCGTGCACTTTCCACATTAATGTCCATGCAAATTTCTGATTATTGAGGCCGCAATTTTGTCGTGCCATCTCCGGAACTGTTTGTTAAAAGAGATGCGACAACTATGAATTTGGACTCCATGCAAGAGAGGATCAAAGATTTACCCCCCCCCCCCCGGGCCCTCGACTGACTAATTTTAATTGTTTACAAGTTGAAAACAAATCCTCAAGTTCCGCGAAGTCATCACTCAAGAGTACAAATCTGAATGCATTGGTTCAGGCCTTTGGTCCTTTATGTGCGTTCAATGCAACCACTTATTCTTTCCCCTTGACAAAATCAATATTGGACTTGAACATCTTACTCCTTTGGATATCCTGCATACGCCATAATACGCGTTATGTGCCTAAAAAGTGCTTCTTAAAAAAAGTGCCGCTAGCCTTCGTAAAATCTATTTGGAATTATAAAACCCTATATAGGCGTACATGAAGGAATGTCAAAACATGGGCAGGTTAAATGATTTCCGACGGATAATAATGCCGTACCAAAAAGAGGGTTTTTTTTGGCCATCAGCTTGCAAATCAGAGCTCGGAACTTAGTCAACAAACATGGCGGCGCCCGGTGACACATGTTTGGCTCCGGCTGCCAGCAATTTGCTGAGTTGTTTGCACCCTTTGAGCTGCAAAGGAGAACTGAAGGATTTCACATCCAAACGTATTGCTCTGCGGAACATTTAATAATGCTTTGAGTGGGCGAGATTCGAGGAGGCAGACCGATGGCGCACAGGGGGGGGGGGGGGGTGTCTCGCCCCAAGAGGTTGCTATTTATTTATTTTTTCGTGTATTTTTTTTTAGTCCCACGCTTTGGCTTTGGTGATATGTATGTGGCTTGTTTTCGAGTAGTATGATACTCGAGTAGTGGCGCCACCAACATCAAAATAGGCCGCCCTAAACAAAAAAAAACATTTTTTTTCTGCGGCCAAAAATTGTGGGCAAAATATTTGGAAAAAATTCAACTTTTAACACATTTGTAAAAAAAAAAAAAAAAAAAATTGAGCTCCCCTCCCCAAACCAAATCCTGGGTGCGCCACAGTGACTGAGGCAGACGAGGCTTTGGTGGCGACGAAAGGGTAGGTTTAGGCTCCAAAAGCGACGAGATAGGTTTGGATGCACTGAATAGACAGTACTTCATGTGCCACCAACTGCACAACGCACTATCTATGAATAAAGTCTTGAGAAGGCCAGCACCTGCATTGGAGAAAAATCGGGCGAAACCCCTTGCATAGAAACCACTACGTTCCGGTAAAGAGCTACTCGAAAGAGGAGATGCCTTCGGCTCAACCAATAATCCAGTGGTTTATAATGTAAAGACATCTGGCTGAAATACATTACGATTCATGTAGTTTGCATATTTCACGTTCTAACCAATTCTTACGAGAGTTGTCTATCTGTAACTTGTGTAAATTTATGTTACTTTTAGTTTCTGCTGATTAAAACGATTGAAACGACTCGAGTCATTTTGTTTTAGATCCCCTAGTGGTCATGTCGTGTGAGCACCACCCATTGTCCAACGGATCCCTCTCTGTTTGCGGTCCAACATCGGATGGAGCTATGAACAAAAGTGCCCGACATTATCGCGTGAAAAAAAATACCTTGCGGGTCTAAATAGGCCAGCCATTCGGAGTCGACTTCACCAAATTGTGGCGTAAATACGATTACAAATGTGAAGTAAGCGGTTGATTGGTAAAAACTATACATTTGGACGCCATGTTTTTGTAAAACAACAACGGGCATAGAAATGTGATAACACGTAGCAAACTGTTAGCAAACTGCTGTTCGTATGGAAGAAACGCTCATCGTGGGCATGACGTGAACACGCAAGAGGGCGTTTGCATTAATACGCGAGTAATTTGAATGAGGCGGTTGCCCGACTTTGGCGGTTCGTAGGACACATATAGTTGCTGGATGTAGCGATTGATTACCATGAGATTGTCCCCCTACTGCGACATTTTTGCGCCCAAAACCGCCCGGAAATCGGTGATATTTTTGTCATGCTTCACATATCGTGCAGACCCGTGACCTCTATCCGCTTCGGTAGTAGAAACGTCAAAACACACGCGCGCACCACTGATTATTGCTCTGATTGGATAAACACTCAAGTTGCGTTAGGTTCCGGTTTCAGTGGTTCCAGTGCTACTCAATGGCCAGTAGGCGTGGTATAAACTGAAGGGACGTCACACTAACGAACCGGATAGTCATATCGGCTTGTAGCTTGGGAGGTCCACTTTCAGATAGAATCAGAGTTAAGTTTGTTTTGCGATACATAATGATATGCCTTGATTTTTTTTTCAACTATTATGTTATGGGCTGTACGCTGTAAAAGAAATCACTGTTATAGCACAAAGATTCCTATGTCAATTGTTATTACAAAGGCTATTTAACGCACGATGGTTTCTTTGATACAAGTAGAGGGCGGAACATCAGCTTTTTGTGAATTTACTTTTGAGGCGTCGAACTCATGAGGCATCGGACCTATGACGACTTGGGAGGCCTCAGACCTATGAGGCGTTGGACTATGACACGGCCCCGTTTGAGAACGTGACATGCAGTGTAGCAGTACATTAACAATTCAACCATGATTGTGGAATAAGATTGCTGTATGAAGACAGGAAAAACAACGGAAAAATACATGAACACAAAAATTGCAGTTCCTGTATCAAACCAAGTGACGGTCATGCAGCATTTATTCTGCACAAGATAATGAACCATACAACCTTGACGTATTGGGCGAAAACATGCTGGGCAAGTAGATATATGTGAGTAAACAAACGAGAAGCTGGGCAAGTAGATATATGTGAGTAAACAAACGAGAAGCTGTGTAGCACCGGTGATGTAAGTAAACGGTACAGACAATTCCAAAGCGATAACACAATGAAGTTCTAATTCTTTCGGACGTTGGGCCTTCTTCATGGGCATAGGCGTCGCCAGCAAGCGCCCCCCCCCCCCCCAAAAAAAAAAAAAAAAACGGGGGGGGGGGGAAGGGACAACGAAAAAAAAAAATGAAAAAGAGTTGTGAAGTCATATTTGGTGTTAATTTAATGCACATTCAACAAAATGGGTGTCAGCAGGGGTGTCAATGGGGTGGGGTGAGTACATGTCTCCCGACCACCCTCGAAAAATATGATAAATTGAGAATATGCTAGAGAAAAAAACAAGGATTTGGGGGAAAGATGTGCTTTGCCAACCCCCCACCCCCCACCAAAAAAAAAAAAATTCTGGCAACGCCCATCTTCGTGGGTTGTTAATACAAGAACAACACCAGAGGAAGGACAACGGTCCGAAAGCGTGGTAACTTAATTTTGGTAAGCACTGTTTTGAAATTGTCTGCGCTGTTTAGGCTAACTGAATTAGCTGTCCACGTACTAACAACCACATCTTAATTTTCAGAACGCACGCACTCGAATCGATGGATCGAGCAAACACAGTTGCGTTACATTTTGTAAAGGCACTGGCACGACTGGTCTGATAATTAACTTTTTGTAAAGGAAGAAATTCAAGACAGCATCTATTACTGTAAATATCATTTTATAATATGTAGGGTTGTTTAAGTAACATGTAGCTTCGATTAAAACACAAACAAAGATCCAGCACGAGGCGCTTATCAACAATAAACTTTGTTGCTTGCAATGGATGCTGTAGAATTATTTTTTTTTAGACGGTACTTGTTCATCATTAAATATTTACTGTAGGCTAATTAAAGAAAAAAATATAAATTCTCTGTTCTTTTAGATGATTTTCACAGATAATTTTTTTGCTGTAAGCCGTTGTAAAACAACGTCATTTACAAGGTTATATGGAGCGTTAAAGGTAGCATACAACATTTGCATTTGACATAATTTTCTGAATGGGGAATATTGTGCATATCGTTCCACAGGTGTGTTCAATGTTTTGTGTCTATTGGAAGATGACAAACAAGGGAAAACACAGATGGCTTTCAACCATCACGGTGCAGCTCTCTGAATGCATTTTGCTAGTAAAATACCATGGAAATAAAATCAGAGTGTACCGAAAGTATGTAAGAGGTCAATAATTGGCGTATTTGAAGAAAAAAAATCATCTAATGAGCGTTTGGCAGGGCGATCTTTGCACGATGAATTTAAAAATCTTGAAAATAACATTATACCAGGCGAAACGATTTCACAGAATGATTGGTATTTTTATTAACCAAGCAAGTTGTTTCATTATAATTTAATAATTTCATTTTGAGATTTTTGCAAATGTTGTCAACTGCCTTTTAGGATAGTTTAGTAAATTAACACTGTTGAATCATTGTTATATTAAAAGAAAATAGGGTTTGTAATATAATATGTAAAACAAATATAATTGCTCATAACAACCAAGGCTGTGTGATTACTGGCCAACACTTAGAATAAGTTGAACATTTGGACTTGATAGTTTAAGTTTATTCCATGTGGAGTGTAACATTATTCTACTAAACGTGAAATGCACAATTCAGTTATTTCGACAATATAGCCGAGACTCTCGTGTATGTGTATGGAGTGCCATATCCAACAAACTATGACTAATGCTTTATTTCATAAAAACATTCAAACTTTAGGCTGGATAAAACGAAAAACTAAAAAGGTAATAGTCTGAGTAGCATATTGTACTTGGTGTATACGCATCAATTTTGTGGATTATATCGTTCTATTTCAAATATTGTCATGACCCAATGACAGTGTTATAGTAACCAAATGATCAACAAAAAATATCTTTAGCGCCCGGGTGTTTTCCGGTATAACATGGCTTCATTTACCTACGTAATATTCATTGTTTGCATTTACAAGATTTGAAATCCAATGACGACTTTGTGCATTAGTATGAACTCGGATGGTACGAGGGACGAACTTTGCTGCGTCATGTCATGTCTGAAATCAGACGAGGGTGACAAAAAAAGCGTTGTCTCCATTTAGTTTCGCCTGCTATTTGTGTCCATAACTTTAAAGATCCAGCTGAACTAATATTAGTCAATGTTTCTTTTAGAATATAAAACATGCTACATGAAGCAAGTGATTTCTTTGATTTTATCAGAACATTAAAACATTTTAACGATTCAAGACAAACCGGAAACAGAGCCAAGCTTTAAAAAAAAAAGGGCCATCATGTTTATTAATAGCCCGGTGCTGTTTAATAAGTGACCTGCAATTTAGACGTCAGGGTGTCGGAGAATTGTCAGGTCATGGAAACAGACATGCAGCGCTCGTCCCCAACAGCGTGCAACATATTGGTTAGAACCAGATAACCTCGTACATGTAGTGCTAATGATAATAATAATCATAGTGGGTATGTATAAAGCGCACGTATCCACCAGGACTGGTGCTCAAGGCACTACATCATTATTACCCCTGCTCATTAGGCCCATGAGACATTCCAAAATACCATCTCAGCTCCCTGGGGAGTATACAGCTCGATGCAGCCTGTTGGGCGCAAGGAAGCTAATTCAATCACAATAACCATCTCTGCCCTCACAGGTACCTATTTAGTCCTGGGTGGAGAGAAGCAATGAGTGAGAAAGTGCCTTGCCCAAGGGCACACGCACCATGACCCCGCCAGGATTCGAACCCACAACCTGCAGCTTTACCCACAGACCACGAATCAGTGCCCTTAACCACGAGGCCACAGCACTCCACGCTCCTCTATTGCTGACACAGAGCGTGGTGCTGGTGCCGTTGTGAAGGCAACGTAAAATATTAGACATACTACTTGGGCGGATTTTCCCCATTTCTGCACTTTGTTTTCTACGTAAGAAATTCAAGATAGGGTCGGCGGCATAGAAAACATGCCGTTTTTCTTCGGTCGGGAGGCCAAAAAAAAAGGTCGGTCGGAAATGAACCATAGAATGAGAAAGAGACGCCCTAATGACTATAGCACTACAAATTATTAATTCCGTAACGACGCCTACGATTGGTTGTCACAGTTTCGCCTTGGCGGTGGAAGTCAACCTGAACGCCAATTTAATGTAGGCACCGGCAACGTATACTGCGTTGCTGGCCCAAAGTGTTCTATTAATAAGCGATTAGAAAAAAATTCCCATCGCGGCAGAACGTACATGTTGTACGCACTCGCGATCCTTTACAAGTGACCAACACTGTGAATGTTAAAATACAACCATCAGACATCACAAACATGGCTGGACTTGTGGATGTATCACGTTATGGCTGGGACGTCTACATTCGCCGGCTTTTGCTCCTGATGGTGTTGTTGGTCTGCTGTTGCTTTCAACGAGGTTGTTGCGATCTTGCAGGTTGGTAAATCTATAAAAAAAATTTAAAAAACCTATGATTTTAGGACTTGGGCGGAGAAAACGGGTAGAAGCTTGCAAAGTACTTCCAGAAATTTTGTTTCTGAGTCCTGTGTCTTCACACATTGCACTTCTGCTAAACCGGAAGTAAAAATCAAGCTGCTTCGTGCTCTGGAATCATGCTGTCCAGGCCAATTTTGTTCTGTATTATAAAAAGGTTTTGACCTTAACTCATTTGTAATTATTTTGATACTCTGATACAATTTTTCTAGGTATTCCAACGATATTTTCACACCAGGTTTTATTTATATTCCTTGACCAATTTGGAAGAAATTTGTTTTATTTTCAATTTGATTTTAAGGATTCAAATCTAATACAAATTGATAACACAATGACGTCACTGTAATACATACTGAAAATTTCAAGTTCATAATAAAACAAATATAAACCTTTTGGAATAATAGTAATTTGCCCAGGCGGAATAGTAATCCGTACGGGCGGAATTACGTAATCCTGCACGCGCGGATTGGTATTCCACCCGGGAAAATTAATGGGCCGGAATAACTTTTTTTTCACGTCCTCAATAGGCTTTCGAAGAAAATCGCCCAGAATTTTGTCGAAAGATAATGTCAGCCCGTATCAAAAATTTGAAGTAGCCGATGTAGGAGTGTGGGGAGATTAACGGCTATCCTGAATAGACTTCTATCTACATGTAAACTGTTACAAAGGGAGGACAAGTCAAATAAAATTTGGCCATATAGGGTCCCGAAACTCGGATAAAATATGCCGTAATTGTGGTTGGCTTGTACATGTATGCATTGTTTGCTATACACCTGATTTAAGGAAAGGGCGTAAATGCCTCCTTTTGATATCATGGCATTTTGAACGTTGTGTTTCTTAGAAAATATGCTCGGTATGATTGTAATGTTACATTCTAATTGAAGAAGAAAGGCATGTCAGTGAAACAAATCGCAGTCATCGATGCCGAAACGTCAGTGCTGGTTACAGTTAAAGCTGACCTTCAAGTCTGGAAAAAAATCGTTCAAAAACTTCCCCAAATGTATGTATTTATCCCAACTTCTAGGAATTTACCCAAGTTGTTGTTTCACGAGGAATGGAACACTTATATCATCTAAGTATATTCCGAATTTCAGCTTAATCTGTTGTTGCGAACGCTAATGTTACAGCTTAAACCATCTGCACGGAACATTTCGAAGAGGATCAAAACATTCTTTGCCGACCCAATACAATGTGCATCGTTGAGCAAAGCGCCGAAGGCGCTACGGCTGACCGATCTCGGCTAAGAAACACAAGAACGTATGGTAGATTTGCATCTTCATTAGCGTCACTCGGCGTGACATGGTGTGGGTCTCGGTATCGACCAATGTTTGTTAATTAACAACTCGTGAAGGAGGCTTTTATCTAACTGTTTACTGCACACCGTAATGGATAGGAACCTCATTAATATTCGTGTGGCTTGAAAGATTGATAGATATTGCGCACGCCAGTGTTACAATTTTCGAAATTGCAAGTAGCGAGGCCTGTTTTTCCAATTTCAACGAAAAGTAATGAACATATCACAACGACTTTTAGCACATACTTGGATCATTATATAGGGGAAATCAATCCTGAAAGTTGCATGACGATATGGTTTTCCAAACGGGAGAAATCAATTTTCAAAGATTTCACCCGCCAACGTGAACATGCCGGTGTACATGTAGTTTCATTGAGAATAAAGTTATACGTAACCTTTAGAAATCGCCCTTCGCAACCAAATGGCTGTACTGATGTCAGAAAAGCGAACGACGATGGCATTCTAAGAACGGCTACGCGCATCAAAACTGTTTGCGGACGATCAACGGTCCACACATGTGCGCTGTTTTGTTGGCCATTTATAATTACTGATTGAAGGCTTAATTCTATTTTTCAAGTTTTGAGTCTTGATATAATAATTCTACTTTTCAAGTTTTGAGTCTTGATATAATTTTCGAGTTCGTCGCGAACTCAAACTTGAAAAAATAGAATTAAGCCTTACTTTTTGAGTTTGCCTTTACGTGTCGAGTTTCTAGTGTACGTTTCGAGTCGACTTTTCGGGTTTGTATTTATTTTTTGAGCTTTGTATTGACTTTATAAGTCTATATGTTGCGGATTTTACCCTTGACAGAATAACAAGTCATGTTTTGTTTTCGCGTACACCCCATTCAGATGACGTTTGGGGGGGGGGGGCTAATCGCGTCAGAGGGAGGCTGAAAGCATTTTTTTTGGTCATGACTTTATGATTAATGTGTGTTTATTTATTTTGTTGTGTTTTTATTCATTTCCGGCAAGACCTCCATAAAAGGAGAGAACAAATACCGGATATACATATGTTTTAGCTTTGTATTTCGCCACTGGTGGCAAATTCAAACGGTAGTTGTCCATTTATAGTTGCTATATTAAATCCCTGATATATTCCAGCCCTCCTTGTTGATGGAAAACAAACGTCACAGAGCACAGAATGGTCGCCTCACGAATCTGATCAGGCCATCGATGGACAGACGTATACCTACTCGCACACTGGTAAGAACTATACGAAAAGGTTAAAAAAAAAAAAAAAAGGGGGTGTAAATCATCTTTGCTATTAAATACACATTTAACAAAATGGGCGTCTGTAAGGGTGTAAGTGTGGTGGGGTGGGCAAATGCCCCCCCCCCCTCCCCCTCCGCCAAAAAAATGATAAATGAAGAATATGCCGGGGGAAGGTACACGGATGTGTGCTTTCACCCCCAACAAAATCCTGGCTACGCCATGGCTACTTCCCTCCTTAGTCTCCTCGATCCTTATTCCCAACCCATGCGAAACTTCGGCCACTAAAATGTTACCCCCATCGCCATCCTAATCCCCATCCCCAATCACTATTCCCATCCCAACTCATCCCCATCCCCATCCACATCCATCCTCATCCCCATCCCCATCCCCATCCCCATGCCCATGCCCATGCCCATCCCCATCCCCATCTCCATCCCCATCCCCATCCCCATCCCCATCCTCATCGTCATCCCCATCACCATCTTCATCCCCATCCCCATCCCCATCCCCATCCCCATCCCCATCCCCATCTCCATCCCCATCCCCATCCCCATCCCCATCCCCATCTCCATCCCCATCCCCATCCTCATCGTCATCCCCATCCCCATCCCCATCCCTATCCCCATCCCTATCACCATTCCCGTACTGATCGCTCTCACTTTCTATGCCCTACCCCTCTACTTCCACCCCACCCCTATGTCCATCCCCATGCCCACCCTCCCCTTCCCGATCCCTTGCACTTGCCTCTTCGTCCCCTCCCTCCCAATCCAATCATACCGATATTTAATCAGCATTACCCTTTATAGCATCAACATCGCAATAATATTTTTTTCACAATCCTTGCCATCACCACTCTCACCAAATTCGTATAAAATCATCAACAACATTAATTTTGAATACAATTCAAGGGCCCATGTAATATATTCTGTTCAGTACAATTCTTGGAAATTTACCTTTGTGTCCTACTAATCTTTTTTTTTAAATGTTATTTTGTCGTTTTCAAGGGTCTTTTTATACGAAAGTTCACATTCATGAGCCAAAGTGTGATGTCATATCAGACAGAAACCTATAATGTTGCGATTGGTATTTGCACTAAACGTTGCCAGAATTGTTGATATTTCGCTGTTGTGTACATTCTTTTCTTTAGTTATTCGTTGTTGTGTCAGAGTGTGGCAGTAAACCAGTGAGCACACAATTTCTCACAAATGTTTTCAATGAACAAAATGTTTAAGTTCACAATTTGAAAAAAAACAACCTAATATGGACAATGTCTTACTGAAATGACATCACGGGAACAGCGCCCTCTTGTCTAGAAAAACATGGACAATTTTAGATATTGAAAGAAGTGCACTTTTCAGTAAAATTGACGAAAAAGGAACGTCACTTAGTTTTTACACACTTAACAGGATTAAAAAGTAGCACATTTTTTTAAAGTTCTTAAGAAGCATTCACTTCATGGTCCCTTTTAATATTCTTCCTCTCTTTCATTCCAGATGACACTGATCCACATCCTTGGTGGCTGCTGGACCTAGGTAGCAATCACAACTTGAGTAGAATCAACGTCACTCTCCGAGAGGATAGCGGGGGTAACCTGTCTTACTACTCTTCACCCCAAGAATCATTATTCGTTTAGGTTCTTTATTTTGTTAAGATATTTTTTTGCGAAACTGTAATTTCCGAAGGATAACTGTCTTTCCTTTTCTAGGTTTTCGTTTCATCGGGGCGATAGTGCGAGCCGGACTGAGCCCCAACTTCACCGAGAACCTGCCGTGCGGCTCACCGGCTACCAGCGAACAGTCTAAGAATGGAGCCGAGATCACGTTCCTGTGCGAGCCACCGCAGACGGCCAGGTACGTCAGTGTGGACATCGATACTTCCATGCCCGGTGTAGATGCGGATCAGGCATATCTGCAACTTGCCGAGGTGGCGGTGGACAAGTTCACGTCTGGAGAGGGTGCTGGTAGGTGACTACAGTCGTTTGACATTACCTAGGCCAAGCTTCAATAAACAAGGAGTTTACAACCTGTCTGCAGAATTTGGCAGGTTACTAAGAACCGGTCGGTGTGTGTAATCTTTGACCCATGTTCAGTTGAAACTTGACCAACTTTTGATTTCTGTCGTGCTACACGGCAAATACATGGCATGGTGTCAAACGCCATGCCCTTGCCGCGTCGAATCAAATTGAATTTCAACGTGGGCCTAAGGCGTATTTGGAATACGCATGCGTTGTCACATAAGCGGAAACATTTTGAAAACAAAAATTGACAATACAGAAACTGTGTTTTTTGTCTTCTGGGAAGTGTTTGGCTGCTGAATTATCCCAGCAGAGATTTTCGACTATGGACACTGACTCTTCTTGGACATTAAGTGCCCACTTTTGGTTGTCATCAAAATCCTGATTCATTTCAGCCCTCCCTGTTTATGGGAAAAGTACATCACAGAGCACAACATGGGACTCGCACCCTTCTTATAAGGCCGTCGATGGAGAGACATATACCTACACGCACACCGGTAAGAACAATGAGAAATGCATCTGCATTTGCTGTAATCCCACGTTTTCGTCAAATTCGTCTCCCTCGTCACCTTCGTCATTCGTAATCCTCTCCTCCCTCTACCATTTGCACCCCCAATCTCCTTATTGGTCCTCATTCCTACCCCATGCCAACGTCCAGCCATCAAATCCCCATTAATTCAATTCAATAGACATGTATTTCCGTACCTTGCAGAGAAAATAATAATTAATGGTAAGAAAATTAAACCAATGTGTGAAGGCCGATTCACAGAAAGCAAAAGCGGAAGGCCTCCATACAATAATGCATTCGGAACCCCCCATAATAATCCCCGGCCACATTCCAAACCCCGTCCATCACCATCCCCGGCCATATTCCGATCCCCCCCCCCCCCCCCCCCGTCACCGCACCGATCCCCGGCCACATTCCGATCGCCGTCCCATCACTATACTGATCCCCGGCCACATTCCGATCCCCGTCAATCACCATACTGATCCCCTGCTGAATTCCGATCCCCGTCCCATCCCGTAACTGATCCCCGGCAACATTCCGATCCCCTTCCTATCACCATACTGATCTCCTTCCCCATCCCCTCACTGATCATCATACCAACCAAATCTGATCCTTGTCCAATTCCCCATACTGGTACCCATCAACATACTGATGTCTGTCCCCATCCCCTCACTGATCCTCTTACCAACCAAATCTGATCCTCGTCCAATTCCCCATACTGGTACCCATCCCAGGCTGATCCCCGCCCTTATCCCAATACTGGCCCCGTCTGTATGCACCTACTGACCCCCATCCCTATCTCCATACTGGCCCCCGTCCTCATCCCTATACTGATTCCCGTTCAAATCCCCGTACTGATCCCCATCACCCACTGATCGCTATCCCCATGCCCTCTTCCCTCCCCTGCTATCCCAGGTCCCATCCCCACGTGCACCTCCTGTCCATCACCACCTCCCCTCCTAATCCCTTCCCTTTGCCTCTCCGTACCCATCCCCTCGCACCCCAACTGTAACAATCTTTATCATGTTCACCATCGTGAACCAACGTCACAACGTTATTCGCAGTTGTTAAAAGTACACCAACTAAATTTGAATTAAACACATTTTCTTCCTTTCCTACATTGCAGATGTTAATGATCCCCATCCTTGGTGGCTGCTTGACCTAGGTAGCAAGCACTGCTTGGGTAGAATCAACGTCACTCTCCGAACGGATGGATGGGGTAAAATTTGCTAAAGATCAATCACTTTGATATGGCAAACTTTCACTAATTTCAAAATGTATATGCATTCAAAATAATATGTTATGTATACAAACTTAATAAGGAGATTTTTAGAATCACCCAGAGATATTTATAAACATCATATATAAAATATCAGACATTCTGATAACCATGTCTGTACATAATACAGTTGAACTGTTTTTTTTTCTTCTCTAGGTTTTCGTTTCATCGGGGCGATAGTGCGAGCCGGACTGAGCCCCAACTTCGCCGAGAACCTGCCGTGCGGCTCACCAGCTACCAGCCAACAGTCCAGGGAGGGAGCCAAGATCCCGTTCCTGTGCGAGCCACCGCGGCTTGCTTGGTATGTCAGCTTGGACATCAATACTTCCATGCCCGGTGTAGATGCGGCACATGCATTTCTGCAACTTGCCGAGGTGGCTGTGGAAGAGTACACGTCTGGAGAGTGTGCTGGTAGGTAGCTTGAAATCAAGTCGGCATTGGCCGGGTTTAGTCCGCCTGCGCCGCCGCACAGCGCACCGCACCGTACCACCGGCGCTGACAACTGCATACCGTCCTAGTTTTACGTGAAGCGCGCGGTATGCGGCAACGATTCTAGTCTTCTAGATTCTAGATTCCCTGTCCCCATTGTCCTTTGGATTTCAAATATGGGGACAGGTAGCTAGCGGTGAATCTTTCATACATCAGGAGGCATCCCTCCTGATGTATGCAAATGTATGCATGACGTGTACAGGTCTGAATCCCGCCTCCTGAATTGAACATCACAACGGTAACGTTTGCCCGAACCAGCCTATTACAAACAAAAAACGACAATAGCCGCGCCATGATTGTACAATTTCGGAAAAGATTACCTTCGATTTTTTTTGCTAAATTCGAAAGTGTCTCTGGCAAATATTAATAAAAAGAGAGAGAGAAATTACAGCTCAGTGTTTAAAACCTATGCAGATGAAAAAAAGTTACTTTCATGGAGACACTGATGATTTTGCGTACTTTTTGTGTAGTAAGGCAAAAGTGAGTTTTTCGATAATCGTGTGTTGAATCACCGTCAATGCATGCACAGAGCTGAACAGTAATTTGAAAATAAATAATCATAATGCGCGTTAGCTACCGATCCTCATATATTTAGGGGGAGGGGGGGGGAGTGGGAAACAGTCTGCAACGATTCCTGCATCCTCGGCCCCATATGCGTGTACGTCGACCCGATTCCAATACAGACTTCAATAATCTGTACCTACGTGCACCTTGTACACAAGGCATGGACAATGTTTCAAAAATTGAACGGAGCACTCTGATTAGCTAAGAATCAGGAGGATATGAATATTTATATTACACGTACCTAACATTGACGTGTCTCGATGCGTGGTGAATGTCTCACAGGTACCGGTGCCACACACATAGCCTGGAGCGAATCGAGTGCTTGAGAAGCGAAAGCTTATTCCTGGGCCGTGCCGTGGACACCGAATGATTCGAACATGCCACCTAGCTAGAAACCTTAATTAGACCCCCAGGAACAAGAAAAGCCATGTTGGCAAAATATTAAGTGTGAAGATGGCGGCCATCTTGAATTTCAAAATGGACGCCATTTTAGGATCATTTTTGGCAATAAGTCAACTTGTAAATGTCACATTAAGAAATCAATCTAGGTGGCTTTACACCCCCAATAAATAAACCCCCATCCAATAAATAGATATATTGCTTCTTTTTTTTTGGACGAAACATGTTTTAGATAGTGTCATTGCGTTTATATAGCAATATTTCTTGAACAGATTGAGCAATTCCAGTATTTGTTTAACCAAAAGTAGCTGATGAAATTGGCTTTCCGGTCATTATTATCTTTGGTGCTACATAGGTTTTTTTTTAAATATGAAATATATTTTTTGAGGTTTGGGTTCCGATTTTTATCATACGATCAGCATCTGACATTGCTGGTAAATAAAGCAATATGTAGTTAGGGCTCAATCTTTAGTGTATCTAGTATTTATTGGTTTGACACCTTTAGGACATTTTGACGAACTTTTTGTATGATTTGGGTAGGCTTTATACGAGTTATGTTTTTTATTTTTTCTCTTTTTCCAGCTCCTGGTTATTTGGGATGTTTTGGGGACGCAAAAAATCGTTCCCTAACGGTCGGTCCAGCACTAGATCACAATGAACAGTCGGTAGAGTGGTGCTTCAGAAACTGTTTGGAACCTACCGAGTATAATTATGCGGGACTGGAATACGCACACGAATGTTGGTGTGGGAATGAAGACTACGACAAACACGGTAAAGAGCCGGATTCTGATTGCATATATTTCTGTTCCGGAAACAGCGACCAAATCTGTGGAGGCGATTGGCTCTTATCCGTGTACAGAGGTGAGTACAAAAACGAACCAACTGAACACGTTTTACAGTTCATTCAAATGTACTGTGGATTTTCATTCAAAGCCAGTTGACTGCATCACAAGTCCTCAGAAGTCCATCATAAATCAACCAGTCCTTCGTCATGTCACAAACTATTGAAATAAAATGAGACAAGGGTATTCCTTTCTCAACATTCATCCAATGTTAAGTCCCAGTCACACATTCTCAGTTTGTAGCTGTACGGTTTAAAATTCGTGATAAAGTGTGGGAGTACCGTATTCATCCTTGGTACATCCATGGTTATCATTCATCTTCCTTGGGTATTCGTGGAGAGGCTACGGAAGTTTAAAACTTTTCATAACTTCCGTGGTAAACCGCCATGAACATTAATCCGTAGTGCAACCGTGGGACATCCGTGGGACAACAGTACTTATTCGTAATGTTATTCGTGGCTTTATTCTTGCATATTCTTGGAGATTCGTAGCTCATTCGTGGTAGTAATCTCTACGAATTCGCTACGAATGTCCTTCGGATATGTCAGGATGTGCTAGAGTTCTGCTAATGTTGTACTACGAATATTCAAGCTTTATTCGTAGAAGAACCTTGGTCAACCGTGGCCCAATAACAGACAACCGTGGCGTTAACGTCATTATTCTCAGTAATACCGTCGATATTCTTCACCAATCTGTCCATATTCTTGACAAACCGTGGTGTATTCGTAGAGAAACCGTAGATCAGTCGCGGCTATCCGTTCTGAAACCGTAGAGCATTCTTAGAACTTCAATTTCTCCATTAATCTCGACGGTTCATCGTGATCGATTGATTTTTGGTGAACCGTGGATACTCGTTTCTCAAAACCGTAAATGTGTGACTGGGGCTTTACTTTTGGGCGGACTTGTGAAGTAGCTTGCGGTTGACTTGCGAACGGAATTGTGATTGACTCATGAACAACATGGATCGCATCATCAGAAGTTCACAAGATACGTATTATGTTGTCTTATTGCAGTAAAACAAGGAGTGTGTAGTAACGACATAGGACCACCCACCAACGGAGACCACACCATCACCAACCCGCGTTCACTGTCTTACAATCTCATCAACTACAAGTTCTTCGGGACTCGTGTGGATTTCTCCTGCGACCCTGGATATACCCTCCATGGAGCATCCAGCATTGAATGCATTGAGACTGGCTACAACAACGTCACGTGGAGTGACTCGGTACCAACATGTGAAGGTATTGAATAAGTAAAATACATTTACCTATCATAATCAGAAAAAAAATGAAACTAGACTTTAATACACACAGTTTTGTCTTCGAAATAATGAATACTGACTTCTTCGATTCAGACCTAAAGGGTAAGTCTATACTATATGTAGGCTAGTTCAGTTGAACTTCATTGTGAATGTACGTATGAAGAGGCTCGTTGATCACAATAGGCGTACGTATATAGGGACTCGGGAGCGAATCTTTTTTTCCCAAACGACATCCCCTTTCCATCTTCTGATTGGTCCATTATGCATCTTTAATGCCTTGTTCTCCATAATCAAACCCAAGATAGGCTTTACGTCTTGTGAGATATGTTCCTGCATCACTTTACTTATTTAAATGGTAAAATGAGAAGAAGTGAAAAACGCTCATTGAGATTCGAACTTGGTTCGCCTGATTAGAAGTCAGGACTTCTTCCAACCAGTCCACGAATGAGCTGCCAATCACTGGTGATTTAAACACTAGTATAGCCTGTTATATAACTTATTCTCTAATTTCCCTGGACATCATGGATATGCATAACACAGAGAAAGCGCCCTCTTTCGATAGTCCGATCCGGGGAGCGTATTGTTTCCTAGAAGGGCTAGGGCCAAGTCATGCATAATTCTGGGTTTTTTTTTAATCCTTGCAGGGCACTTTAGGTTCTAGTTCTCGTTTTCCTTCAAATTAAAATTATCTCAAAGATCAATTTGTAAAAGAAAAATAGTTGACAAAAATGGGCAGCGACGACGTGGATTCGAACCAGGGATCTTTATTTCCATAGTTCATCTCGCTATCCACTAGGCTACTGTAACTACTACTGCTGCTAGGCTTTAATGTAACTGGTTGACTTTATAACAACAATGCTCTTGATATCATTGTTCTGTTCTCATGAATAAACATTCTGTCCCGATCAAAACTACTGAATTATTCATGATTTGGTCCCTACCGTCCTGGTAATAAGAAATTACGCGACCGAGGAGTTTGAGGGTTCACATTGGCTATTTCACAAATGATTTGCTATTAAGCTCTGTGGTGATTAAATCTCTATTCATTTTACATCTATAGATAATGTTTGTATCAACCCGAATCCCTGCCAAAATGGCGGCACGTGTATTCGAGAGATCACCGGCGATTTATATAACTGTTTCTGCCCCGCCGGGTTTAGTGGAGGGGATTGCCAAAGTGAGTACATTGTTATAAGATTTTAGGCTTTGCATGGTGGAGCATTGGTATCGTTTTGGTTTGTGGTAACACCATGTGGTAATAACTACTGCCCAGTACTTATTTTTAGTTCTGAAAATAACTGTTTCTGCTTGTTATCTACTATAAGCAGTTTTATTTCTGATAAGAACAGTCCTGCTTTAAGTTCTAAAAGAACTTGTCTTTGGTTTCAACGTTTCGACTAGCCTGCTCTAGTCATCGTCAGGGGGACAAATTCTTTTCGGAACTAAAGAGTACCTTGCTATAGAACTAGGAACAAATATGTGCAACAGGGAATTATATACTTGTTTCCTTTCCTGAAATTGTTCAAGGTTCCAATTATATTTGACTTGGACCTTATATCTTCACCGTTTTCACGAAGGGACGGGCATGTAAACATTGACCAATTTTTGTTTCGATTTCGATTTTTTTTCGCTATGTTGCATTAAAACATGGTACTTATAAGCATTCTGACATGTTTCTGAAATTTTTCAAAATTTCATTATTTACTAAATAACATTAATGATGCCGGGGGCAGGCATCTCATTCATTTATTCATTTATTCATTCATTAAATGGTTTATTAAATCAATCATGAATCGCGGCTAAGGGCTGAATTGAACATGATTAACAGTATTTGGAAGGAAAAAAAACATATAGCGTGTTTTAGCCATGACAATTATCTGGTTCCTGTACACACCTGTGAACCTTTTAACCCTGGTCTTTCCACTGACTATCCTTATTGCCTAGTATGATATACATGTATGTCAAAAATCTTATGTAATTAGTCGTCATACTCATTGTAGAAAGGTCCAAATCTCCTTGCTTCTAAGGTGATAGATTTCATGTTTGATGTATCGTGTGTTTCAGGTTGATTATAATGTATGTTGACTCCGATCCTAGAGATAAACAACTTCATGAACACGAACGTAGTAAAATTCAATCACAAGTCAATCAGCCTCTAGTTATAAAGGGACAAAGTGTTCTAATGAACAATAAAACAAAAACCACACAGTCCTTCCTTCATTTAGCATACACAACCTTGCTTGTTATGACTTTACCGGCGACTGACTAATTGGCCATTACTTTTCCGTAGGGTAACCTTCTTAACTGTAAGCAAGGGGAGTAAAACCCGTTAGTCGGGTAAAATTAATGTATGTTGCCTGCAAATTAGTGCTTTTGAAAAAAAAAATGTCTTGCCTTCTCGAAAAAAATAACATTGATTTCTTTCGTTGTATAATCGCCTGGTTTACCATGATAAAGTTTTAGAAGCTTCATTTGACGTAAATGTCTTACCTTTTTTTTTTAGATTCAGCCGATGACCCTTGCATGCCTAATCCCTGCCAGAATGGCGAACAGTGCATGCTACAAGGCAACACGTATGACTGTATGTGCCAAAATGGCGCAACGGGCAACAACTGTCAAAGTGAGTAGCTTACAGACCCTTCGGCCTCCATCAACATTGCTGTATACAAATAAAAACGTTAGAAATGTATCCTTACGCCAATTAAGTATGTTTGGAATCCACCGGGAGGGGGGGGGGAGTAAAGCTGCTGTACATTCGCACAAGTTCCGGGTCAGATTTTTCGGAATCCAGATCCAATTTGACATGGTACTTCTCAGGGTCAGAATGACACCTTTCCTGGTCAAAATGACACTTATTTGGATCAATTGTCCGTGTCACTCTGAGCCGGAAATCTTGACAGAAGTGTTTTAAGTCTTTAAAGTATCATGTTAAAAACAATTCGGGGATCTGATCAACTTTGACCTTGCACTGTTAAGAATGTAATCCAACCATAACAAGTTAATAAAAGCAGTCAAATGAAAACCCCAAATTTAGAACGTATTGAAAGTGAAATGTAATCGATTATGGTTTTTGTTTTATACTGCAGACGCTAATGCAAACACCACGACGATCAATACTGTTGTTGTCATTGTCGTTGTCGTCGTCTTGATTGTCGTGCTGGTCATTGTCGTGGTTTGCTTCGTCAAGAGGTCACGGCGCAGGCGTAGAGGCGGCCGGCCGTCTGCTGTTGATAGAGGGCGTGGACAGGAGCTCATTCAAAAGGTGGGTAGTTTTTCTAAAACGTCAAAAAAAAATATTTTTCGAGCATTATCTTCTGTAAATATGCCAAAAGTTGTCACATTCTTAATCATCCTGATTATGCCTTGTCAAGACCAGTTTCCACTTTTTGAGAATGCAAATACCAGGGTTGAAATTGATTTGACGCTTTGCGGACTCGCAACGTAAGAACTTGTCCTGTCGTCAAACATTTCGTCCTAGAAAGTGCGATCCGACCTTGTTATTAACTCGGAAACGGTTTAAAAGCACAATGGCCTTTTCCTTTTGACGCATTTTTTTACCGTCTTGCAGAAATTGTCGAATGTTTATTGGATTGACACTCTTCAAGCATCGGCATCGGAGTTCAGTGGACCAGCCAAGGAGTTCCCGCGGGACAAACTGCACATCCTCGGCCAGTTAGGCAGCGGCTCGTTTGCTGTGGTCTACAAGGCCGAGGCAGAGGGAATCATCCGTAGGGGAACCAATACGACGGTGGCCGTGAAGATGTTGAAAGGTACGGCATTTTCATAGGCCTAAAGTACTACACAGATGTGTAGTTATTGGAGGGACTATGATAATGTTTCCAACTAAAGGACCCTTCTCTGCCTGTCGTTCATTGACCAATGAGATAACGACATTTGAACAGGTGACCACTGTGTAATATAGCGCGGTCAACTTTAGCGTGGAATTCCATTGACACCTGGGAGGACAAATCAGCTAACTGCTCCACCTGGCGCTCCACCATCACATGCGGAGCTCAGCTTTTCGAGACCTCACGCCTTCAGCGGAATAGAAAAGACGCAGAAGGAAGGAACGGGCGTCTCAGCCTAACTCAACCCCACAGTTCTCCTGCTCCATCTGCGGACGACCAATACGGCCCCGGCTGAGACTATATAGCCACGAGACCAGTCATCAACAGCGAGGGAGACAGCAGCAAAAGTCACAACTCCCCGAATCGAGGATTGCCCGACGACGATGATAATATTTCCAACTAAAGGACCCTTTTCTGCCTGTCAGTCATTGACCAATCAGATAACGACATTTGAACAGGTGACCACTGTGTAATACAGCGGGGTCAACTTTCAGTCACAAGCTCTGTGAAGAGTATACGCGAATCAAAGGTGGGCGGAGCGGGGGGGGGGTTGGTAAATTGCAAAATCCGGAACGGTCCATTCTAATCAAAGCAAGCTCGTCGACGATGGTTGGACAAATGTAGTCCACTTTACGCTGAGAAAGTGCGACGTCACCTCTCCTCCTCCCATTGGCAAAGTTAGGATCGGTTCACGTGCAGTACACAACGACAATGCTCACGTACGTTTAACATATGTGGCGATCACAGACTGCATTTTTTACTGTCTACTTTCATAGAACAGTTTTACAAATTCGCAGATACTCTCCCCGAAAATGATTCACTGCCTTTCAGTAGATTATCACCAAACCAGTAACACCCACAGTTGTGCTTATTTTGCCTCAAAACCCTTTATGACTAAGAAACGGATTCACAACAGCCACAGCGAAACCACAATGCGCCATGTCCACTGGGTCGTTTCAATGTGCGTGAACCAGTAACCATTGTCGCAACCAGTCGACCTCTGTGTGACGTCACGACTACGCCAGCGAATTTAGGACCGGCCTACTTAGTCATATCGGTGGCGAGAGGGAGCCAAATTGTGTGATGACATCATCGTTCGCGGGTTCGCCCTGGTGCACAGCCGCAACGTTCGTAACGAATCCATGTCCGTTGATCGAGTTCATCGATCGAACTTGTTTGATACGGCGTACAAATAACCCTCAACGATGAAAATAAGAAAACCCGCACTTATTGAGTGCATTCGGGGAGCTTTTTACAAAAATTGCACCTCAAACAGCCGCGTTTTTTTCTTCACTTGTCTGACCAAAAATACTTGTTTCTCTACCGTTTTAGAATCTGCTACACCCAACGATCAGAGTGATTTCAAGAAAGAGTTGCAAGTGTATGCCATGTTGGACCGACATCCTAATGTCCTGTCTATGCTCGGATACTGCACTGATAAAGGTACAATTCGAAAAATGTCACAAAAAGTTGCATTTGCAATTTGATGAGTTTTGATTTTTTTTTTAAGTTTTGAAAATTAAAACAATACAGGTATAAACCTGACTGCAATTATGTTTTCAAGTGGCCGACCTAGTGAGTGAGTGTACATCAGGGTGAGTCGAAAGAAAAGGAAACCCAAAATGGTGCCCCCTATTTCTAGAGAAGTTCTGCATCTAGCGCTTTCCAGATCTAGAATATGAAAGCCTCACAAAATAATAAGCTTTCTTTTTGTGAAAATAAATCATTCAAAGCGCTCATGTACTTTTCGAGTTATGGAATTTGGAACACAAACACCGTTTTTTAACATTGTCCACGGATCTCATTTAAGGTATGCATGATATTTCAGTAAAAATGAAACCAGTCGTATCGTAATATGATATCATAATAATCCCATAAGTCTCCGGGGTAGCCAAGTAGAACGCAGGACAAGACTATCAACTCTTGACATGTTGCTTTAACATTGCAAGCAGCAGGTGTTTTCTGAAATAAACGTTTTGATAAGTGCCAGTTGTCATGGTTATGATGTGTTTTTGATATGTGAAAAGTTTTCGTTTTGCTGAAATAGCACTTACCTTTGTCACTGATTCTTTCACTAAAAAAAAACCGTGTTAATTGAGCTTTCATATCCTTGATCTGGAAAGCGCCACATGTAGAATTTTCTCTTCTTTTTTTAATTGTGAAACCCGTTTGGGTTTCCTTATTTTTTGAATCACCCTTTATTATACCAACAAAGTTAAAGTGAACTTGCATTGACTGCCATGCTAGGCGTCTCATTTTGTGCATACTATCTGAATTCACCAGTGAATGAGAGCGGTTTTGACAACTCTTCGTCTATTCCTGCGAATTCACCAAAGGCGTAGCGCCCTCAGATGGCATACATGCAGACGAGATGATTTGTATTTGTACTAATTTTGATGTCTTTCCCTACAGACCCGATGTACATAATCCTGGAGTACGTTCCCCATGGAGACCTGCAGACCTACCTGCGACACATTCGGACGGGCACCGAACCCTTCTACCTGAAGAAGGGAGAGTTCAAGGAGAAGAAGGACCTGACACCGACGGAGATCCTGACTTTCGCATCTCAGGTGGTCAGGGGGATGGAGTACCTAGCATCAAAACAGGTGAGATCGCATGTAGATTTATGGTCTGTACGTGGGAATAAATCAGTGTACAGTGCGTCACTATCAGTTATGTGCCTCTTGCTTTTAAACGTTACCATGATGCAGGATTAGTATTTGTGCGTCCAGCTGGAGCTTGTGTGTGTAGTTAGTCATTCAGGATTAATTAATAAGCCAAGCAAAAACAAGTTAAAAAACACACACACACAAACATCTAAACCTTAACAGACAACCCAACCCCCAAAAAACAAACAAACAAACAGTTTGCTTTCCATACAAAACAAGGCCGGTTATCAACTGAAACGCCTTGTTAATTATTTACAACTTGTTCTCAACTGATTATTTCTCACCACTTAAAACTGTCTTTCAATTTCTATATCATCTCCGGAGTATGCTTTTGCTTTGGACGGGTCCCCTTCAACACAGATTCACACTCAATCTGATCGCTCTACAAACCAAACTTGTAACAATGCCTTTGTACCATTAAGTACTGATTTTAAAAGTTTGTCATTTTTTTGCCATATCACGCAGGCTCCACATTAATTCTTTCTCACACATTTTCTTGAGTCCGTAGTCCGATGTATTTTGTTCTCTTGTATTCTCACAGTGCATCCACAGGGACTTGGCGACCCGTAACATCCTCCTTGGCAAGGAAATGGTATGCAAGGTGTCCGACTTTGGACTGGCTCGAGAAGTGGCCGAGAAAAGCCAATACGAAATGAAATCACAGGTACATCTAATGTCATATTAGTGCATGCACTTTAAAGGCCGCCCTCAATTGATTGAATCCTGCCAGGAATCAGGTTGGCGCCGTGCAGCCTTCAATGATACATCAAGAAATAATTAGTTAAGCAGGGTACTAAGCCGCCAGCGAATATCTTTTCCGTAGGTGGGATGCTCCAAAGTCATGAATAATTCAATAGTTTTGATCAGGCCAGTATGTTTATTCATAAAACAGAGCAATGATATCAAAAGTATTGTTGTTATTTAGTCAGCCATTTTAAAGTACGGACGTCGTCGACCTACTACAGTAGCCTGGTGGATAGCGTGATAAGCAATGGATACAAAGATCCCTAGTTCGAATCCACGTCTTTACGGCTCATTTTCATCGACTATTTTCCTTCTCTGAATTCAAAATATCTTTGAGATTAGTTTTTTAAGGGAAAAAAAGAACGAGATCCTCCGTGTCTTGCAACGATTCAAACAGTAACTGAACTATGAATGACAGTTGAGCACCCCACCTACGGAAACAAATTTGCAAGCCGCCAACGCAGATTCCGAAAGTTTTAGTTGGGTTTTAGTCACCTATGCCGCCTGTGGCAGAGGATCTAGCCAGCTTATCACAGGATCGACGTGTGCGGAGGAAGACTGCACAGTGGTCGCCTGCTCCGCAGCCGAATGATGATGATGATGAACATTAATTGGATAAACCCTCGAGAGGGGAACATCAGTTAAAGACCTATTGTTCCTTCAGCTAGTGCCGCTAAAGCTACAGTTACAAACTGGGACTGCATACGGTATTGGACAAAAGTTGGTTGGCTGACAATTTTTCGGGTGTTTGACAGGAATAACATTTATGTATTACGCAGTTTTTTGAAATTCATGAATTGAAAGATTTGATTAATTAAGCAGGAAATCAATGATTCGAAAGTTCTCCACTTCGTTTGGATGGCGACATTTTTTTAGTAGATAACAATGCATCAACAATTTATTTTAGTAATTCTAGATACGTATTGAATTATTTGTTTTAAATCAATCTGAGCAGGGCAAAATACCGGTTCGTTGGATGGCACCTGAGTCACTGCTTAGTAATATGTACACGAGCAAGAGTGACGTATGGTCTTTTGGTGTTCTTCTGTGGGAACTCGTTACGTTAGGTGAGTCGGAATATCTGTTATTTATTTAAAGTGTGTTTGGCTTCTTTCTCTTGCTTTGATATCGCTGCCATATGAAATTAGAACTGGTATAATATCTGGTCTCTTTTACCTTATATGAACTCAAACACTCACACGTGACCTGTCACTGTCATTATTATGTTCACTTACGCATGCGCAATACAACGTATGACTCCGTATTTCATGAAGTCTAAATTTCACACTACAACGCACCCAACAATTTGTTTCTGGCCAAATGAGGGCGTCCTCAATGAATGACTCGATTTTAGTGGTAACAGTATAGGCCTGATGTCATGTATACTGAAGCATATTTTCAGATAGTAACTCAATGCTATTTTGCAAATGTAATGTTTTGAAATTTTAACTTTGAATTATAGCAAAATGCAAACTGACGTCACTTAAATTCACGCGTAGTTCACCCCCAAGTTGCCCCAATATGGGGTCGTTATACAGCGCCCTCAATTACTATTACCTGACTGTTTATTCACGTTCTGTAACACCTTTTCATCAGGATCGCATCCATATCCCGGCATGTCATCGCAGAAGGTCATCGATGAAATAAAGCAGGGCTACCGACTACCCAAACCAGAGCATTGTAGCGACGACATGTAAGTCTAATGGGGTCGATCTGGGTCAGTAACTCCTTAATTATCTGCGATTGGTTTCGATTTGTTGCAGTCATTAAAAATACTCAGACCAAGACACTTTGCGCCAGATATTGCTTCTGACCACTGCAAATTCTAGAAACTTCACTTGCTTCCAATCAACCAACGTACGGATTGTGTACAAGACAACACTCAACATGTACAAAACGTGTCCAACATGTTGTGGGCCTCAGCAAACCTAAACGACATGGTCTCCACTGGGAAGCCAATTTGGTCATCCCTCGCACCACCAAGAATACGGGGAACCGTGCCTTCTCCGTTGCTGGGCAACAAACATGGAACTCTCTCCCCATCACTATCCGGAATGCATCATCTCTTGAACAGTTTAAGGGACTCGTAAAAAACTTTTTGTTTTGATTTAATTTGTTTCCAATTCTGTTGATTTGTTTACAGCGTTTTTAATCCTTTCATTGGCAAAGACGTTTTGTAAATACCTGTTATTATTATCATTATCGCCAGCATGGGGTTGGTATTAATCGTATGTAGCATATTATTGTATCAGATTAAATGCGATTATGTGGCATTTGCAGGCCAGTGCACAAACAGGGAGAAAATTGCGGAGAAAAAATGTGTTGGAAATATTTTAGTAAAAATGATAGTTCTCAGAGGATTGAAGGCTGGTTAGTAGATGTTTCGGTCTGTATGCTCCAATTATCATCAGAAATAGGACCAACCATTCGATTACAGTCAGTGTATTGACCCAAAACAAAATCGAGATTTCACCTCAGGTTCTTCTGAAAACCAACAATTGACACAATTCAGTTCTTTCCTCACCAGTGTTTCCATCTTCCGTTTCTGCTATTCTATCGTTATCATCAGGGATCAATTTCCATGTCTGTACACACTGAAATATATTTCTATTGCAGATACCAGATAATGAAGGACTGCTGGCAGGAGAAACCTGAAGACAGGCCGGATTTCGCTGGTCTTCACACCACCATAGACGACATCCTTGCAGATGCAGCGGTGGGTATTCAGTTTCAAAACAGGTGTACTGATCTCCTGTCATTTTATTTCTCATATTTTCTGCCATAAGCATTCTGTCGCTGTGTACAACCCTGATCGCACTCAGGAAAGTCATTCTTGTTATTACGACCGATTATGTTGCAACATTTCTACTTCATGATCGACACACTGCAATGATATATCAAAGTTTGGGCTTACTTCGTTGTTTATAGGCAGTATTTACGACAAAAAAAATACAATTTGAAAGGCATGTAACTATACGTGAACTCATCCTTACTCACGCTCGAATTGGAAGAAAAACCAACTTAATTACTATAAAGCTACTAATCAAGTTGCACAAAACAACGTTGAAAGCATGATAACTTGCGTTTTTCCTAAATGTAACCTACATAATTTTTATCCAAAAACCTTACTTGGTTTAAAGATCTTTCTGGTACTAAACACCCCACAAAAATAGTTGATCTCCAATGACATTTTTGGAATAAAGAGTGCTATGGACGAATTCGTGTTTCGTAATCAAATAATAGTGTGCACGGTTTTCACTCTTTCAACAAGTTCAATATTCACTGCGCCTATATGGTTTGCTTTTTTATGGTTCAATACTATTTTTCGTTTATTTACAGGGTTATCTCGAGATGGGAAATCTTAATCCAGAAGATTACGTGTACCTGAAACCTGGCCAAGGTTCGAACAGCATCACTTGCTCACTCACACGTTCGGCAACAGGCAGCATCGAGTGAGTGATCGCGTACAATCACTACAAGCGTCACAGCTGTGCAAAAGACTGCAGGTTCAGTGTTTATTGCACTAAAGCAAGTTCGAGCGAGAATCGTCGTTAACCATAGTTCAACTGTCTTTCTCAGATGTACCTTAGGCCTGGAATAGTTTAACTTCTAGAGCCGACTATTGGCAACCCGACCCCGAGCTGGTTCTCGCGTTTGTTCTGATTTCTACGCTATATGTACATAACGGTCGAGATCTGTTAAGTTGCAGGACCAGATAAATTGCCGAGTGTATTAGGCAATTATTAATCCTCATATTTTTTTTAGGAAGGGAGAAGCTCATTAAATGGATTGTCTTAGCAGAGCCGATCAATTTACATTAACTTCGAGATATATAATTTTCTTTGGTGATGTGCTTAGCCGGTTTTAAAAAGTATGTTTAAGACCGCTTTAAAGTCTATATGGATGTTGATTTGTATCAACTATTTCGAACATTGGTCTAAATTCTTGACAAAATTGACGGTAACTGCTTGGTTGTACCGATGGATGTATGTAACATATCGTGAAATCATCTGTACTTTGTATCAGTGTATATATATTTTTTCGAATTACGAACTAAACTTGCAGGTATTGAAATACCTAAATCTACGTTCATCGAGTGAATCTATATTATGGATCAATTTCAAAATCTTTTGCACAACTGTTATAGAAATCACTTTATCCAGGCCGAATCGAAAACTGTTATATGTTTTTAAAAAAACTTTTGCAACTTACAAAATACAACAATTAACAGACATGATAAACTTTTAAGTACAGGAGTGGACTACCCTGACTTGCAACAAACTAAAGTGAGGATTATTCTGCCTCACATGTGTGCAGCTGTACTTAATCTATGTGAACATGCAGATTAAGAGTTTGTAAATCCATAACGATCGGGTGCATTCCTGATGCGATCTGGGTATTTCCTGTCAGCTGGAGGAACGGGTTGCGGTTCAGGTTCGGCCGATGCTTGTGGTTCTGGCTGATCGTTGGTTGCTGGAAGGATGACATTTTCCACGGCAGGTTGTTCTGGAAGTGGGACGGCGATAGCAGAGCCGAAGTCAATGTCGTCGGCCAGATTGTGTGACTCGTGATGTGGTTCATGTGGTATGCTCTCTTGTTGGCGAAGATGATCAACATGTCGTTTGATCTCGCAACCATTGTGAACTAAGCGGATTTTGCAAGAGACTGGACCAGCATAGCCTGTATTGGTGCCTGGTAGCCATAAGTAGCCAGTCTCAGTGAAGTTGCGAACTAGGACTGTGTCACCAATCTCAATCACACGTGTCTTGGCGTGCTTGTCGTGATGATGTTTCTGTTTTTCCTGTTGTTTGATGACACGCTGAGCTACATCAGGGCAAAGCTGATCAAGGTGGGAGCGTAAGCGTCGACCCATCAGCATTTCCGCCGTTAGCTTATAGTCCCCGCAGATTCTCACGGAAGACTTGTCTGACTTGAGGACTGGAACTACAGGCGCTGCCCACTCGGAGAACTCAACCGGTTCGATGATTCCTGCAGCTTGCAGACGGTCAAGTTCATTGTCCACCAATGTTCGCATGGCGTAGGGTACTACGCGTGCTTTGCAAAATCGTGGTCGGACGTGCTTGTGGACGTAGATCTTAGCGGTTGTTCCCTTCAAGGTACCCAACTCATCCTTAAATACTGCAGAATGAGTTTTGAGTACTTCCTCAACGCTAGTAGTAGTAGTCGTGTGCAGAATGTTGATTTGCTGCCAGTCAAGTTTAATTTCTTGAAGCCAGTTTCGTCCAAGAAGGTTTGGTCCATCGCCTTTAACAACGAGTAGCGAAGGTTGAACATCCTTGCGTTGTAGTCAACTTCCATATTGAAGTTTCCGGAACTGAAACTTGTTCCTAGGTGTAGGTGCAGAGTTTGAGTTTTGTCTTTTGCAGGTTCGCGTTTGGCCACCGTGACTTGAATGTCTGTTCTGATACAAGCGAAAGCGCTGCTCCGGTGTCCACCTCCATGACGAGGTCGTTGTTGTCAACGGACATGGTGACTTTGATTACCTTCATGCCCGGGCGGTCAGTGGAACATCCGAAGAGCGAGTACACGGGTGTGATCATGTCAACATCAGACGCATTCTCACCGCTTTCAGTGAAATTACTGTCCACAGCGGAACCCATTTGCTAGACATGTGGTGTTTTTCTCCTGTATCATATGTTGTAAAAGTCGTGTACCTTTGGTGCGCTACACAGGGTGGATAAAAAAAACACGAAATCGAGATATTATTGCTAATTGGGACAGAAGTAGGACACATGTGAATCAAAGGGAGATATCCTCTGTTAGGGTTGAATCTCCTCTGATCATGTCCTTACCTTCACGGTTGACTGAGCAGTGACCAATTTTATGCAAGGCTGTATTTACAGGCTTGTGCTACTTTTCATGGCGATTACTTTTTTTTCCTCACCTGCCTTAATTGGCAACCATAGCCTTTCACTCTTTGACAAATGACACCACAAAAACAACAATTGGAAAAGTGGTGCAAGCCTCTAAATGGTCACTCCTCAGTCAACCGGAGGGGTGGGGCGGCAGGTGTGTCATGGGGTGGGGTGGGTAAATATCACCCACCCACCCAAGAAAAAAAATGATAAATTGAGAACATACTATAGAAAATACAAGGATTTGTGGGGGACGTGCTTTGTCCCCCCCCAAAAAAGAAAATTCTGGCGACGCCCATCTTCGTGGGCTGTTCATGCAAGAACAACAGCCGAAGAAGAAACACAGTCCGAAAGCTTAATGACTTAATATTGGCAAGCATTGTTTTGAAATGGTCTGTGATGAGTTAGTTGACAACGTACTAACAACCACATCTTTATTTTCAGAACGCGCGCGCTCGAATCGATAGATCGAGCAAGCACAATTGCGTCACATTTCATAAAGGCACTGGTACGGCGAGTCTGATAATTATTTTTTTTGTGAAGGAAGAAATTCAAGACAGCATACATTAATGTCAATAACATCTGATAATATGTAGGGTTGTTTAAGTAACATGGAGCTTCGATTAAAACACAAATGAACATCCAGCACGAGGCGGTTTTCAACAATGACCTTGGTAGCTTATAATGGATGCTGTAGAATTACAGTGGACAAATACTTGTTCACCATTAATTATTTACTGTAATTAAAGAATAAAAATAAATTCTCTGTTCTTTTGGATGGTTTTCACGGAGTTTTTTTGCTGTAAGCCGTTGTTAAACAACGTCATTTACAAGGTTATATGGAGCGTTAAAGGTAGTACATGTTTACAAGATTTGCAGTTGCCATTATTTTCTGAATTTGGGAATAGTCATTTATAGAACATATCGTTTCACTGACGTGTTTAATGTTTTGTGTTATAGACAAAACAAGCGAAAACACAAATGGTTTTCAACCATCGGGCTGCAGCTTTCTGAATGCGTTTTGCTAGTAAACTCCAATGGAAATAAAATCCGAGTGTACCGAACGTACGCAAGAGGTCAATAGGTGGCTTATTTGAAGAAAAAAAAATCATCCAATGAGCGTTTGTTCGGAAGATCTTTGCACAATGAATTTACAAATCTTAAAATTAACATCATACAGGGCGAAACGATTTCACAGAATGATTGGTGCTATTATTAACCAAGCTAGCTGTTTCATTATAATTTCAAAATTTCATTTTGAGATTTGTGCAAATGTTGTCAACTGCCTTTTAGGATAGTTTAGTAAATTAACACTGTGGCATCATTGTTATATTTTTAAAAAAATGAGATTTGTAATACATTATGTAAAACAAAAATATTTGCTCATGACAAGCAAGACTGTGTGATTACTGGCCAACACTTAGAAAAAAATTGAAATTGGAACTTGATGTCTGAAGTTTATTCCATGTCGAGTATAACCTTATTCTAGTAAAAATGAAATGCACATTTTAGTTATTTCGACAATAACCGAGACTCTCGTGTATGTGTATGGAGTGCCATATCCAACAAAATACGACTATTGCTTTATTTCATAAACATTCACACTTTAGGCTGTACAAAAACTTAAAATGTAATAGTCAGTGATTATCATTGTCTTGAAAACTGGATGCAAAAATGCAGTTGGTTCACTTTCTTAAAAAAAAACACCACTAAGCACCGTGTGCCTATTATTACGGAAATGTCTCTGAAATGGCTTGAATGTTAATCCTCGGGTTAAAATCTTTTTAACGTGGCTTGGTCAAAACGAGAAATTCATGACGAACAATAAAATCCAGTGTTGAAACCAACCCGACCTGGGTTTTTTTTTTTTTCTTCTTCTTTTTATGCACGCGTGTTTTCTTTTTGAATTCTTATTCTCATGCGCACCATACCTGTTGTGTTTGACATGAAAGTGAACCCACTGCAATTTTGCATCAAAATCGCATGACAGTGGGGCTCAGTGATGCATGACCCTGGAAATGTAAACAAGGTAACATTGAAAAGCATAGAGATGACGCTTTCAGGTGATACCAGTTTTATAGGCAGTAAACATTTAGCCTGTCCATACTGGTTCTTCAAAGTTGGGTTTCCTTTTTATTGAAACACCATGTGGTAACCAAATGATCAACAAAAAGTATCTCTAGCGCCCGGGTATTTACGGGTATAACATAGCTTCATTTACCTACGTAATATTCATTATTTGCGTTTACAAAATTTGAAATTCAATGACGACTTTGTGCGTTAGTAAGAACTCAGATGATACGAGGGACGAGCTTTGCTGCGTCATGTCATGTCTGAAATCTGACGAAGGTGACAAAAAATGGCAATGTCTCCATTTTAGCTTCGCCTGCTATTTGGCTCCATAACTTAAAGATCCAGCTGAACATTAGTCAATGTTTCTCTCAGAATATAAACATGCTACATGAAGCAAGTGATTTATTTGGTTTGATCGGAACATTAAAACATTTTAACGATACAAGACAAACAGGAAACAGAGCCAAGCTTTGAAAAAGGGCCATCATGTTTATTTATAGCCCGGTGCCGTTTAATAAGTGACCTGCAATTTAGACGTCAGGGCGTCGGAGAATTGTCAGGTCATGGAAATAGACATGCAGCGGTTGTTCCCAACAGCGTGCAACATATTGGTTAGAACCAGATAACCTCGTACATCTTGTGTTGACACAGAGCGTGGTGCTGGTACCTCGGATTAATCCGTACCGCACTGTACCGTTGTGAAGGCAACGTAACATATTAGACAAATTACTTTGGCGGTTTTTCCCCAATTCTGCACTTCGTTTTCTAGGTATTAAAGAAATTCAAGATAGGGTCGGCAGCATAGAAAAACATGCCGTTTTTCTTCGGTCGGGAGGCCAAAAAATGTTTGGTCGGAATTGAGAACCATAGAATTAGAGACGCGCTAATGACTATAGTAATACAAATTATTAATTTCGTAAGGACGCCTACGATTGGTTGTCACAGTTTTGCCTTGGCGGTGGAAGTCAACCGGAACGTCAATATAATGTACAGCAACGTATGCCTCAGCATTGCTGGCCCAAAGTGCTCTTTTAAATGGTGATTAGAGATATCGCTACCGCTGTAGAACATTTGCGCACTCGCGATCCTTTACACATAATTATTAATCAGCCAACACTGTGAATGTACAAATACAACCATCAGACATCACAAACATGGCTGGGCTGTTGAATGTATCACGTTATGGCTGGGACGTCTGCATTTGTCGTCTGTTGCTCCCGGTGATGTTTGTCTGCTGTTGCTTTCAACATGGTCGCTGCGATCTTGCAGGTAGGTAAATTAAACAAACAAAGATATGATTTTCGCACCGGGGCGGAGAAAAACGGGTTAAAATGTGCAATGCAATTCCTACAACTTTGTTTCTAAGTCCCGTAAGAATTGCATGAAAAGTGCAAAACAAGACTTTGGCTTGATATATTGCACTTTTATTAAAACTGGAATTAAAAGTCAAGCGGCTTCGAGCTCTCACTGCTCTGAAATCAATGTTGTCCAAGCCTAGGCAATTTTTTTTTCAGTATTGTAAAAATAAATCCTTTAACCTTACATCGCTTTTAATGTGATAGCCTTATAACGTCATGAAGTCACATTTTTTTCCAAGTTTTTGGACTATATGTTTACTCCAGGTTTCATTTTTCATCCCTTGACCCGTTTCGAAGAAATTAGTTTTATTTTCAATTTGATTTTGAGAAATAAATTTGATATTACATAAAGAAGTCAAAATAACGTCACGGTAATATATACGCTACAAATTCCAAGTTAATGTTTTTAGTCTTTTTAATAATAGTAACCCGCACGGGTTGAACCGTTATCCGCCAAAGCAGAATAGTAATACGCCCATGCGAAATAGCATTCAGCCCGATCGGATTACTATTCCACCTGGACAGAAGAGTCGGCCGGGATAATTGTTTTAGGCTTCCGCATAAATCACCCAGGTTTTTGCCGCATTATAATGTCAGCCCCTATCAAATCAGCGTTTCAAGAAGCCAATGTAAGGGGTATTAACGGTATTCTTCTCTAGTTTTCTTCATCACATTGCTTTTTTACATGTACATGCATACTGTTTTTTCACCTACAAAGGAGAAGAGACGTCAAAATTAAACCGGGCCATATAGGGTCCCGCAAAACGTAGATAAAAGATGCCGTATTTGTGGTTCTTGTGTATACAAGCCCTTTCTTTTCTATTCATCTGTTTATAAGGAAAGGGCGTTAATGCCTCGCTATTAGAATGTTGCTGGTTGGAATAGGATGTTACAACTGATAATGTAATAACCAACGGATAATGAATCAAATTAGGTTTTGCCCTTCACCGACGGGCAAAACCTAATTTGATTTATATAACCCCGACGCAAAATTCCATCTTACAACGGATAATGATCACCGACCGGTTAAGATCGATAATGTAACAACAATCAACTGATAGTGCAGTACATTTTTACTACACTATCGGTCAATTTCTGTTACATTATCGGTTAGTGATACAGCATCGGTCAATTTGTGTGACATTATCGGATGGTGATACATTATCCGTTGGTTGTTACATTATCAGTTGTAACATAGAATTATTAGTGTCTAGTGCAACTATTCATTCGATGTACAAAGTGTCAGAATAGCAAACGACGAGAGCGCTGTAAAGAGCGGCTACGTCCACGCGCATCAAAGATGAAGGCTTGTTCACACATAATCATGATAAAAGGAGGCAGGGTAATTGGGAAAAGTTATCAGTTTGTAGGTGCAAGCAGACAATTTAAACCGATGGCTACTTTGGAACCATTGTGACAAAATATGCAATCTGCATTTTCTGGTGGTTGAAAAGTTGATGGCCACTCTTGAACCACCGTGGCCACAAAAAAAGGAAACCATAGCATTGCGTTTATTGTGTTACAAACGTTAAAATAATCGGGACGAAAACTACTTCATTGGACGTTGTGAATTGTTTTATGTCTGAACAGGAGAAGAAACATAACATTCAGCTTCCCCATTAAAATATGTCTTTACAACTGAGTTAAAAATGCTTCTTTTGATAAATGTCAGTACCCGTTATGTACACGTATTGTGTTACAAACGCCATAGTGAACGAGACGAAAACTATTTCATTGAACATTGCCTAGTTGTTAATCTTGTTTTTGTCTGAACAGGAACAGAAACATAACATTCAGCCTCCCCAGGAAAATCGCTTTAATTGGGAACAAATGCTTTTTTTATGATAAAATGTCACTACCTGCATTTAATATGTACACGTACACGTTATTTCCCACATTTCCGGTCTGGTGACGACAGCAGTTAAAATGTGCAAACCGAATACTGATTGTTTTAAAGGTGGGAGAAAAAGCCCAGAGGAATTATCTGAGGAAAGCCCACGTTCAGCCAGGTTAAACCATGGGATCAGTTGAGCCATGGGGTCAGTTGAGCCATGGGGTCAGTTGAGCCACCCCTCTATCTGGCCTTTGAGTTGGGACAGCATTAAAATACTGCCCTCTGTATTGCCCTCCTTCATTAATTCCTTTTTGATGTTCATTAATGGCCACTTTTGTTAGATTGTGCACAGGGTGGGAAGTTGAGCAAATTTAAAATGTTGTTTTCGTTGTACAAAATCATGCTATATTTGAATTTGCTTAATATTTAATATTTGCTTCAAATGGCTTAAAAAAGGTTTTTTGATTACATTGGCCTTAAGACAGAATATTTATAACTTCAGACCATGTGACATCTTAGACTCCAGGCAAATTGAACCGAAAATGGCGCAACTTGCGCCACTCGCAGTCTGCACTATTGTTTTAAAATACGTTCCGAAACAAAATATAACGGACTTTTACCACAATGTTTATTGCAAAATGGTTTGGTTGACTTTAAGAAAAATAATTCTTCTCGTCATCAGAAACCGATATTTGGACAGCTAGTTTCTTTTTTCGATTACACCAAAGAAATTGTGCAAGGTCACTTTCAATTTTCGAATAGCGTGAAAATCCAGAAATATACGTTCAGAACGGAATATACTTATTTGTTGACAAAATTGTGTACATGCATGTAGATGTACAATGCGCATAGTACAATGTACACCCATGTACATTCACCCACCTGCCCCATGGTACTTGTATGCAAAACCTCTAGGGGTGCATGTGCACTGTTTTGTTGGCCATGTAAAATTTAAGGATAAATTCTATTTTGTGGTCTTGTCGAAATTGGAGTTTACATTTCGAGTCGATTTTTCGAGTTTGCATTTACTTTTTGAGCTTTCAGTTGAATTTGTCAGTCAATGTTGCAGCTTTTTACCCCTTGAAAGAGTAGCAACTCATGTTTTTAAAACAAGTTAAGTCCAAAACGTCATAGATTGCACCACATTCAGATGTCGTTGGGGGGGGGGGGGTCGCGTCATCGGGAGGTAGAAGGCATGAATTTTGGTTTTTTTGAGGGGGGGTTCACGACTTTCGAATGTTATGGTTTTTTTTATTTCCAGCAAGACCTCCATGAAAGGAAAGGATAAAATACCTTGGCTATTGTCCATTGTAAGTTGTTATTAAATCCCTGATTTATTTTCAGCCCTACCTATTCATCGGAAACACACATCACAGAGCACCGTATGGTCGCCTCATGAATCTTATCAGGCCATCGATGGACAGACGTATACCTTCTCACGCACAAGTAAGAGCAATGAGAAATACGTCTGCATTTGCTATGACCCCATGTCATCATCTACTTCGTTTCTCTAGTCACCTTCGGCATTCTTGAAATCAATGACACAGTACCAACACTTCCTTCTGCTGCTTCCAATCTAATCTAATCTAATTTAATCCTGCACCATGTCCCAAAGGACGTTGGCTCCACCAGTTTTCGCTCTCTACTCATGTTTGTCTTGCGCTTTGCGGTGTTCTAAATAGAAGGCGCTGTTTAATAATGTGATTTTCCCATCTCTTCCTTGGCCTATCCCGTCTATTTTTCCCAGTCACTGTTTCGATCAGGACTCGTTTGGAAACTCTGCTGTTTGCTATCCTCACTATTTTACCAAACCAGGCAAGTTGGATTTATTTATATGAATAAGGTGATTAACTCCGGTGGATTGCCGGCAGCCGAAATTCTGCTCCACACCTCGTCATTTCGCACCTTGTCTTGGCAAGAGATGTTCAGGGTTTTGCGATAGGAGTGCATCTTTTTCAGCCGTCTTGATAGTCCAAGCTGCTGAGCCATATAGGAGAACAGAATGGACGAGTGCATTTACAAGACGCAGCTTCGTTTTCTGTGAGACATCTTTGTCTTTCCAAAACCTCTTCATACACATTTAACAAAATGGCCGACTGCAGGGTTGTCAATGCGGGTGGGGTGGGCAAAATGTTCCACTCCCGCCCACCCTCGAAGCAGTAAACTGAGAATAGGCTGGAGAAGGTACACGGATTTGTTCTCCCCCTCCAAAGAAAAAAATCTTGCTACGCCCATGGCTACTTCCCTTCAACCAATCTCCATCCCTATCCCCATCCCTATCCCCATCCCCATCCCCATCCCCATCCTTCTCCCTATCCCCATCCCCATCCCTATCCCCATCCCCATCCTCATCCCAATCCCGATACCCATCCCCATTTTCATCCCTATCCCAATCCCCATCCTCATCGCCATCGCCATCGCCATCGCCATCCCCACCTCCATCCCCATCCCCATCCCCATACCCATCCCCATCCCCCTCCCCATCCCCCTCCCCATCCCCCTCCCCATCCCCATCCCCATTTCCCTCCCCCTCCCCCTCCCCATCCCCATCCCCATCCCCTTTGCCATCCCCATCCCCATCCCCATCCCCATCCCCATCCCTATCCCCATCTCCATCCCAATCCCCATCCCCATCTCTTTCCCCATCTCCATCCCCATTCCCATTTCCATCCCCATCCCCATTTCCATCCCCATCCCCATCCCCATCCCCATCCCCATCCCTATTCCCATCCCCACCTCCATCCCCATCCCCATACTAATTGCTCTCACTCCTGTGCCCCTTCCCTCCCATGCTGTCCCTATGTCAGTCCTCATGCGCACCCTCCCCTTCCTAATCCCCTGCCCTTGCCTCTCCGACCGCTCGGATTTAATTATAATTTACTGATTTCGTCCGGTGTGGACCTAATAAATCGCTGGAGATTCCGCCGTGTGTCGATGTAGACGCCGCCATCTTTAAATGTATATCTCTGTAAACAAACTGCTCACAATAACCTGCAGCAGACCCCGGCGAGACGGAAAGCCGCTGGCAGCGGCTCAAACTAGGGTCAGAGGTTATACGATATAAATTGTGTAGACAAGGCACACGTCATGGGGATACCCTGTTTATTCACGACGACGTAAACCGAGCCGCTGCCAGCGGCTTTCCGTACGACTTGTACAATTGTTGTGTGCTGCTGTCAGCGGCTCGCCGTAGCGAAAGAGTTGATGTGTCAGCTCATGGCAGTAAGCCAGTGAGCAAACTTTTCTCTCAAATGTCTTCAATGAACAAATGTTTGGGTTCATAATTTCAGCAGAAAAAAAACACATAAAATGGACAATGTCTTACTGAAAGAACACCACTGCAAAATCACCCTTTGTTGTCTGGAAAAGCATGGAAAATTTGAAACGTTGAGAGAGGTGCTCTTTTTAGTAAAAGTAACCAGGGAACGTCAAGTAGTTTTCAGACTCAAAAAGCGCGGTTCATACTCGGCGCAAAAGAGAACACAAATTGTGCCGTCATGGCAACTATTCACGTTTAAATTTGTAAAACATATTTCAACTCAGGCAAAGTTCGCAGCAAATGTTTCATGACGTCAAATTCGCTTCGCATTTGCATTACGCATGAAGTTTATGAACCGGAGTTTAGAGGATTAGAAATAAGCACAAAACAAGTTCCTAATAAATATTCACTTCATGGACCCTTTAATATTCTTCCTTTCCTTCCTTCCAGATGATTATGATCCGCATCCTTGGTGGCTGCTTGACCTAGGTAGCAATCACAACTTGAGTAGAATCAACGTCACTCTCCGAAAGTATGGCGGGGGTAAATGTTCTCTACACTTCACCCCACGAATTATTATTCATTGAGGTTTTCTTTTTAGAAAGATGTTTTTTTTGCAAAACTGTAATTTACAAAGTAGAACTGTCTTTTCCTCTCTAGGTTATCGTTTCACCGGGGCGATAGTGCGAGTTGGACTGAGCCCCAACTTCACCGAGAACCTGCCGTGCGGCTCACCGGCTACCAGCGAACAGTCTCAGAATGGAGCTGAGATCCCATTCCTGTGCGAGCCACCGCGGACGGCTAGGTATATCAGCTTGGACATCGATACCTCCATGCCCGGTGTGGATCCGAGAGAGGCATATTTGCAACTTGCCGAGGTGACGGTGGAAAACGTCACGTCTGGAGAGTGTGCTGGTAGGTGACATCAGTCGTTTGGTATTTCCAAGGTCACGCTTCAATAAAAAACAGAACTTTACAACCTACTTGCAAAATTTGCTTTGTGTAATTGTAATCTCCTCGGCCAAGGCGAAATAGGCAAATTGCTAATCTGTTAATTAAAAGACATGTGTTTTATAAGGTTGACAGTATAACCTAGGAAAAACTGTGTCAGGGACACAATTTCGTAGACAAACCAGACAAAGTTTTTTAGGGACAGAATGTCCGTCCACACCGGCATTGACATGATGTAGAAAAGGCCTATTGGGCCTTATGCACCAGTCGGCCCCGTTGAATTGAAATTGAGGTTACATCTAAATTTTTGGAACTTGTGAAGAGAAATGAAAGCAGGTAATTAATAATTAATTTCAGTCTGCTTTAATGAATAATTTAAAATGTGTAATATACACATCGTAAAAGCCAGACTAAAAAAATGACAATAAATAAGGCTGCATTATGTCTGCATAAAGAGTCTGGCACCATCCAATTCAACAGATATCACTTAATGAAATGCATTCAGGGAATGGCCAACTCGTGCATCAGGCCCGTACATGTAGTTTACAATGCGCAGTGTAACCTCACATTAAAGATGTATTTTTCTCCACAATATTTTGTACACGTTCTTCTTCAAGCCATACACTTAACCAGAGATGGACCCTGATGATTTCCGTTACGATGACAGCATCTTGCGTCACTACATATTAGAAGTGCATTTTGTTTCGAGTAGCCGTAATTTCTGAAGTACCAGTCCGATTGGGTTGAAACTTGGTATGCATATAGACAGGGGTGTGCACACGTGTGGTACATATGAAAATCGAGGTGATGTCCTCATGACGTCATCACATGTCATGTGATATCATATTAAATGGACAATTTTCTAAGGTCTATATCTCAAGAACCATAGACCCGATTTGCATGTGCATATACCGGGATGTATCATAGATAGAAATTAAAGTGACATCAGCATGATGTTTTCTATTAATGGCACATATCTACAGCATTATAATGTTCGATTTGTTTGTAACTTTACACCGAGATAATAATATACATTTAGATGGAAATTTAAGTGACTTCATGGTGTATTCATTGCGTCGGTTGTCATTGTTTAAATTGTTGTCAAAAACCTGATTCATTTCAGCCCTCCCTGTTTATGGGAAAAATACATCACAGAGCTCAACATGGGACGCTCACCCTTCTTATAAGGCTATAGATGGACGGAAATATACCTACACGCACACTGGTAAGAACAATGCGAATTATACCTCCGCGTTTGCTGTAACTTCATGTCATCGTCGAATTCGTCTCCCTCGTCACCTGCGTCATTCTCAAAATCAATGACTATGTACCAACTTTCTCCTCCCTCCACCATTTGCATCCTCATCAATCTCCTCAGTCCTCATTCCCGCCCCATGCCAACGTCCAGCCACCAAATCCCCCAATAATTCATTTTAATTCAAGAGACATTTATTTACATTGCATAGAAAATGGACAAAGAATAATAACTGGTAAGTTAATTAAACAAATGTATGGAGGCCAATTCACAGAAAGAAAAAGCGGAAGACATTGATATAATAAATGCATTCAGAACGCCCCATTCTGACCCCTGGCCACTTTCAGATCCCCACCCCAAACCCATGCAGATCCCCGGCCACATTCTGATTCCCGCCCTATCACCATACTGATTCCATACTGATCCCCTCCCCATACTGAAATATGTCACTATCATACTGATGCCATTCCATTTCCATACTCATGCCCGTTCCTATCGCCATACTGATCCACCTTCGCATCCCAATACTGATCCACATCCCCCATTTTCTTCCCCATACCAATCCATGTCTACATATCAATCCGGTCCCCATCCTTATACTAATCCCCACCACTATCATTATACGGATCCCCATCCCCATCCAAACACTGATCTCCGTGCGCATCTCCGTAATTTGATATCCTCCTCCCCATGCTGAACCTGTTCCAATCAGCATACTAATTCCCATTATAATCCCTATATACTTTTTCCTGTCCCCATCCAATACCCATCGCAACACTTATCAACACAGATCGCAATGTGATCCCCGTCCTCATACCCATCCTTCTCTCCGTCCCCATTCCTTCACTGATCATTCCCTCACCTGATCAAGCAAATCTTCTCCTCTTCCGAATGCCCATACTTAATACCCATCCCAGGCTGATCCTCTTCCCCATCCCCATACTGATCCCCGTCCCTATCCCAAAACTTATCCCCGTCCGTATCCCCACACTGCACTGAATCCGTTCATATCCCCACACTGACCCCCGTCCCTATCCAAATACTGGCCCCTGTCCCCATCCCCATACTGATCCCATCACCCACTGACCGTTACCCCCAATGCCCTCTTCCCTCCCCTGCAATCCCAGGTCCCCTCTCCACGTACACCTCCTGTCCATCACCATCCCCCTTCACAATCCCTTTCCCTTGCCTCTCCGTCCCCATTTCCAATCTGATCCTCGTCCCCATCCCCATTATTATCCCCATCACCCACTGATCGTTATCCCAATGCCCTCTTCCCTCCCTGCCATCCCAGGTCCCATACCCACGTGCACCTCATGTCCATCACCACGTACCTCCCCTTCCCAATCGCTCCCCATTGCCTCTCCGTCCCCATCGCCTTGCATCCCAACTGACACGATCTTTATCATTTTCACCATTGTTAGCTTTCGCCACCCTCAGCATCAACGTCACCACTTTGTTCGCAGTTGTTAAAAATACACAAAGTACATTTGAATTGAAAACATTTTCTTCCTTTCCTACATTTCAGATGCTAATGATCCGCATCCTTGGTGGCTGCTGAAACTAGGTAGCAAGCACTGCTTGGGTAGAATCAACGTCACCCTCCGAATGAATGGATGGGGTAAAATTGCTTAAAGACCAGTCACTTTGATATTGCAAATTTTTACTAATTTCAAAATGTATATGCATTCAAAATAATCTGTAATGTATACAAACTAAATCAGGAGATTTTGAGAATCATCCAGAGATAATTATAAATATCATATATATATCAGACATTCTGATAACCATGTCTGTACATAATACGTCACCGTTTTCACGAAGAGCCACATATGTCAAAAACTACCATTTTTTCGATTTTGATTTTTTTCCATATTTTGCTTTAAAACAATGTACTTAACCATTTTGACATGTTTCTGTAAGCAAAGCATCATTAATTTCCAAGTTACATTAATGTTGCAAGAGTCCAAAATCTCGATAATTGAATTTTGCGTTTTCACGAAGAGCCACATACATTTTGGCCCTTTGAACGCGTACAAAACCCATTTCACGGAAATACGTAAAAGTAGGTCAAATGAGATTTGCGTTTTCACGAAGGGCCACATATCTTTGTTACATTTTCAGCTGCGCGCGAGTACTCACGCGCGCCTATGGAAATACACATTGAACAGAAAGGGCCAATATGTCAGAAACCTGAATTGCGTTTTCACGAACAGCCACATATCTTTACTAATTAATTTTCACTAATTAACTGCTGAATTAAGTCTTGTTACTGGGTTCATGTAAAAATTCAGCTCACACAGAATAGTGTGATGGTCCTTGCTTCACAAAGTTGTTGCAAAGTGGTATTTTTTGCAGTTTTAAAATAGGAGAAACTTCTTTTGCGATTATCTCGAAAACGCTTCTTCTTCAAAATCGACATATGTGGCTCTTCGTGAAAATGGTGACGAATAAAGTTGAACTGTTTTTTCTTTTTATAGGTTTTCGTTTCATCGGGGCGATAGCCCGAGCTGGACTGAGCCCCAACTTCAACGAGAACCTGCCGTGCGGCTCACCGGCTACCAGCGAACAGTCTCAGAATGGAGCCGAGATCACGTTCCTGTGCGAGCCACCGCGGCTTGCTAGGTATGTCAGCTTGGACATCAATACTTCCATGCCCGGTGTGGATGCAGCACGTGCATTTCTGCAACTTGCCGAGTTGGCGGTTGAAGAGTACACGTCTGGAGAGTGTGCTGGTAGGTAGACTAGAAATCAAGTCGGCATTTTGCCGGGTTTAGTCCGCCTGCGCCGCCGCGCAGCGCACTGCACCGTATCTGACAACCGCATACCGTCCCAGTTTTACGTGAAGCGCGCGGTATAATACACATGCAGCAACGATTCTAGTCTGATTCCCTGTCCCCATTGTCCTTTGGATTTCAAATATGGGGACGGGTAGCTAGCGGTGAATCTTGCACACATCAGGAGGCATCCCTCCTGATGTATGCAAATATATGCATGACGTGTACAGGTCTGAATTCCGCCTCCTGAATTGAACATTACAACCGTAACGTTTGCCCGAACCAGATCCTTTTGCAAAAAAGACAATAGCTGTGCCACCATTGTTCAATTTCGGATGTGATTACCATCGATTTTTTTTGCTGAACTCGAAAGTGTCTCTGACAAATATTAATAAAGAGAGGGAGAGAGAAAAATTACTGCTCAGTATTTAAAACCTATGCAGTTGAAAAAGTTACCTTCATGGAGAGTGGAGACACTGATGATTTTGCGTACTTTAGGTGGTAAGACAAGAGTGAGTTTTTCAAAAAGCGTGTGTTGGATCACCGTCCATGCACAGTGATTTGGAATATAATCATAATTCGCGCTAGGTACCGGTCTCCACATATTGGGGGGGGGGGGGACCAGGGAAACAGTCTACAACGATTCCTGCATCCTCGGTCCCATATGCGTGCTCAAAAAATTGAACGGAGAAGCATTCTGATTAGATTAGCTTTAGGAGGATATGAATATTTATATTACACGTACCTAACATTTAGTGTCTCGATGTACGTGGTGAATGTTTCACCAGTACCGGTGCCACACACATAGCCGGCCTGGAGCGAATGGAGCGCTTGAGAAGCGAAAGCTTATTCCTGGGCCGTTTGGAATTCTATGCATCACAGGGATATATTATGGCATGAAATTAAGTGCCGTAGACACCGAATGATGACACCATGCCACCTAGCTAGAAACCTTAATTAGACCCCCAGGAACAAGAAAAAAACATGTTGGCAAAATACTGAGTGTTGCAGATGGCGGCCATCTTGAATTTCAAAATGGACGTCATTTTAGGATCATTTTCAACTTGTGAATGTCATATTATGAAATTAATCTTGGTGGCCTTACACCCCTAATTGTAAATATCAAGGGTTTAAGATTGACTGTTTTAATTTTCATCAGAAAACCAATGAATGACAGCCATCTTGCTTTTCAAAATGGCCGCCACGTTTTGTTCTCTGGCCGCCACGAAATGTTCTCCACGAAATATTCTCCTTCCAATGTCTCCAAAAATTCGTTTGGCCAAAAGCACCTAAAATTTTAAACAATGAACCTCAAAATTGAAATAGCGATGTAATTGATTGTTTTATACATGTACAATGAAAGATATTATAGTTACAAAATTACCATAGAGGGCGACATTGTAGATGTGTATAGACTATATTTACACACGCAGCACATGTAATTGGACACAAGTTTACTGGCATATTGAAGAAAAGTGCAGTGATGATGAAGATGAACCACTTTAATCAAGCAAACAAGCTATATCAACTTTGGCGGGAAAGTCAGCGAGTTTGTCAAAACCACAACTGTGCAGTAAACCAACGATATATTCTTTACCAAGAAAGAGTCGAATTTCAAGACCAATGTACGGTGATAACATCATTAGCACTGCAATCCAATAAATAAATATATTGCTTTCTTTTTTGGACGAAACATGTTTTAGTGTCATTGCGTTTAAATAGCAATATTCCCTAAACGGATTGAACATTATTTTTTTTAACCAAAAGTAGCTGATGAAATTGGCTTTCCGGTAATTATTATTTTTGGTGCTACATAGTTGTTTTGTTTTTTTAAATATGAAACATATTTTTTGAGGTTTGGGTTCCGATCTTTGTTACTAACCCGTAGCTCGATCATACGAGCAGCATCTGACATTGCTGGTAAATAAAGTAATATGTAGTTAGGGCCCAATCTTAAGTACATCTAGTATTTATTGGTTTGACACCTTTAGGACATTTTGACGAACTTTATGTATGCTTTGGGCAAGGGCGGATCCAGAACACAATTTCTTTTGGGGGGGCCCAAAATTGTTTTGTGTCTCCCAAAAAGTGGGTCAAAAAATTACGGCGTGGGGTTCGGGGCCCGCTTAAGGGCCCCAAATTTTTTTGGGATTCTCGATGCTTTGTGGTGCGATCTGAGGCAATTTTCTGACGACTTTAGCCAATGTTTTGTTAGAAAAGATGGTGGTGTACTCATTGCCTGCCTTTATTGCGACGTCACATAAACAAACCAACAATTGGTTTCGGGGGGTATTTTTTTTGGGGGGGGGGGGCGGATCCGCCCTTGGCTTCGGGTAGGTTTGATACGAGTTATGTTTTCAAATTTGTTTTCTTTTTCCAGCTCCTGGTTATTTGGGATGTTTTGGGGACGCTGAATATCGTTCCCTATCGGTCGGCCCAGCAGCCACAGAATATGAACAGTCGGTAGAGTGGTGCTTCAGAAACTGTTTGGAACCTACGGAGTATAAATATGCGGGAATGGAATACAAATACGAATGCTGGTGTGGGAATGACAACTACGATAAACACGGTAAAGAGCCGGATTCCGATTGCAAATATTTTTGCCCCGGAAACAGCAATCAGATCTGTGGAGGCAAATGGCGCATATCCGTGTACACAGGTGAGTAGAAAAAAATAACCAACTGAACACATTTTACAGTTCATTCAAATGTACTGTGGATTTTCATTCAAAGCCAGTTGACTACATCACACGTCCTCATAAATCCATCATAAATCATCCAGTCCTTCGTCATGTCAAAAACTATTGAAATAAAATGAGACAAGGGCATTCCTTTGTCAACATTCATCCAATGTTAAGTCCCAGTCACACATTCACGGTTTGTAGCTATACGGATCTCTACGATTTGAAATTCGTGATAAAGTGTGGGAGTACCGTATTCATCCTTGGTACATCCATGGTTATCATTCATCTTCCTTGGGTATTCGTGGAAAGGCTACGGGAGTTTAAAACTGTTCATAACTTCCGTGGTAAACCGTCATGAACATTAATCCGTAGTGCAACCGTGGGACATCCGTGGGACAACCGTACTTATTCGTAGTGTTATTCGTGGCTTTATTCGTTCATATTGGAGATTCGTAGCTCATTCGTGGTAGAAATCTCTACGAATTCGCTACGAATGTCCTACGGATATGCCAGGATGTGCTAGAGTTCTGCTAAAGTTGTACTACAAATGTTTAAGCTTTATTCGTAGGAGAACCTTGGTCATCCGTGGTCCAATAACAGACAACCGTGACGTTGGCGTCATTATTCTCAGTAATACCGTCGATTTTCGTCACCAATCCGTCCATATTCTTGACAAAACCGTGATGTATTCGTAGAGAAACCGTAGATCAGTCGCGGCTATCCGTTCTGAAACCGTAGAGCATTCTTAGAACTTTGATTTCTCCACTAATCTCGACGGTTCATCGTGATCGATTGATTTTTGGTATACCGTGGATATTCACATTTCAAAACCGTAATTGTGTGACTGGGGCTTAACTTTTGGCCGGACTTGTGAAGTAACTTGCGGTTTACTTGCGAACGGAATTGTGATTGACTCATCAACAACATGGATCGCCTCATCAGAAGTTCACAAGATACGTATTATGTTGTCTTATTGCAGTATCACAAGGAGTGTGTAGTAACGACATAGGACCACCCACCAACGGAGACCACACCATCACCAACCCGCGTTCACTGTCTTACAATCTCATCAACTTCAAGTTCTTCGGGACTCGTGTAGATTTCTCCTGTGACCCTGGATATACCCTCCATGGAGCATCCAGCATTGAATGCATTGAGACTGGCTACAACAACGTCACGTGGAGTGACTCGGTACCAACATGTGAAGGTATGCAATATGTAAAATGCATTTACCTATCATAATCAAAACAGAGTGAAACTAGACTGAACTACACAAAGTTTGTATTCGAAATAATGAATACTGACTTCTTCGATTCAGACTTAAGGATAATATAGTTCAGTTGAACTTCATTAGAATGTACGTATGAAGAGGCTCGTTGATCACAACAGGCGGACGTACATACCGACCGAGGAGCGATTTTTTTCCCAACTGACATTATGCTTTCCATCTTCTGATTGGTCCATTGTATGCACACCTAATGCCTTGTTTTCCACAACACAAACCCAAGATAGGCTTAACGTCTTGCGAGAAATGTTCCTGCCCCTTAACTTATTGAAAAGGCAAAATAAGAAGAAGTGCAAAACGCTGACTGGGATTCGAACTCGGATCACCTGATTAGAAGTCAGGACTTCTTCCAACCAGTCCACGAATGAGCTGCCAATCGTCGGTGATTTAAACACTATTATTCCTTGTTATATAATTTATTTTCTAAATTCCCTGGACTTTCATGAATATGCATAACACAGGGAGAGCGCCCTCTTTTGATATTGTCAGATCCGGGAGCGTATTTTTTTTCATAGAAGGGCTAGGGCCAAGTCATGCATTTCCTTGAATCATTGCATGACACTTTAGGTTTTAGTTCTCGCTTTCTCTCAAATCAAAATTATCTTAAAGATCAATTTGGAAAAGAAAAATAGTCGACGAAAATGAGCAGCGACGACGTGGATTCGAACCAGGTATGGTTGTTTCCATAGCTCATCTCGCCACGTTCCCAATAGGCTACTCTATCTACTAACAATGCTCTTGATATCGTTGTACTGTTCTCATGAATAAACATTCTGGCCAGATCGAAATTACTGAATTATTCATGATTTGGTCCCTACCGTCCTGGGAATAAGAAATTACGCGACCGAAGTGTTTGGGGGTTCACATTGGCTATTTCACAAATGATTTGCTATTAAGCTCTGTGGTGATTAAATCTCTATTTATTTTACATATACATGTAGATAATGTTTGTATCAACCCAAACCCTTGCCAAAATGGCGGCACGTGTATCCCACAGTCCACCGGTGATTTCTATAACTGTTCCTGCTCCGCCGGTTTTAGTGGAGGGGATTGCCAAAGTGAGTACATTGTCAGATTTTAGGCTTTGCATGGTGGGGTATTCGTATCACTCATTAGTTTTAGTTTTGTTCTAAAAGAACTTGTCTTTGGTCTCAACGTTTCGGCTAGCCTGCTTTAGTCATCGTCAGGAGGACAAGTTCTTTTCAGAACTAAAGAGTACCATGCTATGAAACTAGGGACAAATATGTGCAACAGTGATTGAAATAATAGTTACTTTTCTTGAAATTGTTCAAGGCACCAAGTAGTAGTTTTTGCAGTTTTAAAATTGGAGAAACTTCTCTTGCAATTATCTCGAAAACGGTCTTTTTTAAAAATCCACATGTCCGTCCCCTTGTGATATAGTGACGATATATAAAGTCACTCGCGTAGAATTGTGTGTTTTGAGTGGGTACTTAATATATATATTCGAATCACCATCGGTCTGTCTTTTTAAGTTCACGACATCTCCAATCAGTTCATGTTGTCTCTGATAGCAAGACTCAGTTGTAATTTTAGAAAGCTTATGTCCTCCCACCAAAAAGCTAGTTGATTCAAAAACACTAATATTGTTAGAACAGAAATAAAACACACCGATAGCTAATATATATATATATATACATTACTTACTCACTATATTTAACCAATGTTACATGTTATCACCCACATCATTTGCATTTGTATGTCTGTTTGAAGTACTTTGTTGAGTACTCTTATTACACATTATATTCTTCATTTTTAGCGCATTAGGTATGTTAGCCACATAGCTTGTTTTAGCCATGAAAATAATCTGGTTCCTGTTCATACATGTGTACTTACTAACCTTGGTCTTTCCACTGACTATTTATATTGCCGAGTATGATATGCATTCTGTAAAAAAATCTTGTATAATTAGTCGTCATACTCATTCTAGAAAGATCCAAATCTCTTTGCTTCCATGTTGAAAGATTTAATGTGTGATGTATCGTGATAGATTGAGGTTGAATGAAATGTATGTTGACTCCGATCGTGGAGATAACCAACTTAATGAACATGAACTCATTTTGAGTCTCTAAAGTATCGTGTCAAATACGATTCGGATTCCTGATCAACTTTGACCTTGGACTTTAAAAAATGTACTCTAACCATTCAGAAGACAAGTTTAAAAAGAAGTTAAAACCAAGATTTAAAACTTATTGAAGGTGAAATGTAATCGATTATGTTTTTTGGGTTTTTTTCCTGCAGACGCTATTGCAAACACCACGACGATCAATGTTGTTGTTGTCATTGTCGTTGTCGTCGTCGTCTTGATTGTCGTGCTGGTCATTGTCGTGGTTTGCTTTGTCAAAAGGTCACGGCGCAAGCGCAGAGGCAGCCGGCTGTCTGCAGTCGATAGAGGGTGTGGACAGGAGCTCATCCAAAAGGTGCTGGGTAGTGTCTAAAGACGTCTAATTTTGTTTTTATCTATCTTGTATTACATCCGAAAAAAAGTGATGAAAGAATCACTGGTGACTATGCAGTGTCTAAAATGCAGCTTCTAAATAATGACAGATTCTGTCTTTTAAGCCTGACGAGAAACTCAGACAATTTTTCAGAACGAATCATCGATCCCTTTTTTTACTCTTTTGGGTCAAAATAACTCTTCTGTCAAGATTTCCGGGTCAAACTGTTGGAGTTTGAGTGGTGATGTGGTCCAATAGTTACGGTGTTCGACTCGTGTTTTGTGGTACATGGGTTCGAATCCTCACGGGAACACGGTGATTGTGCTCTCAGCTTGAGCAAGGCGCTTTACCGTTATTGCCTCGTCCTTCGGATGGGACATGAAGCCGTTGGTCCCATGTGTTAAAGAACCAACGTTAAATGAAGGGGTTTCTTGCAGTTGCTGCAATATGCCACACAGCATTTAAACCTTTTAAAAGGTGCTACATAATGGGTCTCATATTTCTCATGAACTTCATTACCTGTCTTTAATAATAGTCATATTTACCAGCGCTTTGAGTACCTAATTGTTGGTAGATACCTTTGTAAATCTAGTCAGAATTTCAAGCAATATCTTATGTGATTATGCCAAAAGTTGTCACATTTTAAATCATCCTAATTATGCCTTGTCAAGACCAGTTTCCACTTTTTTGAGAATGCACATGCCAGAGTTGAAATTGGTTCGACGCTTTGCGGACTCACAACGTAAGAACTTGCATGTCGTCAACAATTTCGCCCTAGAAAGTTCGATCTGACCTTGTTATTAACTCGGAAACTGTTTAAAAGCACAATGTCCGTTCCATTTTGACGATTGTTTTACCGTCTTGCAGAAATTGTCGAATGTTTATTTGATTGACACTCTCCAAGCATCGACATCGAAATTAAATGGACCGGCCAAGGAGTTCCCGCGGGACAAACTACACATCCTCGGCCAGTTAGGCAGCGGCTCGTTTGCTGTGGTCTACAAGGCCGAGGCAGAGGGAATCATCCGTAGGGGAACCAATACGACGGTGGCTGTCAAGATGTTGAAAGGTACGGCATTTTCATAGGGCTAAAGTACTACACAGATTTGTAGTTATTGGAGGGACTTTGATAGTCTTTCATTGACTAATGAGATAACGACATTTGAACAGGTGACCACTCTGCAATATAGCGGGGTCAATTTTCAGTCACAAGCACTGTGAAGAGTGTACGCGAATCAAAGGTGGGCGGAGCGGGGCTGGAATATTGCAATATCCGGAACGGTCCATTCGAGTCAAAGCAAGCTCGTCGACGATGGTTGGACAAATTTAGTTCACTTTACGCTGAAAAAGTGCGACGTCACCTCCCCCCCCCCCCCATTGGCAAAGTTAAGACAATGTTCACGTACGCTTAACATATGTGGCGATCACAGACTGCAATTTTTTACTGTTTACTTTTATAGAACAGTTTCACAAATTCGCGGGTACTCTACCCGAAAATGATTCACTGCCTTTCAGTAGATTATCACCAAACCAGTCACACCCATAGTTGTGCTTATTTTTGCCTCGAAACCCTTTTTACAAAATTGCACCTCAAACAGCCTTTTTTTTTCTTCACTTTTCTGACACAAAAATACTTGTTCCTCTACCGTTTAGAATGTGCTACACCCAACGATCAGAGTGATTTCAAGAAAGAGTTGCGACTGTATTCCATGTTGGACCGACATCCCAATGTCCTGTCTATGCTCGGATACTGCACTGATAAAGGTACAATTCGAATAATGTACCAAAAAGTTGCATCTCCAATTTGATGAGTTTCGATAAGTTTTGAAAATTAAAACAATACGTGTTTAAACCTGACTGCAATTATGTTGTAAAGTGGCCGACCTAGTGAGTGAGTGTACATCAGGGTGAGTCGAAAGAAAAGGAAACCCAAGTGATGCCCCCTATTTCTAAAGAAGTTCTGCATCTAGCGCTTTCCAGATCTAGAATATGAAAGCCTCACAAATAAGCTTTCTTTTCGTGAAAATAAATTAATTAAAATCGCTCATGTACTTTTACAGTTTTGGAATTTGGAAAACAAACACCGTTTTTAACCTTGTCCACAGATCTCATTTATGGTATGCGTGATATTCCAGTAAAAATGAAACCAGCCGTATCCTAAAATGCCATAATAATCCCATAAGTCTCTGTGGTAGCCTAGTAGAAGACAGGACAAGACTATATAAAGCGTGTTAAGACATTATAAAGCGTGTGGCTTTTACATTGAAAGCAGCAGGTGTTTCTGAAATTAACGTTATGATAAGTGCCAATTATCATGGCTATGAGAGTGTTCTGATGTGCTTTTGATATGTGAAAAGTTTTGTTTTGCTGAAATATCACTTCCTTTGTTACTGATTCTTTCAAAAAACAATTGGAACACCCGTTTGGGTTCCCTTATTTTTGGAATCACCCTTTATTATACCCACAAAGTTAAAGTGAACTTGCCTTGACTGCCGTGCTAGGCGTCTTATTTTGTGCATACTATCTGAATCAAGCTGTGAGTGAGAGCGGTTTTGACAACTCTTCGTCTATTCCTGCGAATTCACCAAAGGCGTAGCGCCCTCAGGTGGCATACATGCAGACGAGATGATTTGTACTTTTAACTAATTTTTGATGTCTTTCCCTTCAGACCCGATGTACATAATCCTGGAGTACGTTCCCTATAGAGACCTGCAGACCTACCTGCGACACATTCGGACGGGCACCGAACCCTTCTACCTGAAGAAGGAAGAGTTCAAGGAGAAGAAGGACCTGACACCGACGGAGATCCTGACTTTCGCATCTCAGGTGGTCAGGGGGATGGAGTATCTAGCATCGAAACAGGTGAGATCGCATTTAGATGTAAGGTCAATGGAGATAAATCAGTGGACAATGCGTCACTTTCAGTGTGCCTCGTTACCAAGATGCAGGATTAGTAGTTGTGCGTCCAGCTGGAGCTTTTGTGTGTAGTTAGTCATTAAGGATTATTAATCTACCAAGCAAATGCAAATTAAAAAACAACACACACAAACATTTCAACCTTAACAGACAACCAAACCCCCTTCCCCCCCCCCCCCCCCCCAAAAAAAAGCAGCTTGCTTACTATACAAAAAGGCCGGTTATCAACTGAAACGCCTTGTTAATTATTTACAACTTGTTCTCAACTGATTATTTCTCACGACTTATTTTTTTCCAATTTCTATATCATCCCCTTAGCATGATTTTGCTCTGGACGGGTCCCCTTCAACGCAGATTCACTCTCATTCTGATTGCTCTACAAACCAAACTTGTAACAATGCCTCTGTAGCATTAAGTACTGGTACTGATTTAAAAAGTTCGTCATTTTTTTGCCATATCACACAGACTCCACATTAATTCTTTCCCACACATTATCTTGAGTCCCTAGTCTGATGTAGTTTATTGTCTTGTCTTCTCAGTGCATCCACAGGGACTTGGCGACCCGTAACATCCTCCTTGGCGAGGGATTGGTATGCAAGGTGTCTGACTTTGGACTGGCTCGAGACGTGGCCGAGAAAAGCCAGTACGAAATGCAATCACAGGTATACAACATAATTATCATTTAGTACACGCACTTTAGAGGCCACCCTCTGGTGGTTGGATCTTACTAGGAATCAGTTTGGCGCCTTGCGGCTTTCCATTGATACATCCAGAAATAGTCAGTTAAGAAAGGAAGCCAGCGCAGATTCCGAAAGTTTTAGTTGAGTAATATTCACTTCATGAAATCTCCAGAGAGGCACGTAAGTAAAAAGTAAAAAATAAAAGAACGACGCCTTCTGCTAATGTATCAATCACTTGCAAAAACATCAAGGGCTGTCAACTTCATCAGGCCTAATTTCCACATTGTGTTCTATAAAATCCAATCAAAGAGAGGTTCTACTTCACATTTGTGCGACCATAATTACTGCTTGGAATCCAATGAGAGTGAACCACATATCATCTCTTGAGGAGTTTCCCAGGAGAGGTGCAAGATTTTGTTTGCGGTGACTATACTCAAGAAACAGTAGTGTGATTAACATGCTAACAACCTTGTATTGAATCTCCCTCGATCCAAGTGAGACGTGATAACCACCAGATTACAAACCTATTCAAAATCACTCGTCGCATCATCACAATAGATCCTAGTCACATCATGGCGAAACCGAAAACTAGAGGAGGCCAGGGAGGGCAACAACAAACAATTTGAGAGAAAACATAAGATCATCAACATCAGCACTTGAACACTCGTTCTTTCTGAAAACCAAGGTATGGAAACGATCTTCATCAGACTGTTGTTTATTTGTACTCATCAGGGCAGGGTACCAGTTCGTTGGATGGCTCCTGAGTCACTGATTAGTAATATGTACACGAGCAAGAGTGACGTATGGTCTTTTGGTGTTCTTCTGTGGGAACTGGTTACGTTAGGTGAGTCGGAATCTCCGTTAAGTTCAGAAGTGTATTTGGGAGGCTCCTTTCTCATGTCTTGATACCGCTGTCATTGTGACATCAGGACTGCTATGAAATCCTGTCTGTTTACCTTATATGAACTCGAACCGTTGCATGTGACTTACCACTGTCATTATCATGTTCACTTACGCATAAGCAGTACGACAAAAAAGTTCGTATTTTAGGAGTCTAACTTGTTCACTTAACCGCACCCAACAATTTGTTTCTGGCCAAATGTGGGTGTCCTCAATGAGTGACTAGATTTTAGGGGTATAAACAGTATAGGCCTGTTATTCACGTATTTAACTGAAGCACATTTTCAGATAGTAACTCAATGCCATTTTGAAAATGTATGGTTATAAAACGGTATCTTTGATTATAGCAAAACGCAAACTGACGTCACTATACCTTAAATTCACGACTGCTTCACCCCAAATTGCCCCAATTTGGGGTTGTGACAGATCAATCAATAACTATTGCCTGACTGTGTACTCACGTTCTGTATCACCTTTTCATCAGGATCGCATCCATACCCCGGCATGTCATCGCAAAATGTCATCGATGAAATAAAGCAGGGCTACCGACTACCCAAACCAGAGCATTGTAGCGACGACATGTAAGTCTAATGGGGTCGATCTGGGTCATTAACTCCTTAATTATCTGCAATCGGTTGCAATTTTTTGTAGCTATTAAAAATACTCATAGCAAGGCACTTTGCGCCATATATTGCTTCTTGCCACTGCAGTTTTTTTAAAAACTTCACTGGCTTCAATCAATTAACGTACGGACCGTGCTCAAGACAACACTCAACATGTACAAAACCGTGCCCAACAAGTTCCCATACAATTCCGATGTTGTGGACCTCAGCAAACCTGAACGGCAAGGTCTCCCCTGGGAAGTCAATTTGCTCATCCCTCGCACCACCACGAATAAAGGGAACCGTGCCTTCTCCGTTGCAGGGCCAAAAACATGGAACTCTATCCCCATCACCATCGGGGATGCATCACCTCTTGAACAGTTTAAGGGACTCGTAAAGAACACATTTGTTTTGATTGTATGTGTTTCCAATCTTGTTGAATTGTTTAAAGCGTTTTGAATCCTTTCATTGGCAAAGACGCTTTGTAAATGCCTGTTATTGTAATCATTATCGCCAGCATGGGGTTGGTATTAATCGTATGTAGCATATTATTGTATCTGATTAAATGCGATTTTGTGGCATTTGCAGGCCAGTGCACAGGCAGGAAGGAATTTGCGGAGAAAATTGTGTTGAAAAAGTTTAGTAAAAATGATAGTTCTTAGAGGATTGAAGGCTGGTTTGTAGATGCTTCGGTCTCTTTGCTCCAATTATCATCAGAAATAGGACCAACCATCCGATGGCAGTCAGTATATCGACCCAAAACAAAATCGAGATTTCACCTCAGGATTTTACTCCAGAGCCAACAATTGATCTTTCCCAACAGTGTTTCCATTTTCCGTTTCCGCTAGTGTATCGTTATAATCAGGGATCAATTTCCATGTCTGTATACATGTATACAACAATATACATTTGACATTTACCCCCTTTCTATTGCAGATACCAGATAATGATGGACTGCTGGCAGGAGAAACCTGAAGACAGGCCGGATTTCGCTGGTCTTCACACCACCATAGACGACATCCTTGCAGATGCAGCGGTGGGTATTCAGTTTCCAAGCAGGTGTACTGATCACCTGTCATTTTATTTCTCATATTTTCTGCCATAAGCATTCTGTCGCTGTATACAACCCTGATCGCACTCAGGAAAGTCATTCTTGTTATTACGACCGATCATGTTGCAACTTTTGTACTTCATGATCGACACACTGCTATGATTTATCATAGTTTGGGCTTACTTCGTTGTTTATAAGCAGTATTTACGACAAAAACAATACAATTTGAAAGGCATGTAACTATACGCGGACTCATCCTAATTCACGCTCGAATTGGAAGAAAAACCAACTTAATTACTATAAAGCTACTGATCAAGTTGCACAAAACAACGTTGAAAGCATGATAACTTGCGGTTTTCCTAAATGTGATCTACATAATTTTTATCCGAAAACCTTACTTGGTTTAAAGATCTTTCTGGTACTAAACAACCCGCAAAAATAGTTGATCTCCGATGACATTTTTGGAATAAAGAGTGCTATTTACGAAGTTGTGTTTCGTAATCAAATAATAGTGTGCACGGTTTTCACTCTTTCAACAAGTTTAATATTCACTGCGCCTATATGGTTTGCTTTTTTCATGGTTCAATACTTATTTTCGTTTATTTACAGGGTTATCTCGAGATGGGAAATCTTAATCCAGAAGATTACGTGTACCTGAAACCTGGCCAAGGTTCGAACAGCATCACTTGCTCACTCACTCGTTCGGCAACAGGCAGCATCGAGTGAGTGATCGCGTACAATCACTACAAGCGTCACAGCTGTGCAAAAGACTGCAGGTTCAGTGTTTATTGCACTAAAGCAAGTTCGAGCGAGAATCGTCGTTAACCATAGTTCAACCGTCTTTCTCAGATGTACCTTAGGCCTGGAATAGTTGAAATTCTAGAGCCGACTATTGGCAACCCGACCCCGAGCTGGTTCTCGCGTTTGTTCTGATTTCTACGCTATATGTACATAACGGTCGACATCTGTTAAGTTGCAGGACCAGATAAATTGCCGAGTGTATTAGGCAATTATTAATCCTCATATTTTTTTTAGAAGGGAAAAGCTCATTAAATGGATTGTCTTAGCAAAGCCGATCAATTTACATTAACTTCGAGATATATAATTTTCTTTGGTGATGTGCTTAGCCGGTTTTAAAAACTATGTTTAAGACTGGTTTGAAGTCTATTTGGATGTTGATTTGTATCAACTATTTCGAACATAGGTCTAAATTCTTGACAAAATTGACGGTAACTGCTTGGTTGTACCGGTGGACGTATGTAACATATCGTGAAATCATCATTACTTTGTATCAGTGTAATTTTTTTTTTTCGAATTACGAACTAAACTTGCAGGTATTGCAATACCTAAATTGGTTTTGCTATTGTCATTTCTTCGTCCCTGTGTAGTTGATGAAGTCTTTCTCGTCCCAGTGAAAGGTACACAAAAGTGCTTCACCTTTTTGTCGATTGGCGGAATATTACACTCCTCCTCCCTATAATGAAACCTGTCCTATTAAAGCTTTAACTTATGTGAAGCAAGTTATGGATCAATTTCAAAATCTTTAGCACAACTGTTATAAAAATCACTTCATCCAGGCCGAATCGAAAACTGTTATATGTTTTTAAAAAACTTTTGCAACTTACAAGTTACAACAAATAACAAACGTGATAAACTTTTAAGTACAGGGGTGGACTACCCTGACTTGCAACAAACTGCACTGAGGATCATTCTGCCTCAGATGTCTGCAGCTGTACTTAACCTATGTGAACATGCAGATTAAGTGTTTGTAAATCCATAGCGGTCAGGTGCATTCCTGATGCGTATTTCCTGTCAGCTGGTGGAACAGGCTGCGGTTCAGGTTCGGCCGATGCTTGTGGTTCTGGCTGGTCTTTGGTTGCTGGAGGGATGACATTTTCCACGGCGGGTTGTTCTGGAAGTGGGACGGCGATAGCAGAGCCGAAGTCAATGTAGTCGGCCAGATTGTGTGACTCGTGATGTGGTTCATGTGGTATGCTCTCTTGTTTGCGAAGATGATCCACATGTCGTCTGATCTTGCAACCATTGTGAACTAAGCGGATTTTGAAGGAGACTGGACCAGCATAGCCTGTAATGGTGCCTGGTAGCCATAAGTAGCCAGTCTCAGTGAAGTTGCGAACTAGGACTGTGTCGCCAATCTCAAACACACGTGTCTTGGCGTGCTTGTCGTGATGATGTTTCTGTTTTTCCTGTTGTTTGATGACACGCTGAGCTACATCTGGGCAAAGCTGATCAAGGTGGGAGCGTAAGCGTCGACCTATCAGCATTTCCGCCGTTAGCTATTATAGTCCCCGCAGATTCTCACGGAGGACTTGTATAGGACTGGAACTATGGGCGCCCACTCGGAGAACTCAACCGGTTTCATTATTTCTGCAGCTTGCAGACGGTCAAGTTCATTGTCCACCAATGTTCGCATGGCGTACGGTACTACGCGACCCGCGTGCTTTGCAGAATCGTGGTCTGACGTCCAAGGTTGTCGACGTAGATCTTGGCGGTTGTTCCCTTCACGGTACCCAACTCATCCTTAAATACTGTAGAATGAGTTTTGAGTACTTCCTCAACGCTAGTAGTAGTAGTCGTGTGCAGAATGTTGATTTGCTGCCATTCAAGTTTAATTTCCTGAAACCAGTTTCGTGCAAGAAGGTTTGGTCCATCGCCTTTAACAACGAGTAGCAAAGGTTGAACATCCTTGCGTTGTAGTCAACTTCCACATTGAAGTTTCCGAGAACTGAAACTTGTTCCCCGGTGTAGGTGCGGAGTTTGAGTTTTGTCTTTTGCAGGTTCGCGTTTGGCCACCGTGACTCGAATGTCTGTTCTGATACAGGCGAAAGCGCTGCTCCGGTGTCAACCACTATGACGAGGTCGTTGTTGTCAACGGACATGGTGACTTTGATTGCCTTCATGCCCGGGCGGTCAGTGCAACATCCGAAGAGCGAGTACACCGGGGTGTGTTCATGTCAACATCAGACGCATTCTCATCGCTTTCAGTGAAATTACTGTCCACAGCGGCACTCATTTGCTAGACATGTGGTGTTTTTCTCCTGTATCATATGTTGTAAAAGTCGTGTACCTTCCACATTAATGCCAATGCAAATTAGGGCGCATTTGGTGCTCTACACAGGGTGGGGAAAAAAAACACGAAATCGAGATATTATTGCTAATTGGGACAGAAGTAGGGCACATGTGAATCAAAGGAGATATCCTCTGTTAGGATTGAATCTCCTCTTTAAAACGACACCCTGATCATGTCCTTACCTTCACGGTTGACTGAGCAGTGACCAATTTTATGCAAGGCTGTATTTACAGGCCTGCGCCACTTTTCATGGCGATTACTTTTTTTCCTCACCTGCCTTAATTGGCAACCATAGCCTTTCACTCTTTGACAAATGACACCTCAAAAACCACAATTGGAAAAGTGGCGCAAGCCTCTAAATTTGTCACTGCTCAGTCAACCGGAGGGGTGGGGCGGCAGGTGTGTCATGGGGGTGGGGTGGGTAAATATCACCCACCCACCCAAGAAAACAAATGACAAATTGAGAACATACCATATAGAAAATACAAGGATTTGTGGGGGACGTGCTTTGTCCCCCCCCCAAAAAAAAATGGCGACGCCCATCTTCGTGGGCTGTTCATGCAAGAACAACAGCCGAAGAAGTAACACAGTCCGAAAGCTTAATGACTTAATATTGGTAAGCACTGTTTTGAAATGGTCTGTGCTGTAAAGACTAAATGAGTTAGTTGCCAACGTACTAAACAACCGCATCTTTATTTTCAGAACGCGCGCGCTCGAATCGATAGATCAAGCAAGCGCAATTGCGTCACATTTCATAAAGGCACTGGCACGGCGAGTCTGATAATTAATTTTTTGTGAAGGAAGAAATTCAAGACAGCATACATTAATGTCAAGAACATTTTATAATATGTAGGGGTGTTTAAGTAACATGTAGCTTCGATTGAAACACAAATGAATATCCAGCACGAGGCGGTTTTCAACAATGACCTTTGTAGCTTATAATGGATGCTGAAGAATTACAGTGGACGATACTTGTTCACCATTAATTATTTACTGTAATTAAAGAATACAAATATATTCTCTATTCCTTTGGATGATTTTCACGGAGTTTTTTTGCTGTAAGCCGTTGTTAAACAACGTCATTTACTAGGTTATATGGAGCGTTAAAGGTAGTACATGTATACAAGATTTGCAGTTGCCATTATTTTCTGAATTTGGAGTATTTAATGTTTTGTGTTATAGACAAAACAAGGGAATACACAAATGGTTTTCAACCATCACGCTGCAGCTTTCTGAATGCGTTTTGCTAGTAAAATCCAATGGAAATAAAATCCGAGTGTACCGAACGTACGCAAGAGGTCAATAGGTGGCTTATTTGAAGACAAAATCACCCAATGAGCGTTTGTTCGGAAGATCTTTGCACAATGAATTCAAATATCTTAAAATTAATATCATACCGGGCGAAACGATTTCACAGAATGCTTGGTGTTATTATTAACCAAGCTAGCTGTTTCATTATAATTTCAAAATTTCATTTTGAGATTTGTGCAAATGTTGTCAACTGCCTTTTAGGATAGTTGAGTAAATTCACACTGTGGCATCATTGTTATATTTTAAAAAAAAATGAGATTTGTAATATATTATGTAAAACAAAACTAATTGCTCATGACAAGCAGGAGTGTGTAATTACTGGCCAACACTTAGAAAAAATTGAAATTGGAACTTGATATCTGAAGTTTATTCCATGTCGAGTATAACCTTATTCTAGTAAAAATGAAATGCACATTTTAGTTATTTCGACAATAACCCAGACTCTCGTGTATGTGTATGGAGTGCCATATCCAACAAAATACGACTATTGCTTTATTTCATAAACATTCACACTTTAGGCTGTACAAAAACTTAAAATGTAATAGTCAGTGATCATCATTGTCTTGAAAACTGGATGCAAAAATGCAGTTGGTTCACTTTCTTAAAAAAAAAACACCACTAAGCACCGTGTGCCTATTATTACGGAAATGTCTCTGAAATGGCTTGAATGTTAATCCTCGGGTTAAATTTTTTTAACGTGGCTTGGTCAAAACGAGAAATTATTGACGAACAATAAAATCCAGTTTTGAAACCAATCCGACCTGGTTTTTTTCCTTCTTTTTATGCACGCGTTTCTTCTTCTTGAATACTTATTCTCATGCGCGCCATGCCTATTGTGTTTGACATGAAAATGAACCCACTGCAATTTTGCATCAAGATCGAATGACAGTGGGGCTCAGTGATGCATGACCCTGGAAATGTAAACAAGGTATCATTGACAAGCATAGAGATTACGCTTTCAGATGACAACAGTTTTATAGGCAGTAAACATTTAGCCTGTCCATACTGGTTCTTCAAACCTTGTGTTGACACAGAGCGTGGTGCTGGTACCTCGGATTAATCCGTAACGCACCGTACCGTTGTGAAGGCAACGTAACATATTATACATATTACTTTGGCGGTTTTTCCCCAATTCTGCACTTTGTTTTCTAGTTAGGAAATTCAGGACAGGGTCGGCAGCATAGCAAAACATGCCTCTTTTCTCCGGTCGGGAGGCCAAAAAAATGGTTGGTCGGAAATGAGAACCACAGAATTAGAAAGCGACGCGCTAATGACTATAGTAATACAAATTATTAATTTCGTAAGGACGCCTACGATTGGTTGTCACAGTTTTGCCTTGGCGGTGGAAGTCAACCTGAACGTCAATTTAATGTACAGCAACGTATGCCTCAGCATTGCTGGCCTAAAGTGCTCTTTTAAATGGCGATTAGAGATATTGCTACCGCTGTAGAACATTTGCGCATTCGCGATCCTTTACACATATTTATCAGCCAACGATGCGGATAGAAATACAACCATCAGACATCACAAACATGGCTGGGCTGTTGGATGTATCACGTTATGGCTGGAATGTCTACATTTGCCGTCTGTTGCTCCCGGTGATGTTTGTCTGCTGTTGCTTTCAACAAGGTAGCTGCGATCTTGCAGGTAGGTAAATTAAACAAACAAAGATATGATTTTCGCACCGGGGCGGAGAAAAACGGGTTAAAATGTGCAATGCAATTCCTACAACTTTGTTTCTAAGTCCCGTAAGAATTGCATGAAAAGTGCAAAACAAGTCTTTGTCTTGATATATTGCACTTTTATTAAAACCGGAATTAAAAGTCAAGCGGCTTCGGGCTCTCACTGCTCTGGAATTAATGTTGTCCAAGGCAATTTTTTCAGTATTATAAAAAAATCCTTTAACCTTAAATCGCTTTTAATGTGATAGCCTTATAATGTCATGAAGTCACATTTTTCCAAGTTTTTGTACTATTATGGTTACACCAGGTTTCATTTTTCATCCCTCAACCCGTTTCAAAGAAATTAGTTTTATTTTCAATTTCATTTTGAGAAATAAATTTAATACATAAAGAAGTCAAAATGACGTCACGGTAATATAATGTACGCTACGATTTCCAAGTTAATGATATGAGCCTTTTTTATCAATAGTTATCCGCTCGGGTGGAACCGTTATCCATCATAATAGTAATACGCCCATGCGAAATAGCATTCAGCCCGATCGGATTACTATTCCACCTGGACAGAAGAGTCGGCCGGGATAATTGTTTAGGCTTCCGCATAAATCGCCCAGGTTTTTGCCGCATTATAATGTCAGCCCCTATCAAATCAGCGTTTCAAGAAACCAATGTAAGGGGTATTAACGGTATTCTTCTCTAGTTTTCTTCATCACATTGCTTTTTTACATGTACATGCATACTGTTTTTCACCTACGAAGGAGAAGAGACGTCAAAATTAAACCGGGCCATATAGGGTCCCGCAAAACGTAGATAAAAGATGTCGTATGTGTGGTTCTTGTGTATACAAGCCCTTTCTTTTCTATTCATCTGTTTATAAGGAAAGGGCGTTAATGCCTCGCTATTAGAATGTTGCTGGTTGGAATAGGATGTTACAACTGATAATGTAATAACCAACGGATAATGAATCAAATTAGGTTTGCCCTTCACCGACGGGCAAAACCTAATTTGATTTATATAACCCCGACGCAAAATTCCATCTTACAACGGATAATGATCACCGACCGGTTAAGATCGATAATGTAACAACAATCAACTGATAGTGCAGTACATTTTTACTACACTATCGGTCAATTTCTGTTACATTATCGGTTAGTGATACAGCATCGGTCAATTTGTGTGACATTATCGGATGGTGATACATTATCCGCTGGTTGTTACATCATCAGTTGTAACATAGAATTATTAGTGTCCAGTGCAACTATTCATTCGATGTACAAAGTGTCAGAATAGCAAACGACGAGAGCGCTGTAAAGAGCGGCTATACGTCCACGCGCGTCAAACCTGTTTGCAGATGAAGGCTTGTTCACACATAATCATAATAAAGAGGAGGCAGGGTAACTGGGAAAAGTTATCAGTTTGTAGGTGCAAGCAGAAAATTAAAGCCGATGGCTACTTTGGAACCATTGTGACAAAATATGCAATCTGTATTTTCTGGTGGCTGAAAAGTTGATGGCCACTTTTGAACCACCTATCTGGCCTTTGAGTTGGAACAGCATTAAAATACTGCCCTCTGTTTTGCCCTCCTTCATTAATTCCTTTTTGATGTGCATTAATGGCCACTTTTGTTAGAATGTGCACAGGGTGGGAAGTTGAGCTAATTTAAAATGTTGTTTCCGTTGTACAAAATCATGCTAAATTTGAATTTGCTTAATATTTCATATTTGCTTCAAATGGCTTGAAAATTTTCTTTGATTACATTAGCCTTAAAACAGAATATTTATAACTTCAGACCATGTGAAATCTTAGACGCCAGGCAAATTGAACCAAAAATGGCCCAACTTGCGCCACTCGTAGTCTGCACTATTGTTTTAAAATAAGTTCCGAAACAAAATATAACGGACTTTTACCAAAATGTTTATTGCAAAATAGTTTGGTTGGCTTAAAGAAAAATAATTCTTCTCGTCATCGGAAGCCGATATTTGGACAACTAGTTTTTTTTTTTCGATTACACCAAAGAAATTGTGCAAGTACAATGTACATTACACATGTACATTCACCCACCTGCCCCATGGTACTTGTATGCAAAACTTCTACATATGCATGTGCACTGTTTTGTTGGACATGTAAAATTTAAGGATAAATTCTATTTTGTGGTCGATTTTTCGAGTTTGCATTTAGTTTTTGAGCTTTCAGTTGAATTTGTCAGTCTATGTTGCAGCTTTTTACCCCTTGAAAGAGTAGCAACTCTTGTTTTTAAAAGAAGTTAAGTCCAGAACGTCATAGATTGCACCACATTCAGATGTCGTGGAGGGGGGGGGGGTCGCGTCAGAGGTAGGAAGAAGGCATGTGCTTTGGGTTTTTTTGGGGGGCGGTTCACGACTTTGAAATGTTATGTTTTTTAATGTTATTTCCAGCAAGACTTTCATAAAAGGAAAGGGTAAAATACCTTGGCTATTGTCCATTGTAAGTTGTTATCAAATCCCTGATTTATTTTCAGCCCTCCCTATTCATGGGAAACATACGTCACAGAGCACCGAATGGTCGCCTCATCAATCTTATCAGGCCATCGATGGACGGACGAATTCCTTCTCGCACACCGGTAAGAACATTGGGAAATACTTCTTCATTTGCTGTGACCCCATGTCATCATCTACTTCGTTTCTCTAGTCACCTTCGGCATTCTTGAAATCAATGACACAGTACCAACACTTCCTTCTGCTGCTTCCATGGGCGTCGCGAAAGGGGAGGGGGGGGGGGGGGGCAAGGGGCGCTTCCCCTTGGAAAAGAAACCCCAAACGGGAGAAAAAGAAAAGGGGGCAGGAAAGAAAAAAGAGATGTAAAACATAATTGCTTTTAATTTATAAATACTAATCTAATCTAATCTAATTTAATCCTGCACCATGTCCCGAAGGACGTTGGCTCCACCAGCTTTCGCTCTCCGTTCCTGTTTGTCTTGCGCTCTGCGGTGTTCAAGGTAGAGGGCGCTGTTATCCATGATGTCATTTTCCCATCTCTTCCTTGGCCTATCCCGTCTATTTTTCCCAGTCACTGTTTTCATCAGGACTCGTTTTGAAACTCTGCTGTTTGCCATCCTCATTATGTTGGCAAACCAGGCATCCCTATCCCCATTTCCATCCCCATCCCTATCTCAATCCCCATCCCTATCTCCATCCCCATCCCTTTCCCCATCCCTATCCCCGTCCCTATCCCCATCCCCATCCCCACCCCTATTTCAATCCCCATCCCCATTCCCCAGCCCTATCCCCGTCCCCATCCCTATCTTCATCCCTATTTCCATCCCCATCCCCTTCCCCATGCCTATCGTCATCCCCATCCCTATCCCCATCCCCATCCCCATCCCTATCTCCATCCCCATCCCTTTCCCCATCCCTATCCCCATCCCCATCCCCACCCCTATTTCAATTCCCATCCATATTCCTATCCCCATCCCATCCCTATCCCCATCCCCACCTCCATCCCCTTCCCCATCCCCATCCCCATCCCCATCCCCATCCCCATCCCCATCCCCATCCCCATCCCCATCCCCATCCCCATCCCCACCTCCATCCCCATCCCAATCCCTATCCCCATCTCCATCCCCATCCCCATCCCATCTCTATCCCCATCTCCATCCCCATTCCCATTTCCATCCCCATCCCCACCCCTATTTCAATCCCCATCCCCATTCCCCAGCCCTATCCCCGTCCCCATCCCTATCGTCATCCCTATTTCCATCCCCTTCTCCATCCCTATCGTCATCCCCATCCCTATCCCCATCCCCATCCCCATCCCCATCCCCATCCCTATCTCCATCCCCATCCCCTTCCCCATCCCCATCCCCATCCCAATCCCTATCCCCATCTCCATCCCCATCCCTATCCCCATCTCCATCCCCATCCCCATCCCCATCTCCATCCCCATCCCCATCCCCATCTCCATCCCAATCCCCATCCCCATCCCCATTCCCATTTCCATCCCCATCCCCATCCCCATCTCCATCCCCATCCCCATCCCCATCCCCATCTCCATCCCCATCCCCACCTCCATCCCCATCCTCACCCCCATCCCCATCTCCATCCCCATCCCCATCCCCATCCCCACCTCCATCCCCATCTCCATCCTAATTGCTCTCACTCCTGTGCCCCTTCCCTCCCATGCAGGCGCGTACGCAGGGGGGGGGGGGTGTTTTGGCTGTTAAACACCCCCCTTTGCCATGTAAAAATATGGAGGGAAAAGAGAGTTATGTGACCGAGCGCGGAACAATTACAAATTATGTGCATGTTCTCAACTTTAAGCTTTGAATACAGAAGACACTTTATAAGAGCAAGAGTATATAGGCCTATATGTATTTGAAACAAATGAAACAAAATATCCCCTCAATTTTAACAACTTCTGCTAAAAAAATCAGGGGCAAGTGGCCAGGAAACGCCTCAGATTGCACCACAGAGTATCTACGATCCGAAATTTCCCGGGGCCCTTAACCCTAAAGGGGCCGGGGGGAGGGGCGGAATCCGCCCCCCCCCCTCAACATTTTCCGTGATAGCCTCTAAAAAAAATATTTCGCGACCCGAGCTGTTATGACTTTTTAGCCTCGAGCTTTGAGCATCTTTTGATACCAAAAACATAAAAATCGGACAACGGGTTGCCGCGTAACGAAAATTTTCCGGCGCTACGCGCCGTGAAAACTGAATTTTCGCATATACGTCGTGTACACAGAGCAAAATTGCCATTCGTACATATGAATAATTAATTAGCCATAATTCCAAAACCCTTTGACCTATAGTCATGAAATTTCTTGGGTATGTTTAGGAAGAGTTGCTCTATGCATGTGCCGAGTTTCAAAATTGTTCGTCTCTCGATGGCCGAGATCTTAGGGGGGGGGGGCGGAATCCGCCCCCCCCCCCCGGCTGAGAGATGGTCAAAATTACCCGGCCCCTTTAGGGTTAAGCGGGCCCCGGACCCCACGCCGTAAGTGCTTCGCGCTCCGCGCTCGTATTAGTCCTCCGGCCAAATTCCCTCTATGCTAATTTCACCCTAGCGGTGCCCCCGCCTTATTTGTACCTTCAGCAGCGAATGGCTGAGGCTCGGACTACAAGTGGCCTAAATCCCTTTCCAAAATAGAAAATTGTGAAAAAAATACGGAGATGGAACATGGTTCTCAACTTTGAGTACATAACAAACTTTATAAAGAACAAAAAAAATAACAAATTTAAATGGAATTTTCGATGTTTAAAACTTTTTCTAAACGGTGGAAGTAGCCAGGAATCGCCTCAGATTGCACCACAGAGCATCTACGATCCGAAATTTTCACGGGGCCCTAAAGCGGGCCCCGGACCCCACGCCGTAGGGGCTTCGCGCTGCGCGCTCGCAGGTCCTGGACCCTTCATTACAATTCTAGCCCCCCCCCCCCCCGGGCAAATGGCAGTCTGAATCCGCCCCTGTGACCAGAGCGCATTTGTATCCTGTATCTGGAGTTTGGCCTTAGGGGTGGGGGCGGCTTACACAAAGAATTAGATTCCCAACGGATGAGAATCATGAGATCCAGGGACGAAGCTAAGTAATTTTAGCCAATTACAAGAACAGATCCTAGCACTTCCGCAGCCCGTGTCACTTTTCTTGAATTATTATGATTATTTTTGTAAATGCTGTTGAGGGAGGGGACTGCCCACATTGACCCCTTTACTCATGTTCATCATATACTCTAAAGACACAGAACATGTTGGTTTTTTTTCTCGATTTACTATGTTTGGCGCCAACACAAACTCCCGACTTTTATTTTAGCATTAAGTTAGCCCACTGATACTATCTTTTATTTCTGGCGCCAACACAATATTTACCATCTTCATTTCTGGCGTCATAAATGATGACATCCAATTTTGAAACACCCCCCTTGAAAAAATCCTGCGTACGCCACTGCTCCCATGATATCCCTATGTCCATCCTCATGCCCACCCTCCCCTTCCTAATCCCTTGCCCTTGCCTCTCCGTCCGCTCGGATATAATGATAATTTACTGATTTCGTCCCGTTTGGACTTAATAAATCGCTGGAAATTCTGCCGTGTGTCGATATAGACGCCGCCATCTTTAAACGTATCTCTGTAAACAGACTGCTCACAATAACCTGCAGCAGACCCCGGCGAGACGGAAAGCCGCTGACAGCGGCTCAAACTAGGGTCAGAGGTTATACGGTATAAATTATGTAGATAAGGTCACGTCATGGGGGTACCCTGTTTATTCACGGCAACGTCACCGAGCCGCTGCCAGCGGCTTTCCGTACGACTTGTACAATTGTTGTGTGCTGCTGTCAGCGGCTCGCCGTAGCGAAAGAGTTGATGTGTCAGTTCATGGCAGTAAGCCAGTGAGCAAACCTTTCTCTCAAATGTCTTCAATGAACAAATGTTCATAATTTCAGCAGAAAAAAACACATAATATGGACAGTGTCTTACTGAAAGAACACCACGGCAAAATCACCCTTTGTTGTCTGGACAAGCATGGAAAATTTAAGACGTTGAGAGAGGTACTCTTTTTAGTAAAAGTAACCAAAAAGGAACGTCACGTAGTTTTCAAACTCATAAAGCGCGGTTCATACTAGGCGCAAAAGCGAACGCAAATTGTGCCGTCATTGCAACTATTTACGCTGCGAATTTGTAAAACATATTTCAACTCGGGCAAACTTCGCAGCGAATGTTTCATGACGTCAAATTCGCTTCGCATTTGCATTACGCATGAAGTATATGAACCGGGATTTAGAGGATTAGAAAGGAGCACAAAACAAGTTCCTAAGAAATATTCACTTCATGGACCCTTTAATATTCTTCCTTTCCTTCCTTCCAGATGATAATGATCCGCATCCTTGGTGGCTGCTGGACCTAGGTAGTAATCACAACTTGAGTGGAATCAACGTCACACTCCGAGAGGATAGCGGGGGTAAATGTTCTTCATACACTTCACCCTACGAATTATTATTCATTTAGGTTTTCTTTTTTAGAAAGATTTTTTTTTTTTGCGAAACTGTAATTTACGAAGTAGAACTGTCTTTTCCTCTCTAGGTTATCGTTTCACCGGGGCGATAGTGCGAGCTGGACTGAGCCCCAACTTCAACGATAACCTGCCGTGCGGCTCACCGGCTACCAGCAATCAGTCTAAGAATGGTGCCGAGATCCCGTTCCTGTGCGAGCCACCGCGGACGGCTAGGTATATCAGCTTGGACATCGATACCTCCATGCCCGGTGTAGATCCGAGAGAGGCATATTTGCAACTTGCCGAGGTGGCGGTGGAAAACGTCACGTCTGGTGAGTATGCTGGTAGGTGACAACAGTCGTTTGGTATTTCCAAGGTCACGCTCCAATAAATACAGAACTTTACAGCCTACCTGCAAAATTTGCTTTGTGTAATTGCGATCTCCTCGGTCAAGGCGATATAGGCAAATTGCTAATCTGTTCATTGAAAGACATGTGTTTTATAAGGTTGACAGTATAACCTAGGAAAAACTGTGTCAGGGACACAATTTCGTAGACAAACCAGGCAAAGTTTTTCAGGGACAGAATGTCCGTCCACACCGGCATTGACACGATGTAGAAAAGGCCTATTGGGCCTTATGCACCAGTCGGCCCTGTTGAATTGAAATTGAGGTTACATCTTAATTTTTGGAACTTGTGAAGAGAAATGAAAAAAGTGAATTAATAATTAATTCCAGTCTGCTTTAAATGAATAATTTAAAATTTGTAATATACACATTTTAAAAGCCAGACTAAAAAAATGACAGTAAATAAGGCTGCATCATGTCTGCATAAAGAGTCCGGCACCATCCAATTCAACAGATAACACTTAATGAAATGCATTCAGGGAATGGCCAACTTGTGCATCAGGCCCATCCATGTAGTTTACAATGCGCAGTGTAACCTCACATTAAAGATGTATTTTTCGCCACAATATTGTGTACACGTTCTTCTTCAAGCCATACACTTTGGCACTTTCATATCGTCACCGTCACCACGAAGTGACACTAACCTCGAAAAATCGATATTTTGCGATTTCGATTTTTTTCCTGATTTGTGATTAATTACACATAATCTATCACCTCAAGAAGTTACTAAGCACAAAGTTAATTAGTTTTGTCAAAACATTAATTAACATTAATTAACATTTACAACTTAATGGGTCAAAACCAGAAAATGCGTTTTCACGAAGTGTACGCGTTTTCACGAAGTGTACTATACCATTCTTTCGCGTGTAAAGTGCCTGCACACTACGCGTCAAAAACGGGTTTTGCGTTTTTACGAAGTGACACAAATGTCACGTGATACGCGCGCCTCACTTCTGGCGTTTTCACGAAGTAGCGCTAACCCGTTAGCTAATACAAACACGTGGTTAGTGTCACTTCGTGAAAACTCGAACACAGCGTAATCTGAATTTTGAGTTTTCACGAAGTGACGTTATGGTTAATTAGTTTGATAACTCATTAATAGTAATTTATTTCAATGAAAATCATACATTAACGTGACATTCAAGATCCCAGCTTTCAGACAATGTATAAATATATGTATTTTGAGGCTAAAACGATGTTCAGATCACCGTTTCAAAACATCGCCAACTTAAATCGCTTGTATCTCAAAACACACATTTTCCACTTCGCGGGGGTTAAGGTCACTTCGTGGTGTCGGTGACGATATGTCTGATTGACTTGAGACTTACCAGATACCTAGACCACCAACCAGAGATGGACCCTGATGACAACATCGTGTGTCACATGACTTCATATTAGAAGGGCATTTTGTTTCGAGCTGTTATAACTTCTGAAGTACCATTCCGATTGGGTTGAAACTTGGTATGCACAAAGACAGGGGTGTGGTTCAGATGAAAATCGAAGTGACGTCCTCATGAAGTCATCACATGTCATGTGATGTCATATTAAATGGACAACTTGATATGTGCCCATACCGGAATGTATCATAGATGGAAATTAAAGTGAATTCAGTATGATGTTTTCAATTAATGGCATATATCTACAGAACTATAATGTTCGATTTGGTTGTAACTTTATACCGAGATAAAAATATAGATGAAATTTGAAGTGACTTCATGGTGTGTTCGTCACGTCACTGAGTCGTTTCAGGATAAACAGCTGGCGCTTGTCCTCAAACACAATCGTTTCTAGTTTCAAATTCAAATTGTAGTGGTCATTCTTTTAATTGTTATCAAAATCCTGATTCATTTCAGCCCTCCCTGTTTATGGGAAAAGTACATCACAGAGCTCAACATGGCTTCCTTAGGCGAGCCATCAGATAACAGACCGTTCGGGTACCGGGTCCGGTATGCTAATTTCTTTCACCCCAATCGGTACGAAGCCAGAAGCCACCCGGTCACTGAAGCGTGACGCCCCAATCAGTCCAAACTGGTGACTCAGGGTTAGACAATAGGCAACATAAACTGAAGTCTGGCCATTGTTGGAGGATTATTCAGCCAGCTCGGATTACCAGCAGCAACTTCTATGAAGCTCATCACAGTCATTGTTGCCTACTGGAGGATTAGCCCGTCGCAAATTGGTTCCTTTGTGATGAGCCAGAGCCATGGTGCAGAAGCCTGGTGGAGTTAATCCAGGCCGATCGGTTCCATGCAAGGTCCCAATCCCTTCAACATACTGGGCGGGCTCAACCCCGAACGGTCCGGGGAGGGATTCTAATTTGAGGGCTCGCCTTACCCTTCTTTTTTGGCCATCGATGGATGGACATATTCCTTCACGCACACTGGTAAGAACAATGAGAAATATACCTCCGCATTTGCTGTAACTTCATGCCATCGTCGAATTCGTCTCCCACGTCACCTGCGTCATTCTCGAAATTAATGTCACGCTACCAACCCTCAACACCCTCCACCATTTGCACCCTCAACAATCTCTTCGGTCCTCAGTCCCGCCCCACGCCTACGTCCAGCCACCAAATCCCCCAATAATTCAATTCAATTCAATATACACTTATTTCCGTGCATTGCAGAGAAAATGGACAAAGAATAATTACTGGGAAGATAAATAACAAACGTATGGAGGCCAATTCACAGAAAGCAAAAGCAAAAGGCCTTGATATGATATAATGCATTCAGAACCCCCGTACTGATCCCCGGCCACTTTCAGATCTCCACCCCAAACCCATGCAGACCCCGGCCACATTCTGATTCCCGCCCTATGACCATACTGATTCCATACTGATCCCCTCCCCATACTGAAATATGTCACTATCATACTGATGCCATTCCAATCCCATACTGATGCCCGTTCCTATCGCCATACTGATCCACCTTCGCATCCCAATACTGATCCATTTCCTTCCCCATACCGATCCATGTCTCCATACCAATCCGATCCCCATCCTTATACTAATCCCCACCCCTATCATTATACGGATCCCCATCCCCATCCAAACACTGATCTCCGTGCGCATCTCCGTAATTTGATATCTCCTCCCCATGCTGAACCTGTTCCGATCCAATCAGCACACTAATTCCCATTATAATCCCTATATACTTTTTCCTGTCCCCGTCCAATACCCATCGCAACACTTATCTCCGTCCCTACCACAATATTGAACCCCGTCCAGACCGCAATGTGATCCCCGTCCTCATGCCCATCCTGATCTCCGTCCCCATTCCCTCACTGATCATTCCCTCACCTGATCAAGCAAATCTTCTCCTCTTCCGAATGCCCATACTTAATACCCATCCCAGGCTGATCCTCTTCCCCATCCCCATACTGATCCCCGTCCCTATCCCAAAACTTATCCCCGTCCATATCCCCACACTGCACTGAACCCGTTCATATCCCCACACTGACCCCCGTCCCTATCCCAATACTGGCCCCTGTCCCCATCCCTATACTGATCCCATCACCCACTGACCGTTACCCCCAATGCCCTCTTCCCTCCCCTGCAATCCCAGGTCCCCTCTCCACGTGCACCTCCTGTCCATCACCATCCCCCTTCACAATCCCTTTCCCTTGCCTCTCCGTCCCCATTTCCAATCTGATCCTCGTCCCCATCCCCATTATTATCCCCATCACCCACTGATCGTTATCCCAATGCCCTCTTCCCTCCCTGCCATCCCAGGTCCCATACCCACGTGCACCTCATGTCCATCACCACGTACCTCCCCTTCCCAATCGCTCCCCATTGCCTCTCCGTCCCCATCGCCTTGCATCCCAACTGACACGATCTTTATCATTTTCACCATTGTTAGCTTTCACCACCCTCAGCACCAACGTCACCACAGTTGTTCGCAGTTGTTAAAAATACACAAAGTACATTTGAATTGAAAACATGTTCTTCCTTTCTTACATTTCAGGTCCTAATGATCCCCATCCTTGGTGGCTGTTGGACCTAGGTAGCAAGCACTGCTTGGGTAGAATCAACGTCACTCTCCGAAAAGATTACGGTGGTAAAATTGCTTAAAGACCAGTCACTTTGATATTGCAACCTTTACTAATTTCAAAATGTATATGCATTCAAAATAATCTGTAATGTATACAAACTAAATCAGGAGATTTTTTAGAATCATCCAGAGATAATTATAAATATCATATATATATCAGACTTTCTGATAACCATGTCTGTACATAATACGTCACTGTTTTTACGAAGAGCCACATATGTCAAAAATTACCATTTTTTCGATTTTGATTTTTTTCAATATTTTGCTTTAACCCTCCGACGCAGAAAGCCCATTTACTAACACGCTTACAGTAAGGGGTCCCTCCGGGGACCCAGACATTTAGCGCCTTGGTTTGAGGCTACACAACGCTGTATCTATATGTATACAATCTCGACATGTCTGTAGACTATAAATAAGGAGGTCATTGACAGGAAACAGATGTTGTATACATAGTCTGTGGTCAAGACGTGCACTTGGCTACCCGCAAGTGACTTTGTTTTGTGCACGTGTATATGGGCAGCCCAGGTTGTCAGGCTCAGATATGCCTGACCCGGGGTCACATACTAAAGGTGACTGCATATATCCGTAGTGGGTGCCTCTGGCTAGGATTAGATGCAAGATCACCAGAATTGGTTTGAATTTTTTTTTTTATTAAGGTAATTAACCAAATTGGGTCCCCAAAAGGGCTAGTTTCTGCGTCGGAGGGTTAAAGTAATGTACTTAACCATTTTGACATGTTTCTGTAAGCAAAACATCATTAATTTCCAAGTTACATTAATGTTGCAAGGGGCCAAAATCTCGATAATTGAATTTTGCGTTTTCACGAAGAGCCACATACATTTTGGCCCTTTGAACGCGTACAAAACCCATTGCACGGAAATACGTAAAAGTAGGTCAAATGAGATTTGCGTTTTCACAAAGGGCCACATATCTTTGTTACATTTTCAGCTGAGCGGGAGTACTCACGCGCGCCTATGGAAATACACATTGAACAGAAAGGGCCAATATGTCGGAAACCTGAATTGTGTTTTCACGAAGAGCCACATATCTTTACTAATTAATTTTCACTAATTTACTGCTGAATTAAGTCTTATTACTGGGTTCATGTAAAAACTAAGCTCACACAGAATAGTGTGATGGTCCTTGCTTCACAAATTTGTTGCTAAGTGGTATTTTTTGCAGTTTTATAATAGGAGAAACTTCTTGTGCGATTATCTCGAAAACGCTTCTTCTTCAAAATCGACATATGTGGCTCTTCGTGAAAACGGTGACGAATAAAGTTGAACTGTTTTTTTTTTCCTCTTTTTTTAGGTTTTCGTTTCATCGGGGCGATAGCCCGAGCTGGACTGAGCCCCAACTTCGCCGAGAACCTGCCGTGCGGCTCACCGGCTACCAGCGAACAGTCTCAGAATGGAGCCGAGATCACGGTCCTGTGCGAGCCACCGCGGCTGGCTAGGTATGTCAGCTTGGACATCAATACTTCCATGCCCGGTGTAAATGCGACACAGGCATATCTGCAACTTGCCGAGGTGGAGGTGGAAGAGTACACGTCTGGAGAGTGTGCTGGTAGGTAGACTTGAAATCAAGTCGGCATTTTGCCGGGTTTAGTCCGCCTGCGCCGCGGCCGCGCAGCGCAGCGCACCTTACCACCGAAGCTGACAACCGCACACCGTCCCAGTTGTACGTGAAGCGCAGTGTATAATGCACATACAGCAACGAATCTAGTCTGATTTCCTGTCCCATTGTCATTTGGATTTCAAATATGGGGACAGGTAGCTAGCGGTGAATCTTTCATACATCAGGAGACATCCCTCCTGATGTGTGCAAATATATGCATGAAGTTTACAGGTCTGAATCCCGCCTCCTGAATTGAACAACACAACGGTAACGTTTGCCCGAACCGGCCTATTACAAAAAAAACGACAATAGCCGCACCACGATTGTACAATTTCGGAAGCGATGACCTTTGATTTTTGGATGAATTCGAAAGTGTCTCTGGCAAATATTAATACAGAGAGAGAGAGAAATTACTGTTCCGTATTTAAAACCTATGCAGTTAAAAACAGGTAAATTCTTGGAGACACTGATGATTTTGCGTACTTTTTGTGTGGTAAGGCAAAAGTGAGTTTTTCGATAATCGTGTGTTGAATTTTCGTCCATGCACAGAGCTGAACAGTAATTTGAAAATAAACAATCATAATGCACGCTAGCTACCGGTCTCCATATATTTAGCGGGGGGGGGGGGGACAGTCTACAACGATTCCTGCATCTTCAGACCCATACGCGTGTTCGTCGACGCGATTCCAATACCGACTTCAATAATCTGCACCTACGTGCACCTTGTACACAAGGCATGGACAATGTTTCAAAAGTTGAACGGAGCACTCTGATTAGCTAAGTATCAGGAGGATATGAATATTTATATTACACGTACCTAACATTTACATGTCTCGATGTACGTGGTGAATGTCTCACCTGTACAGGTTCCACACACATAGCCGGCCTGGAGCGGATCGATGGCTTGTGAAGTCAAAGCTTATTTCTGGGCCGTTTGGAATTCCATGCATCACAGGGAAATATCATGGCATGAAATTAAGTGCCATAGACACCGAATGATTCGAAAACGCCGCCTAGCTAGAAACCTTAATTAGACCCCCTGGAACAAGAAAAACCATGTTGGCAAAATATTAAGTGTTGCAGATGGTGGCCATTTTGAACTTCGAAATGGACGCCATGTTAGGATCATTTCCGGCTATAAGTCAACTTGTGAAAGTCATATTATGAAATCAATCTTGGTGGCTTTACGCCAAGGGTTTTAAATTGACAGCATTAATTTTCATCAGAAAACCAATGATTGACAGCCATCTTGCTTTTCAAAATGGCTGGCAAGTTTTATTTTTACGAAATGTTTTCCTTTCAATGTCTCAAAAATTTCGTTTGGCCAAAACTACCTGAAATTTGAAACAATAAACCTAAAAATAGAAATAGCAATGCAGTTGATTTGTGTGTGTATACATGTACTATGAAAAATTGGAGTATCCGTAATAACAAAATACCATAGAGGGCGACATTGTAGATGTGTATAGACTGTATTTACACACGAAGAACATATTATTGGACAGAAGTTTACTGACATATTGAAGAAAAGTGCAGTGATGAAGAAGATGAACCATTTTAACCAAGCAAACAAACTATATCAACTTTGGCGGGAAAGTCAACGAGTTTGTAAAACCCACAACTGTGCAGTATATATGATATGATATATATATTCTTTACCAAGAAAGAGTCGAATTTCAAGCCCAATGTACGGTGATAACAAAGGGCGGTTTCAGAACACAATTTTGTTTGGGCCCCCCCCCCCCCCAAAAAAAATGTCTCTCAAAAAGTGGGTCAACAAATTACGGCGTGGGGTTCGGGGCCCGCTTAAGGGCCCTGAAAATGTCTTGGATTCTCGATGCTCTGTGGTGCGATCTGAGGAAATGTCTGACCACTTTAGCCAATGTTTTTTGAGGAAAAGATGGTGGTGTACTCATTGCCTGCCTTTATTGCGACGTCACATAAAAAACAAACAATTGGTTTCGGGGTGTTTTTTTTTTGGGGGGGGGCATGGCCCCCTTTGCCCCCCCCCCCTGGATCCGCCCTTGGTGATAACTGCATTAGCACTGCAATGCAATACATAAATGTATGTCTTTCTGGTCATTTATTCACCAAATAATTCATTTTGAATTACAGCATGACTTGTGGGGTTAAGGAGTCCTTTCATAATTCTTAAATATAACTTTTACTACATTAACACCTTAATGTTGTCACATCTTTTGCTTTAACTTTTTTTAATACATAGAAAACATACATATTTTAATCTGATTTATAAGATTATTCACCATTGTTAATCATCAAGTTTCTTTTGTTTACTTTCATCTTGATAGTTTGAAAATACCAGATGACAATTTTATTCGGTTAAAGACCTGTTGACGTTATGCCTTGTCAACTACCAAAACGTTTTAAATCAAGTAATTATTGTCGTGAGTTTTAACATAATATTTAAGTTAACCTTTATCTGTAATTTCTTTTGATCTTTTTTTTCCTCGCATACTCATGGCAACCTAATTCATTATAAATTTACACCTTAAGAACTCCTGCCCCGGTAATGCTGATTATAATAGCTTTTGTGAGTGGACGCTGGGGCGGCGGCGGTGACAATTTGAATCTGCAAAGCAGAAAATGGCTGCTGTCTTGTTGCAGGCTAAACTATTACTGAAGCTTCACATGTCTCCCTGTACGTCTTGGTTGTACAGGCCTCAGTGCATTTTCCATTGTACTTATGGTTTGCATTTTTCATGGTTATGTAACCACGTACTAAATGGATTCAGCTTTCTGCTTTGTTCCCTGTGATTCTTTTGTAAGTGCCACGTGAATCCCACACCTCTTGTTGGGTTGTGGCGCACTCAAATGAATTACCATTCATCCATACATTTCATTAAGTGTTACTTAATATATTTTGTTTTTGGACGAAACATGTTTTAGTGTCATTGCGTTTAAATAGCAATATTCCCTGAACGGATTGAGCAATTCCAGATTTTTTTTAACCAAAAGTAGCTGATGAAATTGGCTTTCCAGTCATTATATATTATTTTTGGTGCTACATAATTTTTTTTATTTTTAAATAAGAAACATATTTTTTGAGGTTTGGGTTCCGTAGCTCGATCATACGATCAGCATCTGACATTGCTGGTAAATAAAGTAATATGTAGTTAGGGCCCAATCTTAAGTATAGTATTTATTCGTTTGACACCTTTAGGACATTTTGACGAACTTTATGTATGCTTTGGACAAGGGCGGATCCGGAGCCCAATTTTTTTTTTTGGGGGGGGGGCCAAACAAAAATTGCTTTGTCTCCCAAAAAGTGGGTCAAAAAATTACGGCATGGGGTGCGGGGCCCGCTTAAGGGCCCCGAAAATTTTTTTTTATTCTTGATGCTCTGTGGTGCGATCTGAGGCAATTTCTGACCACTTTAGCCAATGTTTTTTGAGAAAAAGATGGTGGTGTACTCATTTCCTGCCTTTATTGCGACGTCACATGAAAAACAAACAATTGGTTTCGTTTTTTGGGGGCCATGGCCCCCTTTGCCCCCCCCCCCCCCATCCGCCCTTGGCTTTGGGTAGGTTTGATACGAGTTATGTTTTCAAATTTGTTTTGTTTTTCCAGCTCCTGGTTATTTGGGATGTTTTGGGGACGCTGAAAATCGTTCCCTATCGGTCGGCCCAGCACTAGATCACAATGAACAGTCGGTAGAGTTGTGCTTCAGAAACTGTTTGGAACCTACCGAGTATAAATATGCGGGAATGGAATACGGACACGAATGTTGGTGTGGGAATGAAGACTACGATAAACACGGTCAAGCGCCGGACTCCGATTGTCAAGATTTGTGCACCGGAAACAGCGACCAGATCTGTGGAGGCGATTGGCTCTTATCCGTGTACAGAGGTGAGTACACAAGCTAACCAACTGAACACATTTTACAGTTCATTCAAATGTACTGTGGATTTTCATTCAAAGCCAGTTGAGTACATCACAAGTCCTCATAAATCCATCTTAAATCATCCAGTCCTTCGTCATGTCACAAACTATTGAAATAAAATGAGACAAGGGCATTCCTTTGTCAACATTCTTCCAATGTTAAGTCCCAGTCACACATTCACGGTTTGTAGCTATACGGATCTCCACGGTTTGAAATTCGTGATAAAGTGTGGGAGTACCGTATTCATCCTTGGTACATCCGTGGTTATCCGTCATCTTCCTTGGGTATTCGTGGAGGGGCTACGGAAGTTTAAAACTGTTCATAACTTCCGTGGTAAACCGTCATGAACATTAATCCGTAGTGCAACCGTGGGACATCCGTGGGACAACCGTACTTATTCGTAGTGTTATTCGTGGCTTTATTCGTTCATATTGGAGATTCGTAGCTCATTCTTGGTAGAAATCTCTACGAATTCGCTACGAATGTCCTACGGATTTGCCAGGATGTTCTAGAGTTCTGCTAAAGTTGTACTACAAATGTTTAAGCTTTATTCGTAGGAGAAACTTGGTCATCCGTGGTCCAATAACAGACAACCGTGACGTTAACGTCATTATTCTCAGTAATACCGTCGATATTCTTTACCAATCCGTCCATATTCTTGACAAAACCGTGGTGTATTCATAAAGAAACTGTAGATCAGTCGCGGCTATCCGTTTTGAAACCGTAGAGCATTCTTAGAACTTCGATTTCTTTACTAATCTCGACAGTTCATCGTGATCGATTAATTGTTGGTAAACCGTGGATATTTGTATCTCAAAACCGTAAATGTGTGACTGGGGCTTTACCTTTGGGCGGACTTGTGAAGTAACTTGCGGTTTACTTGCGAACGGAATTGTGATTGATTCATCAACAACATGGATCCCCTCATCAGAAGTCTACAAGATACGTATTATGCTGTCTTATTGCAGTATCACAAGGAGTTTGTAGTAACGACATAGGACCCCCCAGCAACGGAGACCACACCATCACCAACCCGCGTTCACTGTCTTACAATCTCATCAACTACAAGTTCTTCGGGACTCGTGTAGATTTCTCCTGTGATCCTGGATATACCCTCCATGGAGCATCCAGCATTGAATGCATTGAGACTGGCTACAACAACGTCACGTGGAGTGACTCGGTACCAACATGTGAAGGTATGCAATATGTAAAATGAATTTACCTATCATAATCAGAAAAGAGTGAAACTAGACTGAACTACACCAAGTTTGTATTCGAAATAATGAATACTGACTTCTTTGATTCAGACCTAAAGGTTAATATAGTTCAGTTGAACTTCATTGGAATGTACGTATGAAGAGGCTCGTTGATCACAATAGGCGTACGTATATAGAGACCGGGGAGCGAATGTTTTTTCCCAACTGACATTATGCTTTCCATCTTCTGATTGGTCCATTGTATGCACACCTAATGCCTTGTTTTCCACAACACAAACCCAAGATAGGCTTAACGTCTTGCGAGAAATGTTCCTGCCCCTTAACTTATTGAAAAGGCAAAATAAGAAGAAGTGCAAAACGCTGACTGGGATTCGAACTCGGATCACCTGATTAGAAGTCAGGACTTCTTCCAACCAGTCCACGAATGAGCTGCCAATCGTCGGTGATTTAAACACTATTATTCCTTGTTATATAATTTATTTTCTAAATTCCCTGGACTTTCATGAATATGCATAACACAGGGAGAGCGCCCTCTTTTGATATTGTCAGATCCGGGAGCGTATTTTTTTTCATAGAAGGGCTAGGGCCAAGTCATGCATTTCCTTGAATCATTGCATGACACTTTAGGTTTTAGTTCTCGCTTTCTCTCAAATCAAAATTATCTTAAAGATCAATTTGGAAAAGAAAAATAGTCGACGAAAATGAGCAGCGACGACGTGGATTCGAACCAGGTATGGTTGTTTCCATAGCTCATCTCGCCACGTTCCCAATAGGCTACTCTATCTACTAACAATGCTCTTGATATCGTTGTACTGTTCTCATGAATAAACATTCTGGCCAGATCGAAATTACTGAATTATTCATGATTTGGTCCCTACCGTCCTGGGAATAAGAAATTACGCGACCGAAGTGTTTGGGGGTTCACATTGGCTATTTCACAAATGATTTGCTATTAAGCTCTGTGGTGATTAAATCTCTATTTATTTTACATATACATGTAGATAATGTTTGTATCAACCCAAACCCTTGCCAAAATGGCGGCACGTGTATCCCACAGTCCACCGGTGATTTCTATAACTGTTCCTGCTCCGCCGGTTTTAGTGGAGGGGATTGCCAAAGTGAGTACATTGTCAGATTTTAGGCTTTGCATGGTGGGGTATTCGTATCACTCATTAGTTTTAGTTTTGTTCTAAAAGAACTTGTCTTTGGTCTCAACGTTTCGGCTAGCCTGCTTTAGTCATCGTCAGGAGGACAAGTTCTTTTCAGAACTAAAGAGTACCATGCTATGAAACTAGGGACAAATATGTGCAACAGTGATTGAAATAATAGTTACTTTTCTTGAAATTGTTCAAGGCACCAAGTAGTAGTTTTTGCAGTTTTAAAATTGGAGAAACTTCTCTTGCAATTATCTCGAAAACGGTCTTTTTTAAAAATCCACATGTCCGTCCCCTTGTGATATAGTGACGATATATAAAGTCACTCGCGTAGAATTGTGTGTTTTGAGTGGGTACTTAATATATATATTCGAATCACCATCGGTCTGTCTTTTTAAGTTCACGACATCTCCAATCAGTTCATGTTGTCTCTGATAGCAAGACTCAGTTGTAATCTTAGAAAGCTTATGTCCTCCCACCAAAAAGCTAGTTGATTCAAAAACACTAATATTGTTAGAACAGAAATAAAACACACCGATAGCTTAAATATATATATATACATTACTTACTCACTATATTTAACCAATGTTACATGTTATCACCCACATCATTTGCATTGGTATGTCTGTTTGAAGTACTTTGTTGAGTACTCTTATTACACATTATATTCTTCATTTTTAGCGCATTAGGTATGTTAGCCACATAGCTTGTTTTAGCCATGAAAATAATCTGGTTCCTGTTCATACATGTGTACTTACTAACCTTGGTCTTTCCACTGACTATTTATATTGCCGAGTATGATATGCATTCATGTAAAAAAATCTTGTATAATTAGTCGTCATACTCATTCTAGAAAGATCCAAATCTCTTTGCTTCCATGTTGAAAGATTTAATGTGTGATGTATCGTGATAGATTTAGGTTGAATGAAATGTATGTTGACTCCGATCGTGGAGATAACCAACTTAATGAACATGAACTCATTTTGAGTCTCTAAAGTATCGTGTCAAATACGATTCGGATTCCTGATCAACTTTGACCTTGGACTTTAAAAAATGTACTCTAACCATTCAGAAGACAAGTTTAAAAAGAAGTTAAAACCAAGATTTAAAACTTATTGAAGGTGAAATGTAATCGATTATGTTTTTTGGGTTTTTTTCCTGCAGACGCTATTGCAAACACCACGACGATCAATGTTGTTGTTGTCATTGTCGTTGTCGTCGTCGTCTTGATTGTCGTGCTGGTCATTGTCGTGGTTTGCTTTGTCAAAAGGTCACGGCGCAAGCGCAGAGGCAGCCGGCTGTCTGCAGTCGATAGAGGGTGTGGACAGGAGCTCATCCAAAAGGTGCTGGGTAGTGTCTAAAGACGTCTAATTTTGTTTTTATCTATCTTGTATTACATCCGAAAAAAAGTGATGAAAGAATCACTGGTGACTATGCAGTGTCTAAAATGCAGCTTCTAAATAATGACAGATTCTGTCTTTTAAGCCTGACGAGAAACTCAGACAATTTTTCAGAACGAATCAACGATCCCTTTTTTTACTCTTTTGGGTCAAAATAACTCTTCTGTCAAGATTTCCGGGTCAAACTGTTGGAGTTTGAGTGGTGATGTGGTCCAATAGTTACGGTGTTCGACTCGTGTTTTGTGGTACATGGGTTCGAATCCTCACGGGAACACGGTGATTGTGCTCTCAGCTTGAGCAAGGCGCTTTACCGTTATTGCCTCGTCCTTCGGATGGGACATGAAGCCGTTGGTCCCATGTGTTAAAGAACCAACGTTAAATGAAGGGGATTCTTGCAGTTGCTGCAATATGCCACACAGCATTTAAACCTTTTAAAAGGTGCTACATAATGGGTCTCATATTTCTCATGAACTTCATTACCTGTCTTTAATAATAGTCATATTTACCAGCGCTTTGAGTACCTAATTGTTGGTAGATACCTTTGTAAATCTAGTCAGAATTTCAAGCAATATCTTATGTGATTATGCCAAAAGTTGTCACATTTTAAATCATCCTAATTATGCCTTGTCAAGACCAGTTTCCACTTTTTTGAGAATGCACATGCCAGAGTTGAAATTGGTTCGACGCTTTGCGGACTCACAACGTAAGAACTTGCATGTCGTCAACAATTTCGCCCTAGAAAGTTCGATCTGACCTTGTTATTAACTCGGAAACTGTTTAAAAGCACAATGTCCGTTCCATTTTGACGATTGTTTTACCGTCTTGCAGAAATTGTCGAATGTTTATTTGATTGACACTCTCCAAGCATCGACATCGAAATTAAATGGACCGGCCAAGGAGTTCCCGCGGGACAAACTACACATCCTCGGCCAGTTAGGCAGCGGCTCGTTTGCTGTGGTCTACAAGGCCGAGGCAGAGGGAATCATCCGTAGGGGAACCAATACGACGGTGGCTGTCAAGATGTTGAAAGGTACGGCATTTTCATAGGGCTAAAGTACTACACAGATTTGTAGTTATTGGAGGGACTTTGATAGTCTTTCATTGACTAATGAGATAACGACATTTGAACAGGTGACCACTCTGCAATATAGCGGGGTCAATTTTCAGTCACAAGCACTGTGAAGAGTGTACGCGAATCAAAGGTGGGCGGAGCGGGGCTGGAATATTGCAATATCCGGAACGGTCCATTCGAGTCAAAGCAAGCTCGTCGACGATGGTTGGACAAATTTAGTTCACTTTACGCTGAAAAAGTGCGACGTCACCTCCCCCCCCCCCCCATTGGCAAAGTTAGGACAATGTTCACGTACGCTTAACATATGTGGCGATCACAGACTGCAATTTTTTACTGTTTACTTTTATAGAACAGTTTCACAAATTCGCGGGTACTCTACCCGAAAATGATTCACTGCCTTTCAGTAGATTATCACCAAACCAGTCACACCCATAGTTGTGCTTATTTTTGCCTCGAAACCCTTTTTACAAAATTGCACCTCAAACAGCCTTTTTTTTTCTTCACTTTTCTGACACAAAAATACTTGTTCCTCTACCGTTTAGAATGTGCTACACCCAACGATCAGAGTGATTTCAAGAAAGAGTTGCGACTGTATTCCATGTTGGACCGACATCCCAATGTCCTGTCTATGCTCGGATACTGCACTGATAAAGGTACAATTCGAATAATGTACCAAAAAGTTGCATCTCCAATTTGATGAGTTTCGATAAGTTTTGAAAATTAAAACAATACGGGTTTAAACCTGACTGCAATTATGTTTTAAAGTGGCCGACCTAGTGAGTGAGTGTACATCAGGGTGAGTCGAAAGAAAAGGAAACCCAAATGATGCCCCCTATTTCTAAAGAAGTTCTGCATCTAGCGCTTTCCAGATCTAGAATATGAAAGCCTCACAAATAAGCTTTCTTTTCGTGAAAATAAATCATTAAAATCGCTCATGTACTTTTACAGTTTTGGAATTTGGAAAACAAACACCGTTTTTAACCTTGTCCACGGATCTCATTTATGGTATGCGTGATATTCCAGTAAAAATGAAACCAGCCGTATCCTAAAATGCCATAATAATCCCATAAGTCTCTGTGGTAGCCTAGTAGAAGACAGGACAAGACTATATAAAGCGTGTTAAGACATTATAAAGCGTGTGGCTTTTACATTGAAAGCAGCAGGTGTTTCTGAAATTAACGTTATGATAAGTGCCAATTATCATGGCTATGAGAGTGTTCTGATGTGCTTTTGATATGTGAAAAGTTTTGTTTTGCTGAAATATCACTTCCTTTGTTACTGATTCTTTCAAAAAACAATTGGAACACCCGTTTGGGTTCCCTTATTTTTGGAATCACCCTTTATTATACCCACAAAGTTAAAGTGAACTTGCCTTGACTGCCGTGCTAGGCGTCTTATTTTGTGCATACTATCTGAATCAAGCTGTGAGTGAGAGCGGTTTTGACAACTCTTCGTCTATTCCTGCGAATTCACCAAAGGCGTAGCGCCCTCAGGTGGCATACATGCAGACGAGATGATTTGTACTTTTAACTAATTTTTGATGTCTTTCCCTTCAGACCCGATGTACATAATCCTGGAGTACGTTCCCTATAGAGACCTGCAGACCTACCTGCGACACATTCGGACGGGCACCGAACCCTTCTACCTGAAGAAGGAAGAGTTCAAGGAGAAGAAGGACCTGACACCGACTGAGATCCTGACTTTCGCATCTCAGGTGGTCAGGGGGATGGAGTATCTAGCATCGAAACAGGTGAGATCGCATTTAGATGTAAGGTCAATGGAGATAAATCAGTGGACAATGCGTCACTTTCAGTGTGCCTCGTTACCAAGATGCAGGATTAGTAGTTGTGCGTCCAGCTGGAGCTTTTGTGTGTAGTTAGTCATTAAGGATTATTAATCTACCAAGCAAATGCAAATTAAAAAACAACACACACAAACATTTCAACCTTAACAGACAACCAAACCCCCTTCCCCCCTCCCCCCCCCCAAAAAAAGCAGCTTGCTTACAATACAAAAAGGCCGGTTATCAACTGAAACGCCTTGTTAATTATTTACAACTTGTTCTCAACTGATTATTTCTCACGACTTATTTTTTTTCCAATTTCTATATCATCCCCTTAGCATGATTTTGCTCTGGACGGGTCCCCTTCAACGCAGATTCACTCTCATTCTGATTGCTCTACAAACCAAACTTGTAACAATGCCTCTGTAGCATTAAGTACTGGTACTGATTTAAAAAGTTCGTCATTTTTTTGCCATATCACACAGACTCCACATTAATTCTTTCCCACACATTATCTTGAGTCCCTAGTCTGATGTAGTTTATTGTCTTGTCTTCTCAGTGCATCCACAGGGACTTGGCGACCCGTAACATCCTCCTTGGCGAGGGATTGGTATGCAAGGTGTCTGACTTTGGACTGGCTCGAGACGTGGCCGAGAAAAGCCAGTACGAAATGCAATCACAGGTATACAACATAATTATCATTTAGTACACGCACTTTAGAGGCCACCCTCTGGTGGTTGGATCTTACTAGGAATCAGTTTGGCGCCTTGCGGCTTTCCATTGATACATCCAGAAATAGTCAGTTAAGAAAGGAAGCCAGCGCAGATTCCGAAAGTTTTAGTTGAGTAATATTCACTTCATGAAATCTCCAGAGAGGCACGTAAGTAAAAAGTAAAAAATAAAAGAACGACGCCTTCTGCTAATGTATCAATCACTTGCAAAAACATCAAGGGCTGTCAACTTCATCAGGCCTAATTTCCACATTGTGTTCTATAAAATCCAATCAAAGAGAGGTTCTACTTCACATTTGTGCGACCATAATTACTGCTTGGAATCCAATGAGAGTGAACCACATATCATCTCTTGAGGAGTTTCCCAGGAGAGGTGCAAGATTTTGTTTGCGGTGACTATACTCAAGAAACAGTAGTGTGATTAACATGCTAACAACCTTGTATTGAATCTCCCTCGATCCAAGTGAGACGTGATAACCACCAGATTACAAACCTATTCAAAATCACTCGTCGCATCATCACAATAGATCCTAGTCACATCATGGCGAAACCGAAAACTAGAGGAGGCCAGGGAGGGCAACAACAAACAATTTGAGAGAAAACATAAGATCATAAACATCAGCACTTGAACACTCGTTCTTTCTGAAAACCAAAGTATGGAAACGATCTTCATCAGACTGTTGTTTATTTGTACTCATCAGGGCAGGGTACCAGTTCGTTGGATGGCTCCTGAGTCACTGATTAGTAATATGTACACGAGCAAGAGTGACGTATGGTCTTTTGGTGTTCTTCTGTGGGAACTGGTTACGTTAGGTGAGTCGGAATCTCCGTTAAGTTTAGAAGTGTATTTGGGAGGCTCCTTTCTCATGTCTTGATACCGCTGTCATTATTACATTAGGACTGCTATGAAATCCTGTCTGTTTACCTTATGAACTCGAACCGTCGCATGTGACTTACCACTGTCATTATCATGTTCACTTACGCATAAGCAGTACGACAAAAAAGTTCGTATTTTAGGAGTCTCACTTTTTCACTTAACCGCACCCAACAATTTGTTTCTGGCCAAATGTTGGCGTCCTCAATGAGTGACTAGATTTTAGGGGTATAAACAGTATAGGCCTGTTATTCACGTATTTAACTGAAGCACATTTTCAGATAGTAACTCAATGCCATTTTGAAAATGTAAGGTTATAAAACGGTATCTTTGATTATAGCAAAACGCAAACTGACGTCACTATACCTTAAATTCACGACTGCTTCACCCCAAATTGCCCCAATTTGGGGTTGTGACAGATCAATCAATAACTATTGCCTGACTGTGTACTCACGTTCTGTATCACCTTTTCATCAGGATCGCATCCATACCCCGGCATGTCATCGCAAAAGGTCATCGATGAAATAAAGCAGGGCTACCGACTACCTAAACCAGAGCATTGTAGCGACGACATGTAAGTCTAATGGGGTCGATCTGGGTCAGTAACTCCTTAATTATCTGCAATTGGTTGCCATTTTTTGTAGCTATTAAAAATACTCAGAGCAAGGCACTTTGCGCCATATATTGCTTCTTGCCACTGCAGTTTCTAAATACTTCACTGGCTTCAATCAATTAACGTACGGACCGTGCTCAAGACAACACTCAACATGTACAAAACCGTGCCCAACAAGTTCCCATACATTTCCGATGTTGTGGGCCTCAGCAAACCTGAACGGCAAGGTCTCCCGTGGGAAGTCAATTTGCTCATCCCTCGCACCACCACGAATAAAGGGAACCGTGCCTTCTCCGTTGCAGGGCCAAATACATGGAACTCTATCCCCATCACCATCGTGGATGCATCGCCTCTTGAACAGTTCAAGGGACTCGTAAAGAACACATTTGTTTTGATTTTATTTGTTTCCAATCTTGTTGAATTGTTTACAGCGTTTTGAATCCTTTCATTGGCAAAGACGCTTTGTAAATACCTGTAATTATTATCATTATCGTCAGCATGGGGTTGGTATTAATCGTATGTAGCATATTGTTGTATCTGATTAAATGCGATTATGTGGCATTTGCAGACCAGTGCACAAATAGGGAGAAAATTGCGGAGAAAAAAATGTGTTGGAAATATTTTAGTAAAAATGATAGTTCTCAGAGGATTGAAGGCTGGTTAGTAGATGTTTTGGTCTGTATGCTCCAATTATCATCAGAAACAGGACCAACCATTCGATGACAGTCAGTATATTGACCCAAAACAAAATCGAGATTTCACCTCAGGTTCTTCTGAAAACCAACAATTGACACAATTCAGTTCTTTCCTCACCAGTGTTTCCCTCTTCCGTTTCTGCTATTCTATCGTTATCATCAGGGATCAATTTTCATGTCTGTACACACTGAAATATATTTCTATTGCAGATACCAGATAATGATGGACTGCTGGCAGGAGAAACCTGAAGACAGGCCGAATTTTGCTGGTCTTCACACCACCATAGACGACATCCTTGCAGATGCAGCGGTGGGTATTCAGTTTCCAAGCAGGTGTACTGATCACCTGTCATTTTATTTCTCATATTTTCTGCCATAAGCATTCTGTCGCTGTATACAACCCTGATCGCACTCAGGAAAGTCATTCTTGTTATTACGACCGATCATGTTGAAACTTTTCTACTTCATGATCGACACACTGCAATGATTTATCAAAGTTTGGGCTTACTTCGTTGTTTAGAAGCAGTATTTACGACAAAAACAAATACAATTTGAAAGGCATGTAACTATACGCGGACTCATCCTAATTCACGCTCGAATTGGAAGAAAAACCAACTTAATTACTATAAAGCTACTGATCAAGTTGCACAAAACAACGTTGAAAGCATGATAATTGCGTTTTTCCTAAATGTGATCTACATAATTTTTATCCGAAAACCTTACTTGGTTTAAAGATCTTTCTGGTACTAAACAACCCGCAAAAATAGTTGATCTCCAATGACATTTTTTGAATAAAGAGTGCTATTTACGAAGTTGTGTTTCGTAATCAAATAATAGTGTGCACGGTTTTCACTCTTTCAACAAGTTTAATATTCACTGCGCCTATATGGTTTGCTTTTTTCATGGTTCAATACTTATTTTTCGTTTATTTACAGGGTTATCTCGAGATGGGAAATCTTAATCCAGAAGATTACGTGTACCTGAAACCTGGCCAAGGTTCGAACAGCATCACTTGCTCACTCACTCGTTCGGCAACAGGCAGCATCGAGTGAGTGATCGCGTACAATCACTACAAGCGTCACAGCTGTGCAAAAGACTGCAGGTTCAGTGTTTATTGCACTAAAGCAAGTTCGAGCGAGAATCGTCGTTAACCATAGTTCAACCGTCTTTCTCAGATGTACCTTAGGCCTGGAATAGTTGAAATTCTACAGCCGACTATTGGCAACCCGACCCCGCCCGAGCTGGTTCTCGCGTTTGTTCTGATTTCTACGCTATATGTACATAACGGTCGACATCTGTTAAGTTGCAGGACCAGATAAATTGCCGAGTGTATTAGGCAATTATTAATCCTCATATTTTTTTTTAGAAGGGAAAAGCTCATTAAATGGATTGTCTTAGCAAAGCCGATCAATTTACATTAACTTCGAGATATATAATTTTCTTTGGTGATGTGCTTAGCCGGTTTAAAAAAAAAATGTTTAAGACCGGTTTGAAGTCTATTTGGATGTTGATTTGTATCAACTATTTCGAACATGGGTCTAAATTCTTGACAAAATTGACAGTAACTGCTTGGTTGTACCGGTGGACGTATGTAACATATCGTGAAATCATCATTACTTTGTATCAGTGTAATTTTTTTTTTTCGAATTACGAACTAAACTTGCAGGTATTGCAATACCTAAATTGGTTTTGCAGTGAAAGGTACAAAAAAGTGCTTCACCTTTTTGTCGATTGGCGGAATATTACACTCCTCCTCCCTATAATGAAACCTGTCCTATTAAAGCTTTAACTTATGTGAAGCAAGTTATGGATCAATTTCAAAATCTTTAGCACAACTGTTATAAAAATCACTTTATCCAGGCCGAATCGAAAACTGTTATATGTTTTTAAAAAACTTTTGCAACTTACAAGTTACAACAAATAACAAACGTGATAAACTTTTAAGTACAGAGGTGGACTACCCTGACTTGCAACAAACTGCACTGAGGATTATTCTGCCTCAGATGTGTGCAGCTGTACTTAACCTATGTGAACATGCAGATTAAGTGTTTATATATCCATAGCGATCAGGTGCATTCCTGATGCGTATTTCCTGTCAGCTGGTGGAACAGGCTGCGGTTCAGGTTCGGCCAATGCTTGTGGTTCTGGCTGGTCGTTGGTTGCTGGAGGGATGACATTTTCCACGGGAGGTTGTTCTGGAAGTGGGACGGCGATAGCAGAGCCGAAGTCAATGTCGTCGGCCAGACTGTGTGACTCGTGATGTGGTTCATGTGGTACGCTCTCTTGTTTGCGAAGATGATCAACATGTCGTTTGATCTCGCAACCATTGTGAACTAAGCGGATTTTGAAGGAGACTGGACCAGCATAGCCTGTAATGGTGCCTGGTAGCCATAAGTAGCCAGTCTCAGTGAAGTTGCAAACTAGGACTGTGTCGCCAATCTCAAACACACGTGTCTTGGCGTGCTTGTCATGATGATGTTTCTGTTTTTCCTGTTGTTTGATGACACGCTGAGCTACATCTGGGCAAAGCTGATCAAGGTGGGAGCGTAAGCGTCGACCCATCAGCATTTCCGCCGTTAACTATTATAGTCCCCGCAGATTCTCACGGAGGACTTATCTAGGACTGGAACTATGGGCGCCCACTCGGAGAACTCAACCGGTTTCATTATTTCTGCAGCTTGCAGACGGTCAAGTTTATTGTCCACCAATGTTCGCATGGCGTACGGTACTACGCGACCCGCGTGCTTTGCAGAATCGTGGTCTGACGTCCAAGGTTGTCGACGTAGATCTTGGCGGTTGTTCCCTTCAAGGTACCCAACTCATCCTTAAATACTGCAGAATGAGTTTTGAGTACTTCCTCAACGCTAGTAGTAGAAGTCGTGTGCAGTAAAATTACTGTCCACAGTGGCACTCATTTGCTTGACATGTGGTGTTTTTCTCCTGTATCATATGTTGTAAAAGCCGTGTACCTTCCATATTAATGCCAATGCAAATTAGGGCGCATTTGGTGCTCTACACAGGGTGGAAAAAAAAAACACGAAATCGAGATATTATTGCTAATTGGGACAGAAGGAGGGCACATGTGAATCAAAGGAGATATCCTCTGTTAGGATTGAATCTCCTCTTTAAAACGACACCCTGATCATGTCCTTACCTTCACGGTTGACTGAGCAGTGACCAATTTTATGCAAGGCTGTATTTACAGGCCTGCGCCACTTTTCATGGCGATTACTTTTTTTCTTCACCTGCCTTAATTGGCAACCATAGCCTTTCACTCTTTGACAAATGACACCTCAAAAACCACAATTGGAAAAGTGGCGCAAGCCTCTAAATTTGTCACTGCTCAGTCAACCGGAGGGGTGGGGCGGCAGGTGTGTCATGGGGGTGGGGTGGGTAAATATCACCCACCCACCCAAGAAAACAAATGACAAATTGAGAACATACCATATAGAAAATACAAGGATTTGTGGGGGACGTGCTTTGCCCCCCCCCCCCCCAAAAAAAAAAAAACATGGCGACGCCCATCTTCGTGGGCTGTTCATGCAAGAACAACAGCCGAAGAAGTAACACAGTCCGAAAGCTTAATGACTTAATATTGGTTAGCACTGTTTTGAAATGGTCTGTGCTGTAAAGACTAAATGAGTTAGTTGCCAACGTACTAAACAACCGCATCTTTATTTTCAGAACGCGCGCGCTCGAATCGATAGATCAAGCAAGCGCAATTGCGTCACATTTCATAAAGGCACTGGCACGGCGAGTCTGATAATTAATTTTTTGTGAAGGAAGAAATTCAAGACAGCATACATTAATGTCAAGAACATTTTATAATATGTAGGGGTGTTTAAGTAACATGTAGCTTCGATTAAAACACATATGAATATTCAGCACGAGGCGGTTTTCAACAATGACCTTTGTAGCTTATAATGGATGCTGAAGAATTACAGTGGACGATACTTGTTCACCATTAATTATTTACTGTAATTAAAGAATACAAATATATTCTCTATTCCTTTGGATGATTTTCACGGAGTTTTTTTGCTGTAAGCCGTTGTTAAACAACGTCATTTACTAGGTTATATGGAGCGTTAAAGGTAGTACATGTTTACAAGATTTGCAGTTGCCATTATTTTCTGAATTTGGAGTGTTTAATGTTTTGTGTTATAGACAAAACAAGGGAAAACACAAATGGTTTTCAACCATCACGCTGCAGCTTTCTGAATGCGTTTTGCTAGTAAAATCCAATGGAAATAAAATCCGAGTGTACCGAACGTACGCAAGAGGTCAATAGGTGGCTTATTTGAAGAAAAAATCACCCAATGAGCGTTTGTTCGGAAGATCTTTGCACAATGAATTCAAAAATCTTAAAATTAATATCATACCGGGCGAAACGATTTCACAGAATGTTTGGTGTTATTATTAACCAAGCTAGCTGTTTCATTATAATTTCAAAATTTCATTTTGAGATTTGTGCAAATGTTGTCAACTGCCTTTTAGGATAGTTGAGTAAATTCACACTGTGGCATCATTGTTATATTTTTAAAAAAAAATGAGATTTGTAATATATTATGTAAAACAAAACTAATTGCTCATGACAAGCAAGACTGTGTGATTACTGGCCAACACTTAGAAAAAATTGAAATTGGAACTTGATATCTGAAGTTTATTCCATGTCGAGTATAACCTTATTCTAGTAAAAATGAAATGCACATTTTAGTTATTTCGACAATAACCCAGACTCTCGTGTATGTGTATGGAGTGCCATATCCAACAAAATACGACTATTGCTTTATTTCATAAACATTCACACTTTAGGCTGTACAAAAACTTAAAATGTAATAGTCAGTGATCATCATTGTCTTGAAAACTGGATGCAAAAATGCAGTTGGTTCACTTTCTTAAAAAAAAACACCACTAAGCACCGTGTGCCTATTATTACGGAAATGTCTCTGAAATGGCTTGAATGTTAATCCTCGGGTTAAATTTTTTTTAACGTGGCTTGGTCAAAACGAGAAATTATTGACGAACAATAAAATCCAGTTTTGAAACCAATCCGACCAGGTTTTTTTTTCTGCTTTTTATGCACGCGTTTCTTCTTCTTGAATACTTATTCTCATGCGCGCCATGCCTATTGTGTTTGACATGAAAGTGAACCCACTGCAATTTTGCATCAAGATCGAATGACAGTGGGGCTCAGTGATGCATGACCCTGGAAATGTAAACAAGGTATCATTGAAAAGCATAGACATTACGCTTTCAGATGACACCAGTTTTATAGGCAGTAAACATTTAGCCTGTCCATACTGGTTCTTCAAATCGTGTGTTGACACAGCGTGGTGCTGGTACCTCGGATTAATCCGTACCGCACCGTACCGTTGTGAAGGCAACGTAACATATTATACATATTACTTTGGCGGTTTTTTCCCAATTCTGCACTTTGTTTTCTAGTTAGGAAATTCAGGACAGGGTCGGCAGCATAGAAAAACATGCCTTTTTTTCTCCGGTCGGGAGGCCAAAAAATGGTTGGTCGGAATTGAGAACCACAGGATTAGAAAGCGATGCGCTAAGGACTATAGTAATACAAATTGTTAATTTCGTAAGGACGCCTACGATTGGTTGTCACAGTTTTGCCTTGGCGGTGGAAGTCAACCTGAACGTCAATTTAATGTACAGCAACGTATGCCTCAGCATTGCTGGCCCAAAGTGCTCTTTTAAATGGTGATTAGAGATATCGCTACCGCTGTAGAACATTTGCGCATTCGCGATCCTTTACACATATTAATCAGCCAACAATGCGGATAGAAATACAACCATCAGACATCACAAACATGGCTGGGCTGTTGAATGTATCACGTTATGGCTGGGACGTCTACATTTGCCGGCTGTTGCTCCCGGTGATGTTTGTCTGCTGTTGCTTTCAACATGGTCGCTGCGATCTTGCAGGTAGGTAAATTAAACAAACAAAGATATGATTTTGGCACCGGGGCGGAGAAAAACGGGTTAAAATGTGCAATGCAATTCCTTCAACTTTGTTTCTAAGTCCCGTAAGAATTGCATGAAAAGTGCAAAACAAGTCTTTGTCTTGATATATTGCACTTTTATTAAAACCGGAATTAAAAGTCAAGCGGCTTCGGGCTCTCACTGCTCTGGAATTAATGTTGTCCAAGGCAATTTTTTTTCAGTATTATAAAAAAAATCCTTTAACCTTAAATCGATTTTAATGTGATAGCCTTATAATGTCATGAAGTCACATTTTTCCAAGTTTTTGTACTATTATGGTTACACCAGGTTTCATTTTTCATCCCTCAACCCGATTCAAAGAAATTAGTTTTATTTTCAATTCCATTTTGAGAAATAAATGTAATACATAAGGAAGTCAAAATGACGTCACGGTAATATATACGCTACGAATTCCAAGTTAATGATATGAGCCTTTTTTATTAATAGTTATCCGCTCGGGTGAAACCGTTATCCGTCATAATATAGGTTTTCCCGTCCAATTCCGCACTTAGTGCATGCAAAAGTAAAGATAGGTCATTCAATTTCGCACATAGTGCATGAGAAAGTATAAATAGGTCATTCAATTTCGCGGATAGGGCAGCCAAAATCACCAATCGGCATTCAAATTCGCTATAGTGCAGCCAAAATGGCCAATTGGCATTCATAATCGCTGAAGGGCAACCAAATTCGCCAATCGGCATACGAATTCGTACATAGTGCAACCAAGTTTGCCCTTGAAACCCCCTCGAGCTAAGTTAGAGCATTCAATTTCGCCATAGGGCATCCAATTATACAATTTGTGCATCCAATTGAGCACATGTAATTTTTTTTCTATTTGTTTTTTATAGCTTTCTCATGTTTATATCTTCTTCGCCTTTATGAGCTTACTTTGTCTATATTAAGTCGCCGAATAAAAATCATATTTATCGGATGGCCCAAAGGCATATGAATTAACATAGGGAAAATTTCCTTACATTTCCCTCTGTTAATTCATATGCCTTTTTTATCTTTGTAAATTTTCTTTCATAATGTATATTTTCTTGTGGTCATTTGCACCATCTCTTCAATTATATGCATTGACTAGAGACATCAAACATAGCATGTGTACCTTTCTAAAATGTAACCCAATATACTCAGTACATCTGGAGTAAAAGGAATGTGTAACAATTGATGTTAATTTCGTAATGTCTGCCAATGTAAATTCTAAAGCTGTTGATAATTATATGTGGAAACCAAAGGGTGAAATGCAAAGAATGCATTACCAAAGGAGATGAAAGAAATATATATATATACAATTTGCGCCAAGGCGCTGATGAGGAACAAAATAACTTGCTCAATAAGCAGGCCAATGCTTCTATAATTTACATTTCACCTCTAGGAGACAAAACAAATACAACTATCGAAGTCCAGGCATCTGTAAAAAAAAAAGTAAATTGTCCAGTGAAGTTTTATGAATGGTCATTGGTGGCACACATATTGCAGGTTGGGAAAAACGCGCAAAGAATATTTGAATAATGTATTACTGTATACAAGTCATGTAAATACAATGCTAAATAATTTAATGCACAAGTTATGAACATGAATACCCTATGGCGAAATTGAATGCTCTACCTTCAGTCACGTGTCCTTCCGTGCTAACTTGAATGCAATATGGCGAATCTGAATGTTGTTTTTACACTTTTGATTGCTCTATGGCGAATCTGAATGCCAATTATGAATTTTTGGCTGCCGTATGGTGATTCTGAATATCTGTTTCTCTTTTTTGACTGCCCTATGGCGATTTTGAATGACTAGTTTGAATTTTTGGTTGCCCTATAGCAAAATTGAATGAACTATTTTTACTTTTGCATGCACTAAGTGCGAAATTGGACGGGAAAACCTATAGTAATACGCCCATGCGAAATAGCATTCAGCCCGATCGGATTACTATTCCACCTGGACAGAAGAGTCGGCCGGGATAATTGTATAGGCTTCCGCATAAATCACCCAGATTTTTGCCGCATTATAATGTCAGCGCCTATCAAATCAGCGTTTCAAGAAGCCAATGTAAGGGGTATTAACGGTATTCTTCTCTAGTCTTCGTCATCACATTGCTTTTTTACATGTACATGCATACTGTTTTTTCACCTACGAAGGAGAAGAGACGTCAAAATTAAACCGGGCCATATAGGGTCCCGCAAGACTCAGATAAAAGATGTCGTATTTGTGGTTCTTGTGCATCCAAGCCTTTTCTTTTCTATTCATCTGTTTTATAAGGAAAGGGCGTTAATGCCTCGCTATTAGAATGTTGCTGGTTGGAATAGGATGTTACAACTGATAATGTAATAACCAACGGATAATGAATCAAATTAGGTTTTGACCTTCACCGACGGGCAAAACCTAATTTGATTTATATCACCCCGACACAAAATTCCATCTTACAACGGATAATGATCACCGACCGGTTTAGACCGATAATGTAACAACAATCAACTGATAGTGCAGTACATTTTTACTACACTATCGGTCAATTTCTGTTACATTATCGGTTAGTGATACAGCATCGGTCAATTTGTGTGACATTATCGGATGGTGATACATTATCCGTTGGTTGTTACATCATCAGTTGTAACATAGAATTATTAGTGTCCAGTGTACCTATTCATTCGATGTACAAAGTGTCAGAATAGCAAACGACGAGAGCGCTGTAAAGAGCGGCTACGTCCACGCGCATCATAGCTGTTTGCAGATGAAGGCTTGTTCACTCATAATCATAATAAAGAGGAGGCAGGGTAATTGGGAAAAGTTATCAGTTTGTAGGTGCAAGCAGAACATTAAAGCCGATGGCTACTTTGGAACCATTGTGACAAAATATGCAATCTGTATTTTCTGGTGGTTGAAAAGTTGATGGCCACTCTTGAACCACCGTGGCCACAAAAAAAGGAAACCATAGCATTGCGTTTATTGTGTTACAAACGTTAAAATAATCGGGACGAAAACTACTTCATTGGACGTTGTGAATTGTTTTATGTCTGAACAGGAGAAGAAACATAACATTCAGCTTCCCCATTAAAATATGTTTTTACAACTGAGTTAAAAATGCTTCTTTTTGATAAATGTCAGTACCTGTTATGTACACGTATTGTGTTACAAACGCCATAGTGAACGAGACGAAAACTATTTCATTGAACATTGCCTTGTTGTTAATCTTTTTTTGTCTGAACAGGAACAGAAACATAACATTCAGCCTCCCCAGTAAAATCGCTTTAATTGCGAACAAATGCTTTTTTATGATAAAATGTCACTACCTGCATTTAATATGTACATGTACACGTTATTTCCCACCTTTCCGGTCTGGTGACGACAGCAGTTAAAATGTGCAAACCGAATACTGATTGTTTTAGAGGTGGGAGAAAAAGCCCAGAGGAATTATCTGAGGAAAGCCCACGTTCAGCCAGGTTAAACCATGGGCTCAATTGAGCCATGGGGTCAGTCGAGCCATGGGGTCAGTTGAGCCACCCCTCTATCTGGCCTTTGAGTTGGGACAGCATTAAAAAACTGCCCTCTGTTTTGCCCTCCTTCATTAATTCCTTTTTGATGTGCATTAATGGCCACTTTTGTTAGAATGTGCACAGGGTGGGAAGTTGAGCTAATTTAAAATGTTGTTTTCGTTGTACAAAGTTATGCTATATTTGAATTTGCTTAATATTTAATATTTGCTTCAAATGGCTTGAAAATGTTCTTTGATTACATTAGCCTTAAGACAGAATATTTATAACTTCAGACCATGTGACATCTTAGACGCCAGGCAAATTGAACCGAAAATGGCGCAACTTGCGCCACTCTCAGTCTGCACTATTGTTTTAAAATACGTTCTGAAACAAAATATAACGGACTTTTACCAAAATGTTTATTGCAAAATAGTTTGGTTGGCTTAAAGAAAAATAATTCTTCTCGTCATCGGAAGCCGATATATAATATATAATCTTTTTCGATTACACCAAAGAAATTGTGCAAGTACAATGTACACACATGTACATTCACCCACCTGCCCCATGGTACTTGTATGCAAAACCTCTACATATGCATGTGCACTGTTTTGTTGGACATGTAAAATTTAACGATGAATTCTATTTTGTGGTCTTGTCGAAATTGGAGTTTACGTTTCGAGTCGATTTTTCGAGTGTGCATTTAGTTTTTGAGCTTTCAGTTGAATTTGTCAGTCTATGTTGCAGCTTTTTACCCCTTGAAAGAGTAGCAACTCTTGTTTTTAAAAGAAGTTAAGTCCAGAACGTCATAGATTGCACCACATTCAGATGTCGTGGAGGGGGGGGGGGCGTCAGAGGTAGGAAGAAGGCATGTGCTTTGGGTTTTTTTGGGGTGCGGTTCACGACTTTGGAATGTTATGTTTTTTAATTTTATTTCCAGCAAGACTTTCATAAAAGAAAAGGGTTAAATACCTTGGCTATTGTCCATTGTAAGTTGTTATCAAATCCCTGATTTATTTTCAGCCCTCCCTATTCATGGGAAACATACGTCACAGAGCACCGAATGGTCGCCTCATCAATCTTATCAGGCCATCGATGGACGGACGAATTCCTTCTCGCACACCGGTAAGAACAATGGGAAATACTTCTTCATTTGCTGTGACCCCATGTCATCATCTACTTCGTTTCTCTAGTCACCTTCGGCATTCTTGAAATCAATGACACAGTACCAACACTTCCTCCTGCTGCTTCCATCGGCGTCGCGAAAGGGAGGGGGCAAGGGGCGCTTCCCCTTGGAAAAAAAAACCCAAACGGGAGAAAAAGAAAAGGGGGCAGGAAAGAAAAAAGAGATGTAAATCATATTTGCTTTTAATTTATCAATACTAATCTAATCTAATCTAATCTAATCCTGCACCATGTCCCGAAGGACGTTGGCTCCACCAGCTTTCGCTCTCCATTCCTGTTTGTCTTGCGCTCTGCGGTGTTCAAGGTTCAAGGTTTGTTCAAGGTTATCCATGATGTCATTTTCCCATCTCTTCCTTGGCCTATCCCGTCTATTTTTCCCAGTCACTGTTTTCATCAGGACTCGTTTTGAAACTCTGCTGTTTGCCATCCTCATTATGTTGGCAAACCAGGCATCCCCATCCCCATTTCCATCCCAATCCCTATCTCCATCCCCATCCCTATCTCCATCCCCATCCCTTTCCCCATCCCTATCCCCGTCCCTATCCCCATCCCCACCCCACCCCTATTTCAATCCCCATCCCAATTCCCCATCCCTATCCCCGTCCCCATCCCTATCTTCATCCCTATTTCCATCCCCATCCCCTTCCCCATCCCTATCGTCATCCCCATCCCCATCCCTATCTCCATCCCCATCCCTTTCCCCATCCCCATCCCCACCCCTATTTCAATTCCCATCCCCATTCCTATCCCCATCCCCATCCCATCCCTATCCCCATCCCCACCTCCACCCCCATCCCCATCCCCATCCCCATCCCCATCCCCATCCCCATCCCCATCCCCATCCCCATCCCCATCCCCAACCCCATCCCCATCCCCATCCCCACCCCTATTTCAATTCCCATCCCCATTCCCATCCCCATTCCCATCCCATCCCTATCCCCATCCCCTTCCCCATCCCCATCCCCATCCCCTTCCCCATCCCCATCCCCATCCCCATCCCATCCCCATCCCCATCCCCATCCCCATCCCCATCCCAATCTCCATCCCCATCCCAGTCCCCATCCCCATCCCCATCCCCATCCCCATCCCCATCCCCATCCCCATCCCCATCCCCATCCCCATCCCCATCCCCATCCCTATCCCCATCCCCACCTCCATACCCATCCCCATCCTAATTGCTCTCACTCCTGTGCCCCTTCCCTCCCATGCTATCCCTATGTCCATCCTCATTCCCTCCCTCCCCTTCCTAATCTCTTGCCCTTGCCTCTCCGACCATTCGGATTTTATTATAATTTACTGATTTCGTCCCGTTTGGACGTAATAAATCGCTGGAAATTCCGCCGTGTGTCGATGTAGACGCTGCCATCTTTAAATGTATCTCTGTAAACAAACTGCTCACAATAACCTGCAGCAGACCCCGGCGAGACGGAAAGCTGCTGACAGCGGCTCAAACTAGGGTCAGAGGTTATACGGTATAAATTATGTGGATAAGGTCACGTCATGGGAGTACCCTGTTTATTCACGGCAACGTCACCGAGCCGCTGCCAGCGGCTTTCCGTACGACTTGTACAATTGTTGTGTGCTGCTGTCAGCGGCTCGCCGTAGCGAAAGAGTTGATGTGTCAGTTCATGGCAGTAAGCCAGTGAGCAAACTTTTCTCTCAAATGTCTTCATTCATAATTTCAGCAGAAAAAAAACACATAATATGGACAGTGTCTTACTGAAAGAACACCACGGCAAAATCACCCTTTGTTGTCTGGAAAAGCATGGACAATTTAATACGTTGAGAGAGGTACTCTTTTTAGTAAAAGTAACCAAAAAGGAAGGTCAAGTAGTTTTCAGTCTCATAAAGCGCGGTTCATACTAGGCGCAAAAGCGAACGCAAATTGTGCCGTCATGGCAACTATTTACGCTGCGAATTTGCAAAACATATTTCAACTCGGGCAAACTTCGCACCGAATGTTTCATGACGTCAAATTCGCTTCGCATTTGCATTCGCATGAAGTATATGAACCGGGATTTAGAGGATTAGAAAGGAGCACAAAACAAGTTCCTAAGAAATTTTCACTTCATGGACCCTTTAATATTCTTCCTTTCCTTCCTTCCAGATGATAATGATCCGCATCCTTGGTGGCTGCTTGACCTAGGTAGCCCTCACAACTTGAGTAGAATCAACGTCACTCTCCGAAAGGACAGCGGGGGTAAATGTTCTTCATACACTTCACCCTACGAATTATTAGGTTTTCTTTTTTAGAAAGATTTTTTTTTTTGCGAAACTGTAATTTACGAAGTAGAACTGTCTTTTCCTCTCTAGGTTTTCGTTTCACCGGGGCGATAGGGCGAGCCGGACTGAGCCCCAACTTCGCCGAGAACCTGCCGTGCGGCTCACCGGCTACCAGCGAACAGTCTCAGGATGGAGCTGAGATCCCGTTCCTGTGCGAGCCACCGCGGACGGCTAGGTATATCAGCTTGGACATCGATACCTCCATGCCCGGTGTAGATCCGAGAGAGGCATATCTGCAACTTGCCGAGGTGACGGTGGAAAACGTCACGTCTGGTGAGTGTGCTGGTAGGCGACAACGATCGTTTGGTATTTCCAAGGTCACGCTCCAATAAATACAGGACTTTACAGCCTACCTGCAAAATTTGCTTTGTGTAATTGTGATATCCTCGGCCAAGGCGAAATAGGCAAATTGCTAATCTGTTCACTGAAAGACATGTGTTTTATAAGGTTGACAGTATTACATAGGAAAACTGTGTCAGGGACACAATTTCGTAGACAAACCAGGCAAAGTTTTTCAGGGACAGAATGTCCGTCCACACCGGCATTGACACGATGTAGAAAAGGCCTATTGGGCCTTATAGTCGGCCCTGTTGATTTGAAATTGAGGTTACATCTTAATTTTTGGAACTTGTGAAGAGAAATGAAAAAAGTGAATTAATAATTAATTCCAGTCTGCTTTAAATGAATAATTTAAAATTTGTAATATACACATTTTAAAAGCCAGACTAAAAAAATGACAGTAAATAAGGCTGCATCATGTCTGCATAAAGAGTCCGGCACCATCCAATTCAACAGATAACACTTAATGAAATGCATTCAGAGAATGGCCAACTCGTGCATCAGGCCCATACATGTAGTTTACAATGCGCAGTGTAACCTCACATTAAAGATGTATTTTTCTCCACAATATTTTGTACACGTTCTTCTTCAAGCCATACACTTTGGCACTTTCATATGTCTGATTGACTTGAGACATACCAGATACCTAGACCACCAACCAGAGATGGACCCTGATGACAACATCTTGTGTCACATGACTTCATATTAGAAGGGCATTTTGTTTCGAGCTGTTATAACTTCTGAAGTACCATTCCGATTGGGTTGAAACTTGGTATGCACATAGACAGGGGTGTGGTTCAGATGAAAATCGAAGTGACGTCCTCATGAAGTCATCACATGTCATGTGATGTCATATTAAATGGACAACTTGATATGTGCCCATACCGGAATGTATCATAGATGGAAATTAAAGTGAATTCAGTATGATGTTTTCAAATAATGGCATATATCTACAGAACTATAATGTTCGATTTGGTTGTAACTTTATACCGAAATAAAAAATATAGATGAAATTTGAAGTGACGTCATGGTGTGTTCGTCACGTCACTGAGTCGTTTCAGGATAAACAGCTGGCGCTTGTCCTCAAACACAATCGTTTCTAGTTTCAAATTCAAATTGTAGTTGTCATTCTTTTAATTGTTATCAAAATCCTGATTCATTTCAGCCCTCCCTGTTAATGGGAAAAGTACATCACAGAGCTCAACATGGCTTCCTCACCCTTCTTTTTTGGCCATCGATGGATGGACATATTCCTTCACGCACACTGGTAAGAACAATGAGAAATATACCTCCGCATTTGCTGTAACTTCATGCCATCGTCGAATTCGTCTCCCACGTCACCTGCGTCATTCTCGAAATTAATGTCACGGTACCAACCCTTAACACCCTCCACCAGTTGCACCCTCATCAATCTCCTCGGTCCTCAGTCCCGCCCAATGCCAACGTCCAGCCACCGAATCCCCCAACAATTCAATTCAATATACACTTATTTCCGTGCATTGCAGAGAAAATGGACAAAGAATAATTACTGGGAAGATAAATAACAAACGTATGGAGGCCAATTCACAGAAAGCAAAAGCAGAAGGCCTTGATATGATATAATGCATTCAGAACCCCCATACTGATCCCCGGCCACTTTCAGATCTCCACCCCAAACCCATGCAGACCCCCGGCCACATTCTGATTCCCGCCCTATCACCATATTGATTCCATACTGATCCCCTCACCACACGGAAATATGTCACTATCATACTGAAGTGATGCCATTCCAATTCCATACTCATGCCTATTCCACCAAATCCCCCAATAATTCAATTCAATTCAATATACACTTATTTCCGTGCATTGCAGAGAAAATGGACAAAGAATAATTACTGGAAAGATAATTAAACAAACATATGGAGGCCAATTCACAGAAAGCAAAAGCAGAAGGCCTTGATATTATATAATGCATTCAGAACCCCCATACTGAGCCCATGCATACCCCCGGCCACATTCTGATTCCCGCCCTATCACCATACTGATTCCATACTGATCCCCTCCCCATACTGAAATATGTCACTATCATACTGATGCCATTCCAATCCCATACTCATGCCCGTTCCTATCGCCATACTGATCCACCTTCGCATCCCAATACTGATCCATTTCTTTCCCCATACCGATCCATGTCTCCATACCAATCCGATCCCCATCCTTATACTAATCCCCACCCCTATCATTATACGGATCCCCATCCCCATCCAAACACTGATCTCCGTGCGCATCTCCGTAGTTTGATATCTCCTCCCCATGCTGAACCTGTTCCGATCCAATCAGCATACTAATTCCCGTCATAATCCCTATATACTTTTTCCTGTCCCCATCCAATACCCATCGCAACACTTATTTCCGTCCCTACCACAATATGGAACCCCGTCCAGATCGCAATGTGATCCCCGTCCTCATACCCATCCTGATCTCCGTCCCCATTCCCTCACTGATCATTCCCTCACCTGATCAAGCAAATCTTCTCCTCTTCCGAATGCCCATACTTAATACCCATCCCAGGCTGATCCTCTTCCCCATCCCCATACTGATCCCCGTCCCTATCCCAAAACTTATCCCCGTCCGTATCCCCACACTGCACTGAATCCGTTCATATCCCCCACTGACCCCCGTCCCTATCCAAATACTGGCCCCTGTCCCCATCCCCATACTGATCCCATCACCCACTGACCGTTAGCCCCATGCCCTCTTCCCTCCCCTGCTATCCCAGGTCCCCTCTCCACGTACACCTCCTGTCCATCACTATCCCCCTTCACAATCCCTTTCCCTTGCCTCTCCGTCCCCATTTCCAATCTGATCCTCGTCCCCATCCCCATACTTATCCCCATCACCCACTGATCGTTATCCCAATGCCCTCTTCCCTCCCTGCCATCCCAGGTCCCATCCCCACGTGCACCTGATGTCCATCACCACGTACCTCCCCTTCCCAATCGCTCCCCATTGCCTCTCCGTCCCCATCGCCTTGCATCCCAACTGACACGATCTTTATCATTTTCACCATTGTTAGCTTTCACCACCCTCAGCATCAACGTCACCACTTTGTTCGCAGTTGTTAAAAATACACAAAGTACATTTGTATTGAAAACATTTTCTTCCTTTCCTACATTTCAGGTCCTAATGATCCGCATCCTTGGTGGCTGCTGGACCTAGGTAGCAATCACTGCTTGGGCAGAATCAATGTCACTCTCCGAACTGATGGATGGGGTAAAATTGCTTAAAGATCAATCACTTTGATATGGCAAACTTTTACTAATTTCAAAATGTATATGCATTCAAAATAATCTGTAATGTATACAAACTAAATCAGGAGATTTTAAGAATCATCCAGAGATAATTATAAATATCATATATATATATCAGACATTCTGATAACCATGTCTGTACATAATACGTCACCGTTTTCACGAAGAGCCACATATGTCAAAAATTACCATTTTTTTCGATTTTGATTTTATTCAATATTTTGCTTTAAAGCAATGTACTTAACCATTTTAACATGTTTCTGTAAGCCAAACATCATTAATTTCCAAGTTACATTAATGTTGCAAGAGGCCAAAATCTCGATAATTGAATTTTGCGTTTTCACGACGAGCCACATACATTTTGGCCCTTTGAACGCGTACAAAACCCATTGCACGGAAATACGTAAAAGTAGGTCAAATGAGATTTGCGTTTTCACAAAGGGCCACATATCTTTGTTACATTTTCAGCTGCGCGCGAGTACTCACGCGCGCCTATGGAAATACACATTGAACAGAAAGGGCCAATATGTCGGAAACCTTAATTGCGTTTTCACGAAGAGCCACATATCTTTACTAATTAAATTTCACTAAATAACTGCTGAATTAAGTCTTATTACTGGGTTCATGTAAAAATTCAGCTCACACAGAATAGTGTGATGGTCCTTGCTTCACAAATTTGTTGCAAAGTGGTATTTTTTCCAGTTTTAAAATAGGAGAAACTTTTTTTGCGATTATCTCGAAAACGCTTCTTCTTCAAAATCGACATATGTGGCTCTTCGTGAAAATGGTGACGAATAAAGTTGAACTGTTTTTTCTTTTTATAGGTTTTCGTTTCATCGGGGCGATAGCCCGAGCTGGACTGAGCCCCAACTTCAACGAGAACCTGCCGTGCGGCTCACCGGCTACCAGCGAACAGTCTCAGAATGGAGCCGAGATCACGTTCCTGTGCGAGCCACCGCGGCTTGCTAGGTATGTCAGCTTGGACATCAATACTTCCATGCCCGGTGTGGATGCAGCACGTGCATTTCTGCAACTTGCCGAGTTGGCGGTTGAAGAGTACACGTCTGGAGAGTGTGCTGGTAGGTAGACTAGAAATCAAGTCGGCATTTTGCCGGGTTTAGTCCGCCTGCGCCGCCGCGCAGCGCACTGCACCGTATCTGACAACCGCATACCGTCCCAGTTTTACGTGAAGCGCGCGGTATAATACACATGCAGCAACGATTCTAGTCTGATTCCCTGTCCCCATTGTCCTTTGGATTTCAAATATGGGGACGGGTAGCTAGCGGTGAATCTTGCACACATCAGGAGGCATCCCTCCTGATGTATGCAAATATATGCATGACGTGTACAGGTCTGAATTCCGCCTCCTGAATTGAACATTACAACCGTAACGTTTGCAAGAACCAGCCTTTTGCAAAAATGACAATAACCGCGCCACGATTGTTCAATTTCGGATGTGATTACCTTCGATTTTTTTCTGCTGAACTCGAAAGTGTCTCTGGCAAATATTAATAAAGAGAGAGATAGAGAGAAATTACTGCTCAGTATTTAAAACCTATGCAGTTGAAAAAGTTACCTTGAAGTTCATGGAGAGTGGAGACCCTGATGATTTTGCGTACTTTAGGTAGTAAGACAAGAGTGAGTTTTTTAAAAAGCGTGTGTTGAATCACCGTCCATACACAGTGATTTGGAAAACAATCATGATGCGCGCTAGCTACCGGTCTCCTTATATATTGGGGGGGGGGGGGGGCAGGGAAACAGTCTACAACGATTCCTGCATCCTCGGTCCCATATGCGTGCTAAAAAAATGAACGGAGAAGCATTCTGATTAGATTAGCTATAGGAGGATATGAATATTTATATTACACGTACCTAACATTGACGTGTCTCGATGTACGTGGTGAATGTTTCACCGGTACCGGTGCCACAAACACAGCCTGGAGCGAATGGAGTGCTTGAGAAGCGAAAGCTTATTCCTGGGCCGTTTGGAATTCTATGCATCACAGGGATATATTATGGCATGAAATTAAGTGCCGTAGACACCGAATGATTAGAAAACGCCGCCTAGCTAGAAACCTTAATTAGACCCCCAGGAAAAAGAAAAAAACATGTTTGCAAAATACTAAGTGTTGCAGATGGCGGCCATCTTGAATTTCAAAATGGACGCAATTTTAGGATCATTTTCAACTTGTGAATGTCATATTATGAAATTAATCTTAGTGGCTTTACACCCCTAATTGTAAATATCAAGGGTTTAAAATTGACTGTTTTAATTTTCATCAAAAAAACAATGAATGACAGCTATCTTGCTTTACAAAATGGCCGCCACGTTTTGTTCTCTGGCTGCCACGAAATGTTCTCCACGAAATGTTCTCCTTCCAATGTCTCCAAAAATTCGTTTGGCCAAAACCACCGAAAATTTTAAACAATGAACCTCAAAATAGAAATAGCGATGTAATTGATTGTTGTATACATGTACAATGAAAGATCTTATGGTTACAAAACTACCATAGAGGGCGACATTGTAGATGTGGATAGACTGTATTTACACACGCAGCACATGTAAATGGACAAAAGTTTACTGGCATATTGAAGAAAAGTGCAGTGATGATGAAGATGAACCACTTTAATCAAGCAAACAAACTATATCAACTTTGGTGGGAAAGTCAACGAGTTTGTCAAAACCACAACTGTGCAGTAAACCAATAATATATTCTTTACCAAGAAAGAGTCGAATTTCAAGCCATATGTACAGTGATAACTGCATTAGCACTGCAATCCAATAAATAGATATATTGCTTTCTTTTTTGGACGAAACATGTTTTAGTGTCATTGCGTTTAAATAGCAATATTCCCTAAACGGATTGAGCAATTCCAGTATTTTTTTTAACCAAAAGTAGCTGATGAAATTGGCTTTCCAGTCATTATTATTTTTGGTGCTACATAGTTGTTTGTTTTTTTTTAATATGAAACATATTTGTTGAGGTTTGGGTTCCGATTTTTTTGACTTACCCGTAGCTCGATCATACGAGTAGCATCTGACATTGCTGGTAAATAAAGCAATATGTAGTTAGGGCCCAATCTTAAGTACATCTAGTATTTATTGGTTTGACACCTTTAGGACATTTTGACGAACTTTATGTATGCTTTGGGCAAGGGCAGATCCGGAGCACAATTTTTTTTTTTTTTTTTTTTTTTTTTTGGGGGGGGGGCAAACAACAATTGTGTGTCTCCCACAAAGTGGGTCAAAAAATTACGGCGTGGGGTGCGAGGCCCGCTTAAGGGCCCCGAAAATTGTTTAGATTCTCGATGCTCTGTGGTGCGATCTGAGACAATTTCTGACCACTTTAGCCAATGTTTTTTTAGGAAAGATGGTGGTGTTCTCATTGCCTGCCTTTATTGCGACGTCACATAAAAAAGAACAATTGGTTTCGGGGTTGTTGTTGTTTTTTTGGGGGGGCATGGCCCCCTTTGGCCCCCCCCCCCCCCCCGATCCGCCCTTGGCTTTGGGTAGGTTTGATACCAGTTATGTTTTCAAATTTGTTTTCTTGTTCCAGCTCCTGGTTATTTGGGATGTTTTGGGGACGCTGAATATCGTTCCCTATCGGTCGGCCCAGCAGCCTCAGAATATGAACAGTCGGTAGAGTGGTGCTTCAGAAACTGTTTGGAACCTACCGAGTATAAATATGCGGGAATGGAATACAAATACGAATGCTGGTGTGGGAATGACAACTACGATAAACACGGTAAAGAGCCGGATTCCGATTGCAAATATGTGTGCCCCGGAAACAACAATCAGATCTGTGGAGGCAGTTGGCGCATATCCGTGTACACAGGTGAGTAGAACAAAATAACCAACTGAACACATTTTACAGTTCATTCAAATGTACTGTGGATTTTCATTCAAAGCCAGTTGAGTACATCACAAGTCCTCATAAATCCATCACACATCATCCAGTCCTTCGTCATGTCACAATCTATTGAAATAAAATGAGACGAGGGCATTCCTTTGTCAACATTCATCCAATGTTAAGTCCCAGTCACACATTCACGGTTTGTAGCTATACGGATCTCCACGGTTTGAAATTCGTGATAAAGTGTGGGAGTACCGTATTCATACTTGGTACATCCGTGGTTATCCGTCATCTTCCTTGGGTATTCGTGGAAAGGCTACGGGAGTTTAAAACTGTTCATAACTTCCGTTGTAAACCGTCATGAACATTAATCCGTAGTGCAACCGTGGGACATCCGTGGGACAACCGTACTTATTCGTAGTGTTATTCGTGGCTTTATTCGTTCTTATTGGAGATTCGTAGCTCATTCGTGGTCGAAATCTCTACGAATTCGCTACGAATGTCCTAAGGATATGCCATGATGTGCTAGAGTTCTGCTAAAGTTGTACTACAAATGTTTAAGCTGTATTCGCAGGAGAACCTTGGTCATCAGTGGCCCATAACAGCCAACCGTGACGGTGGCGTCATTATTCTCGGTAATACCGTCGATTTTCTTCACCAATCCGTCCATATTCTTGACAAAACCGTGGTGTATTCGTAGAGAAACCATAGATCAGTCGCGGCTATCCGTTCTGAAACCGTAGAGCATTCTTAGAACTTTGATTTCTCCACTAATCTCGACGGTTCATCGTGATCTCGACGGTTCATCGTGATTTTGGTAAGACATGGATATTCACATTTCAAAACTGTAATTGTGTGACTAGGGCTTAACTTTTGGCCGGACTTGTGAAGTAGCTTGCGGTTTACTTGCGAACGGAATTGTGATTGACTCATCAACAACATGGATCGCCTCATCAGAAGTTCACAAGATACGTATTATGTTGTCTTATTGCAGTATCACAAGGAGTGTGTAGTAACAACATAGGACCACCCACCAACGGAGACCACACCATCACCAACCCGCGTTCACTGTCTTACAATTTCATCAACTACAAGTTCTTTGGGACTCGTGTGGATTTCTCCTGCGACCCTGGATATACCCTCTATGGAGCAACCAGCATTGAATGCATTGAGACTGGCTACAACAACGTCACGTGGAGTGACTCGGTACCAACATGTGAAGGTATGCAATATGCAAAATGCGTTTACCTATCATAATCAGAACAGAGTGAAACTAGACTGAACTACACAAAGTTTGTATTCGAAATAATGAATACCGACTTCTTCGATTCAGACCTAAAGGTTAATATAGTTCAGTTGAACTTCATTGGAATGTACGTATGAAGAGGCTCGTTGATCACAATAGGCGGACGTACATAACGACCGAGGAGCGATTTTTTTCCCAACCGACATTCTGCTTTCCATCTTCTGATTGGTCCATTGTATGCATATCTAATGCCTTGTTCTCCATAACACAAACCCAAGATAGGTTTTACGTCTTGCGAGAAATGTTCCTGCATCACTTTACTTATTTAAATGGTAAAATAAGAAGAAGTGAAAAACGCTCACTGAGATTCAAACTCGGTTCGCCTGATTAGAAGTCAGGACTTTTTTCAACCAGTCCACGAATGAGCTGCCAATCATTGGTGATTTAAACACTACTATTCCCTGTTATATAACTTATTCTCTAATTCCCCTGGACATCATGAATATGCATAACACCGAGAGAGCGCCCCCTTTTGATATTGTCCGATCCGGGGAGCGTATTTTTTCCTAGAAGGGCTAGGGCCAAGTCATGCATAATTCTGTTTTTCCTTTAAAACATTGCAGGACACTTTATGTTCTAGTTCTCGAGCGTTTTCCCTCAAATTAAAATTATCTCAAAGATCAATTTGGAAAAGAAAAATAGTCGACGAAAATGAGCAGCGACGACATGGATTCGAACCAGCGATCTTTATTTCCATAACTCATCATGCTATCTACTAGACTACTCTAACTACTACTGCTATTAGGCTTTAATGTAACTGGTTGACTTTATAACAATAATGCTCTTTGTATCATTGTTCTGTTCTCATGAATAAACATTCTGGCCAGATCGAAACTGCTGAATTATTCATGATTTGGTCCCTACCGTCCTGGGAATAACAAATGACGTGACCGAAGTGTTTGGGGGTTCACATTGGCTATTTCACAAATGATTTGCTATTCAGCTTTGTGGTGATTAAATCTCCATTTATTTTACATATACATGTAGATAATGTTTGTATCAACCCAAACCCCTGTCAAAATGGCGGCACGTGTATTCCACAGTCCACCGGTGATTTCTATAACTGTTCCTGCCCCGCCGGGTTTAGTGGAGGGGATTGCCAAAGTGAGTACATTGTTATAAGATTTTAGGCTTTGCATGGTGGAGTATTCGTGTCGTCTTGATTGCGATAACACCACTACTGCCCAGTACATATTTTTGTTATCTGCTATCGCTAAGTAGTTTTAGTCCTTTTCTAAAAGAACTTGTCTTTGGTCTCAATGTTTCGACTAGCCTGCTTTAGTCATCGTCAGGAGGACAAGTTCTTTTCAGAACTAAAGAGTACCATGCTATGAAACTAGGGACAAATATGTGCAACAGTGATTGAAATAATTGTTACCTTTCCTGAAATTGTTCAAGGCACCAATTAAAATTGACCTGGATGAAGCGACGGGCTTGTAAAAATTGTCAAATAAAATTTCACCAAGAGACGCGAATATGCCTGCCCCTTGAACACGTACAACACGTATTGCACTGAAAGGCGTTAAGTAAGTCAACCAATATTTTATATTCTCATGGAAGAACCCATTGAACAAGGACGAAAATGTGGACAACTTGGATTTTCGTTTCCTTGAAGGGACGGGCATCTTTACTTATTAGGTAGGTAGGTAAAGGTCCCATAGCCATTACTGGCCGTAGGGGCAGTGGGATGTTAGAGGTCCACTGTGTCTTGGGCACGGCATGTGAGTGGCGGTGCCCAGTCCTCTCCACTCGCCGTCTTACCTTCCCTGAACGAATCAGGTACCCATTTTACTGTTGGGTCGTCCGAGAGAGTTTTCCAGTTTTTGGTCCGAATGGGATTCGAACCGCCGACCTTCCACTCCGTAGCTTTACGCTCTAACTGCTCGGCTATGGAGCCCCTTTACTAATTAAATCTGGCTAATGTGTTAATTATAATGTGTTCAAAATTAAAGTTTACCCATTAAAAGAATGATATGAAAGTTTCCTAATTGCTTAAAGTTGTTGCAAAGTAGTAGTTTTGCAGTTTTGAAATTGGAGAAACTTCTCTTGCAATTATCTCGAAAACGATATTTCTTCAAAATCCACGTGTCCGTCCCTTTGTGACACGATGACGATATATAAGGTCACCCGCGTAGAATTGTGTGTTTTGAGTGGGTACTTATTCTATTCGAATCACCATCGGTCTGTCTTTTTAAGTTCCCGACATCTCAAATCAGTTCATCTTGTCTCTGATAGCAAGACTCAGTTGTAATCTTAGAAAGCTTATGTCCTCCCACCAAAAGGCTAGTTGATTCAAAAACACTAATATTGTTAGAACAGAAACAAAACACAACGATAGCCAATATATATATACATTACTTACTCACTATATATGTTATCATCCACATCATTAGCATTTGTATGTCTGTTTGAAGTACTTTGTTGAGTACTCTTATGATACATTTTTATATTCTCTATTTTTAGCGCATTAGGTAATTTAGCCAAAGAGCGTGTTTTAGCAATGAAAATAATCTGGTTCCTGTTCATACATGTGTACTTACTAACCCTGGTCTTTCCACTGACTATTCATATTGCCGAGAATGAATATATGCATGTCAAAAATCTTATGTAATTAGTCGTCATACTCATTGTAGAAAGTTCCAAATCTCCTTGATTCCAGGGTGATAGATTTCATATTTGATCTATCGTGAGATTTAGGTTGATTATAATGTATGTTGACTCCGATCTTAGAGATAACCAACTTAATAAACATGAACGTAATGAAAGTGAATCACAAGTCGTTCAGCCTCTAGTTGTAAAGTGACAAACTGTTCTAATGAACGGTAAAACAAAAACCACACAGTCCTTTCTTCAGCATGCCTTGCTTGATTTGACTTTACCGGTGACTGACTAATTGGCCCTTACTTTTCCGTAGGGTAACCTTCTCTAATGTAAGCAAGTAAAACATGTTAGTCAGTCAAATGTACGTTGCCTGCAAATTAGTGCTTTTGAAAAAAAAAAATGTCTTGCCTTCTCGAAAAAAGAACCTTGTTTGTTTTCGTTGGGTAATCACCTGGTTTAACATGATAAAGTTTTAGAAGCTTCATTTGACGTAAATGTCTTACCTGTTTTATTTAGATTCAGCCGATGACCCTTGCATGCCTAACCCCTGCCAGAATGGCGGACAATGCATGCCGCGAGGCAACACGTATGACTGTACGTGCCAAAATGGCGCAACGGGCAACAACTGTCAAAGTGAGTAGCTTACAGACCCTTCGGCCTCCTTCAACATTGCTGTACACAAATACAAACACAAACGTTAGAAATGTATACTTACGCCAATTAAGTATGCTTGGAATCCAGGGGGAGTAAAGCTGCTGTACACTCGTACAGTTTTTCGGAATCCAGGTGCAATTCGACATGGTACTTTTCAGGGTCAGAATGACACCTTTCTGGGTCACAATGACACTCATTTGGATCATTGTCCGTATCACTTTTAGCTGGAAATCTAGACAGAAGTGCCATTTTGACCCAAAAGATGTCATTTTGAGTCTGTAAAAGATTATGTCAAAAACGACTCGGGGATCTGATCAAGTTTGACCTTGAACTGTTACGAATGTAATCCAACCAGATGACAAGTTTATAAAAGCAGTCAAATGAAAACACAAAATTTACAACTTATTTAAAGAGTAATGGATTATAGTTTTTTTTTTATTTCACTGCAGACGCTAATTTAAATACCACGACGATCATTATTGTTGTCATTGTCGTCGTCGTCTCGATTGTCGTGCTGGTCATTGTCGTGGTTTGCTTCGTCAAAAGGTCACGGCGCAAGCGCAGAGGCGGCCGGCCGTCCGCTGTCGATAGATGGCGTGGACAGGAGCTCATTCAAAAGGTGAGTAGTTTTTCTAAAACGTCAAAAAATATTTATCTCGTATTACATCCATAAATAGTGATGAGAAAATCACTAGTGACAATGCAGTGTCTAAAATACAGCTTCTAAATGATGAAAGATTCTCTCTTTCAAGCCTGACGAGAACTCAAACAATTTTTCAGAACGAATCAACAATCCCTTTTTTACTCTTTTGGGTCAAAATAACTCTTCTGTCAAGATTTCCGGGTCAAAATGTTGGAGTTTGAGTGGTGATGTGGTCCAATAGTTACGGCGTTCGATTTGTGTGCCGTGGTACATGGGTTCGAATCCTGACGGGAACATGGTGCTTGTGCTCTTGAGCAAGGCACTTTACCGTTATTGCTTTGTCATTCGGATGGTATGTAAAGCCGTTGGTCCCGTGTGTTGTGTATAAATGCACGTTAAAGTACCCCGTTAAACTTATCGTTAAGAGAAGGGGTTTGCACCGGTGTTTCCTGCAGTGGCTGCAATATGCCACACAGCACATTGTAACCCTTCTAAAGGTGCTACATAATGAGCCTCATATTTCTCGTAACTTCATTTACCTTTCTTTAAAACATGGACATATTTGTCAGCGCTTTGAATACCTACTTGTTGGTAGATACCTTTGTAAATCTGGTCAGAATGTCGAGCATTATCTTCTGTAAATATGCCAAAAGTTGTCACATTCTAAATCATCCTGATTATGCCTTGTCAAGACCAGTTTCCACTTTTTGAGAATGCTCATGCCAGAGTTGAAATTGGTTCGACGCTTTGCGGACTCGCAACGTAAGAACTTGCATGTCGTCAACAATTTCGCCCAAGAAAGTTCGATCTGACCTTTTTATTAACTCGAAAACAGTTTTATAGCACAATGGCTCTTTCCTTTTGACGATTTTTTTACCGTCTTGCAGAAATTGTCGAATGTTTATTTGATTGACACTCATCAAGCATCGACATCGGAGTTCAATGGACCAGCCAAGGAGTTCCCGCGTGGCAAACTGCACATCCTCGGCCAGTTAGGCAGTGGCTCGTTTGCTGTGGTCTACAAGGCCGAGGCAGAGGGAATCATCCGTAGGGGAACCAATACGACGGTGGCTGTCAAGATGTTGAAAGGTACGGCATTTTCATAGGCCCAAAGTACTACACAGATGTGTAGTTATTGGAGGGACTATACATGTATATGATAATGTTTCCAACTAGAGGACCCTTCTCTGTCTGTCGTTCACTGACCAATGAGATAACGACATTTGAACAGGTGACCACTGTGTAACCCTCCGAGCAGCGAAGCGGTGATAAAATTCTCCACACTTTCCAAATATGGGAATTTTTTTTCAATGGGCCAATTAGGCCAAGCTTCCATGTAATCCTTATCCGTACTATACACCACAAGCCTGTAGACTCCCATTGGCCATACCCTAGACACTCCGGAGTAAGGAGTGTTGAAACACAGAATACAGATGGCGGCTCATGCCTTTGTGCAGTAATTGGAGATCCTAGTGGCCAAACCCTTTGTGCCGCCGATCTCTTTGTGTCAACCCCTCGTGCAGCCCAGAGCTCAGGTTGTAAACAATCCCTGACGAAGTGAATGACCTATATCTTGGGCATGTACAGGCATGCGGGGGTTTCTGACCTAGAAACACATGTGGTGATAAAATTCTCCACGTGGCCACTCCGTGTGATTTGTTTTGCTAAGCTACTCCCAGGGGTAATATAGCGGGGTCAACTTTCATTCACAAGCACTGTGAAGAGTATATGCGAATCAAAGGTGGGCGGACCCCGCGGTATATTGGTGGGCGGACCCCGCGGGGGGCGGTATATTGCAATATCCGGAACGGTCCATTCGAATCAAAGCAAGATCGTCGACGATGATTTGACAAATTAAGTCCACTTTACGCTGAGAAAGTGTGACGTCACCTCCCCCCCTCCCCCCACTGGCCAAGTCAGGATCGGTTCACGTGCATTACACAACGACAATGCTCACGTACGTTTAACATATGTGGCGATCACAGACTGCATTTTTTTACTGTTTACTTTCATAGAACAGTTTCAAAAATTCGCGGGTACTCTACCCGAAAATGATTTACTGCCTTTCAGTAGATTATCACCAAACCAGTCACACCCACAGTTGTGCTTATTTTTGCCTCAAAACCCATCATGACTAGGAAACGGATTCACAACAGCCACAGCGAAACCACAATTGACCGTGTCCACTGGGTCGTTTCAATGTGCGTGAACCAGTAACCATGGTTGCACCAAGTTGACCTCTGAGTGACGTCATGACTACGCCAGCGAATTTAGAACCAGCCTACTTTAAGGCGAGAGGGAGCGCAATTATAGTGTGATGACATCATCGTTCGCATGTTCGCCCTAGCGCGCAGCCGCAACGTTCGTAACGAATCCATGGCCGTTGATGGAATTCATCGATCGAACTTGTGCGATACTTCGCACAAATAACCCTCAACGACGATGAAAATAAGAGAACCCGCACTTATTGAGTGCATTCAGGAAACTTTTTACAAAATTGCACCTCAAACAGCCTTTTTTGTTTCACTTTTCTGACAAAAAAAATACTTGTTCCTCTACCGTTTAGAATGTGCTACACCCAACGATCAGAGTGATTTCAAGAAAGAGTTGCAAGTGTATGCCATGTTGGACCGACATCCTAATGTCCTGTCTATGCTCGGATACTGCACTGATAAAGGTACAATTCAAATAATGTAACAAAAAAAATGCATCTCCAATTTGATGAATTTCGATAAGTTTTGAAAATTAAAACAATACAGGTATAAACCTGACTGCAATTATGTTTTCAAGTGGCCGACCCAGTGAGCGAGTGTACAGGGTGAGTCAAAAGAAATGAAACCCAAATGGTGCCCCCCTATTTCTAAAGAAGTTCTGCATCTAGCGCTTTCCAGATCTAGAATATGAAAGCCTCACAAATAAGCTTTCTTTTTGTGAAAATAAATCGTTCAAATCGCTCATGTCCTTTTCCAGTTATGGAATCTAGAACACAAACACCGTTTTTTAACCTTCTCCACCGCTGTGAGTGAGAGCGGTTTTGACAACTCTTCGTCTATTCCTGCGAATTCACCAAAGGCGTAGCGCCCTCAGGTGGCATACATGCAGACAAGATGATTTGTACTTTTAACTAATTTTTGATGTCTTTCCCTACAGACCCGATGTACATAATCCTGGAGTACGTTCCCCATGGAGACCTGCAGACCTACCTGCGACACATTCGGACGGGCACCGAACCCTTCTACCTGAAGAAGGAAGAGTTCAAGGAGAAGAAGGACCTGACACCGACTGAGATCCTGACTTTCGCATCTCAGGTGGTCAGGGGGATGGAGTACTTAGCCTCGAAACAGGTGAGATTACATGTAGATGTAAGGTCTGTGGGGATAAATCAGTGTACAATGCGTAACTATCATTGTGCCTCTTGCTTTTAAACGTGACCATGATGCAGGATTAGTATTTGTGCGTCCAGCTGGAGCTTATGTGTGTAGTTAGTCATTAAGGATTATTAATCTGCCAAGAAAAAAAACAAATTAAAAATCAACACACACACAAACCTCAACCTTAACAGGCAACCAAACCCCTCCCCCCCCCCAAAAAAAAAAACCCGCCAACAAACAAACAGCTTGCTTACCATACAAAAAGGCCGGTTGTCAACTGAAACGCTTGTTTTCAACTGAATATTTCTCACCGCTTATTTTTTTTTTCAATTTCTATAATCCCCTAAGCATGATTTTGCTTTGGACGGGTCCCCTTCAACGAAGATTCACACTCAATTTGATCGCTCTACAAACCAAACTTGTAACAATTCCTCTGTAGCATTAAGTACTGACTTCAAAAGTTTGTCATTTTTTGCCATATCATGCAGGCTCCACAGTCATTCTTTCCCACACATTATCTTGAGTCCTAGTCTGATGTAGTTTATTGTCTTGTCTTCTCACAGTGCATCCACAGGGACTTGGCGACCCGTAACATCCTTCTTGGCGAGGGATTGGTATGCAAGGTGTCTGACTTTGGACTGGCTCGAGACGTGGCCGAGAAAAGCCAGTACGAAATGCAATCACAGGTATACAACATAATTATCATTTAGTACACGCACTTTAGAGGCCACCCTCTGGTGGCTGGATCTTACTAGGAATCAGGTTGGCGCCTTGCAGCTTTCCATTGATACATCCAGATATAGTCAGTTAAGAAAGGAAGCCAGCGCAGATTCCGAAAGTTTTAGTTGAGTAATATTCACTTCATGAAATCTCCAGAGAGGCACGTAAGTAAAAAGTAAAAAATAAAAGAACGGCGCCTTCTGCTAATGCATCAATCACTTGCAAAAACATCAAGGGCTGTCAACTTCATAAGGCCTAATTTCCACATTGTGTTCTATAAAATCCAATCAAAGAGAGGTTCTACTTCACATTTGTGCGACCATCATTACTGCTTGGAATCCAATGAGAGTGAACCACATATCATCTCTTGAGGAGTTTCCCAGGAGAGATGCAAGATTTTGTTTGCGGTGACTATACTCAAGAAACAGTAGTGTGATTAACATGCTAACAACCTTGTATTGAATCTCCCTCGATCCAAGTGAGACGTGATAACCACCAGATTACAAACCTATTCAAAATCACTCGTCGCATCATCACAATAGATCCTAGTCACATCATGGCGAAACCGAAAACTATAGGAGGCCAGGGAGGGCAACAACAAACAATTTGAGAGAAAACATAAGATCATAAACATCAGCACTTGAACACTCGTTCTTTCTGAAAACCAAAGTATGGAAACGATCTTCATCAGACTGTTGTTTATTTGTACTCATCAGGGCAGGGTACCAGTTCGTTGGATGGCTCCTGAGTCACTGATTAGTAATATGTACACGAGCAAGAGTGACGTATGGTCTTTTGGTGTTCTTCTGTGGGAACTGGTTACGTTAGGTGAGTCGGAATCTCCGTTAAGTTTAGAAGTGTATTTGGGAGGCTCCTTTCTCATGTCTTGCTACCGCTGTCATTATGACATTAGGACTGCTATGAAATCCTGTCTGTTTACCTTATATGAACTCGAACCGTCGCATGTGACTTACCACTGTCATTATCATGTTCACTTACGCATAAGCAGTACGACAAAAAAGTTCGTATTTTAGGGGTCTAACTTGTTCACTAAACGCACCCAACAATTTGTTTCTGGCCAAATGTTGGCGTCCTCAATGAGTGACTAGATTTTAGGGGTATAAACAGTATAGGCCTGTTAATCACGTATTTAACTGAAGCACATTTTCAGATAGTAACTCAATGCCATTTTGAAAATGTATGGTTATAAAACGGTATCTTTGATTATAGCAAAACGCAAACTGACGTCTCTATACCTTAAATTCACGACTGCTTCACCCCAAATTGCCCCAATTTGGGGTTGTGACAGATCAATCAATAACTATTGCCTGACTGTGTACTCACGTTCTGTATCACCTTTTCATCAGGATCGCATCCATACCCCGGCATGTCATCGCAAAAGGTCATCGATGAAATAAAGCAGGGCTACCGACTACCTAAACCAGAGCATTGTAGCGACGACATGTAAGTCTAATGGGGTCGATCTGGGTCAGTAGCTCCTTAATTATCTGCAATTGGTTGCCATTTTTTGTAGCTATTAAAACTACTCAGAGCAAGGCACTTTGCGCCATATATTGCTTCTTGCCACTGCAGTTTCTAAAAACTTCACTGGCTTCCATCAATTAACGTCCGGACCGTGCTCAAGACAACACTCAACATGTACAAAACCGTGCCCAACAAGTTCCCATACAATTCCGATGTTGTGGGCCTCAGCAAATCTGAACGGCAAGGTCTCCCCTGGGAAGTCAATTTGCTCATCCCTCGCACCACCACGAATAAAGGGAACCGTGCCTTCTCCGTTGCAGGGCCAAAAACATGGAACTCTATCCCCATCACCATCGGGGATGCATCGCCTCTTGAACAGTTCAAGGGACTCGTAAAGAACACATTGTTTTGATTTAATTTGTTTCCAATTCTGTTGATTTGCTTACAGCGTTTTGAATCCTTTCATTGGCAAAGACGCTTTGTAAATGCCTGTTATTATAATCATTATCGCCAGCATGGGGTTGGTATTAATCGTATGTAGCATATTATTGTATCTGAATAAATGCGATTATGTGGCATTTGCAGGCCAGTGCACAAACAGGGAGAAAATTGCGGAGAAAAAAATGTGTTGGAAATATTTTAGTAAAAATGATAGTTCTCAGAGGATTGAAGGCTGGTTAGTAGATTCGGTCTGTATGCTCCATTTATCATTAGAAACAGGACCAACCATTCGATTACAGTCAGTATATTGACCCAAAACGAAATCGAGATTTCACCTCAGGTTCTTCTGAAAACCAACAATTGACACAATTCAGTTCTTTCCTCACCAGTGTTTCCATCTTCCGTTTCTGCTATTCTATCGTTATCATCAGGGATCAATTTTCATGTCTGTACACACTGAAATATATTTCTATTGCAGATACCAGATAATGATGGACTGCTGGCAGGAGAAACCTGAAGACAGGCCGGATTTCGCTGGTCTTCACACCACCATAGACGACATCCTTGCAGATGCAGCGGTGGGTATTCAGTTTCCAAGCAGGTGTACTGATCACCTGTCATTTTATTTCTAATATTTTCTGCCATAAGCATTCTGTCGCTGTATACAACCCTGATCGCACTCAGGAAAGTCATTCTTGTTATTACGACCGATCATGTTGCAACTTTTGTACTTCATGATCGACACACTGCTATGATTTATCATAGTTTGGGCTTACTTCGTTGTTTATAAGCAGTATTTACGACAAAAACAATACAATTTGAAAGGCATGTAACTATACGCGGACTCATCCTAATTCACGCTCGAATTGGAAGAAAAACCAACTTTATTACTATAAAGCTACTGATCAAGTTGCACAAAACAACGTTGAAAGCATGATAACTTGCGGTTTTCCTAAATGTGATCTACATAATTTTTATCCGAAAACCTTACTTGGTTTAAAGATCTTTCTGGTACTAAACAACCCGCAAAAATAGTTGATCTCCGATGACATTTTTGGAATAAAGAGTGCTATTTACGAAGTTGTGTTTCGTAATCAAATAATAGTGTGCACGGTTTTCACTCTTTTAACAAGTTTAATATTCACTGCGCCTATATGGTTTGCTTTTTTCATGGTTCAATACTTATTTTTCGTTTATTAACAGGGTTATCTCGAGATGGGAAATCTTAATCCAGAAGATTACGTGTACCTGAAACCTGGCCAAGGTTCGAACAGCATCACTTGCTCACTCACTCGTTCGGCAACAGGCAGCATCGAGTGAGTGATCGCGTACAATCACTACAAGCGTCACAGCTGTGCAAAAGACTGCAGGTTCAGTGTTTATTGCACTAAAGCAAGTTCGAGCGAGAATCGTCGTTAACCATAGTTCAACCGTCTTTCTCAGATGTACCTTAGGCCTGGAATAGTTGAAATTCTAGAGCCGACTATTGGCAACCCGACCCCGAGCTGGTTCTCGCGTTTGTTCTGATTTCTACGCTATGTGTACATAACGGTCGACATCTGTTAAGTTGCAGGACCAGATAAATTGCCGAGTGTATTAGGCAATTATTAATCCTCATATTTTTTTTAGAAGGGAAACGCTCATTAAATGGATTGTCTTAGCAAAGCCGATCAATTTACATTAACTTCGAGATATATAATTTTCTTTGGTGATGTGCTTAGCCGGTTTTAAAAACTATGTTTAAGACCGGTTTGAAGTCTATTTGGATGTTGATTTGTATCAACTATTTCGAACATAGGTCTAAATTCTTGACAAAATTGACGGTAACTGCTTGGTTGTACCGGTGGACGTATGTAACATATCGTGAAATCATCATTACTTTGTATCAGTGTAATTTTTTTTTTCGAATTACGAACTAAACTTGCAGGTATTGCAATACCTAAATTGGTTTTGCTATTGTCATTTCTTCGTCCCTGTGTAGTTGATGAAGTCTTTCTCGTCCCAGTGAAAGGTACACAAAAGTGCTTCACCTTTTTGTCGATTGGCGGAATATTACACTCCTCCTCCCTATAATGAAACCTGTCCTATTAAAGCTTTAACTTATGTGAAGCAAGTTATGGATCAATTTCAAAATCTTTAGCACAACTGTTATAAAAATCACTTCATCCAGGCCGAATCGAAAACTGTTATATGTTTTTAAAAAACTTTTGCAACTTACAAGTTACAACAAATAACAAACGTGATAAACTTTTAAGTACAGGGGTGGACTACCCTGACTTGCAACAAACTGCACTGAGGATCATTCTGCCTCAGATGTCTGCAGCTGTACTTAACCTATGCGAACATGCAGATTAAGTGTTTGTAAATCCATAGCGGTCAGGTGCATTCCTGATGCGTATTTCCTGTCAGCTGGTGGAACAGGCTGCGGTTCACGTTCGGCCGATGCTTGTGGTTCTGGCTGGTCTTTGGTTGCTGGAGGGATGACATTTTCCACGGCGGGTTGTTCTGGAAGTGGGACGGCGATAGCAGAGCCGAAGTCAATGTAGTCGGCCAGATTGTGTGACTCGTGATGTGGTTCATGTGGTATGCTCTCTTGTTTGCGAAGATGATCCACATGTCGTCTGATCTTGCAACCATTGTGAACTAAGCGGATTTTGAAGGAGACTGGACCAGCATAGCCTGTAATGGTGCCTGGTAGCCATAAGTAGCCAGTCTCAGTGAAGTTGCGAACTAGGACTGTGTCGCCAATCTCAAACACACGTGTCTTGGCGTGCTTGTCGTGATGATGTTTCTGTTTTTCCGGTTGTTTGATGACACGCTGAGCTACATCTGGGCAAAGCTGATCAAGGTGGGAGCGTAAGCGTCGACCTATCAGCATTTCCGCCGTTAGCTATTATAGTCCCCGCAGATTCTCACGGAGGACTTGTCTAGGACTGGAACTATGGGCGCCCACTCGGAGAACTCAACCGGTTTCATTATTTCTGCAGCTTGCAGACGGTCAAGTTCATTGTCCACCAATGTTCGCATGGCGTACGGTACTACGCGACCCGCGTGCTTTGCAGAATCGTGGTCTGACGTCCAAGGTTGTCGACGTAGATCTTGGCGGTTGTTCCCTTCACGGTACCCAACTCATCCTTAAATACTGTAGAATGAGTTTTGAGTACTTCCTCAACGCTAGTAGTAGTAGTCGTGTGCAGAATGTTGATTTGCTGCCAGTCAAGTTTAATTTCCTGAAACCAGTTTCGTGCAAGAAGGTTTGGTCCATCGCCTTTAACAACGAGTAGCAAAGGTTGAACATCCTTGCGTTGTAGTCAACTTCCACATTGAAGTTTCCGAGAACTGAAACTTGTTCCCCGGTGTAGGTGCGGAGTTTGAGTTTTGTCTTTTGCAGGTTCGCGTTTGGCCACCGTGACTCGAATGTCTGTTCTGATACAGGCGAAAGCGCTGCTCCGGTGTCAACCACTATGACGAGGTCGTTGTTGTCAACGGACATGGTGACTTTGATTGCCTTCATGCCCGGGCGGTCAGTGCAACATCCGAAGAGCGAGTACACCGGGGTGTGTTCATGTCAACATCAGACGCATTCGCATCGCTTTCAGTAAAATTACTGTCCACAGCGGCACTCATTTGCTAGACATGTGGTGTTTTTCTCCTGTATCATATGTTGTAAAAGCCGTGTACCTTCCACATTAATGCCAATGCAAATTAGGGCGCATTTGGTGCTCTACACAGGGTGGGGAAAAAAAAACACGAAATCGAGATATTATTGCTAATTGGGACAGAAGTAGGGCACATGTGAATCAAAGGAGATATCCTCTGTTAGGATTGAATCTCCTCTTTAAAATGACACCCTGATCATGTCCTTACCTTCACGGTTGACTGAGCAGTGACCAATTTTATGCAAGGCTGTATTTACAGGCCTGCGCCACTTTTCATGGCGATTACTTTTTTTCCTCACCTGCCTTAATTGGCAACCATAGCCTTTCACTCTTTGACAAATGACACCTCAAAAACCACAATTGGAAAAGTGGCGCAAGCCTCTAAATTTGTCACTGCTCAGTCAACCGGAGGGGTGGGGCGGCAGGTGTGTCATGGGGGTGGGGTGGGTAAATATCACCCACCCACCCAAGAAAACAAATGACAAATTGAGAACATACCATATAGAAAATACAAGGATTTGTGGGGGACGTGCTTTGCCCCCCCCCAAAAAAAAATGGCGACGCCCATCTTCGTGGGCTGTTCATGCAAGAACAACAGCCGAAGAAGTAACACAGTCCGAAAGCTTAATGACTTAATATTGGTAAGCACTGTTTTGAAATGGTCTGTGCTGTAAAGACTAAATGAGTTAGTTGCCAACGTACTAAACAACCGCATCTTTATTTTCAGAACGCGCGCGCTCGAATCGATAGATCAAGCAAGCGCAATTGCGTCACATTTCATAAAGGCACTGGCACGGCGAGTCTGATAATTAATTTTTTGTGAAGGAAGAAATTCAAGACAGCATACATTAATGTCAAGAACATTTTGTAATATGTAGGGGTGTTTAAGTAACATGTAGCTTCGATTGAAACACAAATGAATATCCAGCACGAGGCGGTTTTCAACAATGACCTTTGTAGCTTATAATGGATGCTGAAGAATTACAGTGGACGATACTTGTTCACCATTAATTATTTACTGTAATTAAAGAATACAAATATATTCTCTATTCCTTTGGATGATTTTCACGGAGTTTTTTTGCTGTAAGCCGTTGTTAAACAACGTCATTTAATAGGTTATATGGAGCGTTAAAGGTAGTACATGTATACAAGATTTGCAGTTGCCATTATTTTCTGAATTTGGAGTGTTTAATGTTTTGTGTTATAGACAAAACAAGGGAAAACACAAATGGTTTTCAACCATCACGCTGCAGCTTTCTGAATGCGTTTTGCTAGTAAAATCCAATGGAAATAAAATCCGAGTGTACCGAACGTACGCAAGAGGTCAATAGGTGGCTTATTTGAAGAAAAAATCACCCAATGAGCGTTTGTTCGGAAGATCTTTGCACAATGAATTCAAATATCTTAAAATTAATATCATACCGGGCGAAACGATTTCACAGAATGCTTGGTGTTATTATTAACCAAGCTAGCTGTTTCATTATAATTTCAAAATTTCATTTTGAGATTTGTGCAAATGTTGTCAACTGCCTTTTAGGATAGTTGAGTAAATTCACACTGTGGCATCATTGTTATATTTTAAAAAAAAAATGAGATTTGTAATATATTATGTAAAACAAAACTAATTGCTCATGACAAGCAAGAGTGTGTAATTACTGGCCAACACTTAGAAAAAATTGAAATTGGAACTTGATATCTGAAGTTTATTCCATGTCGAGTATAACCTTATTCTAGTAAAAATGAAATGCACATTTTAGTTATTTCGACAATAACCCAGACTCTCGTGTATGTGTATGGAGTGCCATATCCAACAAAATACGACTATTGCTTTATTTCATAAACATTCACACTTTAGGCTGTACAAAAACTTAAAATGTAATAGTCAGTGATCATCATTGTCTTGAAAACTGGATGCAAAAATGCAGTTGGTTCACTTTCTTAAAAAAAAAACACCACTAAGCACCGTGTGCCTATTATTACGGAAATGACTCTGAAATGGCTTGAATGTTAATCCTCGGGTTAAATTTTTTTAACGTGGCTTGGTCAAAACGAGAAATTATTGACGAACAATAAAATCCAGTTTTGAAACCAATCCGACCTGGTTTTTTTCCCTTCTTTTTATGCACGCGTTTCTTCTTCTTGAATACTTATTCTCATGCGCGCCATGCCTATTGTGTTTGACATGAAAGTGAACCCACTGCAATTTTGCATCAAGATCGAATGACAGTGGGGCTCAGTGATGCATGACCCTGGAAATGTAAACAAGGTATCATTGACAAGCATAGAGATTACGCTTTCAGATGACAACAGTTTTATAGGCAGTAAACATTTAGCCTGTCCATACTGGTTCTTCAAATCTTGTGTTGACACAGCGTGGTGCTGGTACCTCGGATTAATCCGTAACGCACCGTACCGTTGTGAAGGCAACGTAACATATTATACATATTACTTTAGCGGTTTTTCCCCAATTCTGCACTTTGTTTTCTAGTTAGGAAATTCAGGACAGGGTCGGCAGCATAGCAAAACATGCCTCTTTTCTCCGGTCAAGAGGCCAAAAAAATGGTTGGTCGGAAATGAGAACCACAGAATTAAAAAGCGACGCGCTAATGACTATAGTAATACAAATTATTAATTTCGTAAGGACGCCTACGATTGGTTGTCACAGTTTTGCCTTGGCGGTGGAAGTCAACCTGAACGTCAATTTAATGTACAGCAACGTATGCCTCAGCATTGCTGGCCTAAAGTGCTCTTTTAAATGGCGATTAGAGATATTGCTACCGCTGTAGAACATTTGCGCATTCGCGATCCTTTACACATATTTATCAGCCAACGATGCGGATAGAAATACAACCATCAGACATCACAAACATGGCTGGGCTGTTGGATGTATCACGTTATGGCTGGAATGTCTACATTTGCCGGCTGTTGCTCCCGGTGATGTTTGCCTGCTGTTGCTTTCAACAAGGTAGCTGCGATCTTGCAGGTAGGTAAATTAAACAAACAAAGATATGATTTTCGCACCGGGGCGGAGAAAAACGGGTTAAAATGTGCAATGCAATTCCTACAACTTTGTTTCTAAGTCCCGTAAGAATTGCATGAAAAGTGCAAAACAAGTCTTTGTCTTGATATATTGCACTTTTATTAAAACCGGAATTAAAAGTCAAGCGGCTTCGGGCTCTCACTGCTCTGGAATTAATGTTGTCCAAGGCAATTTTTTCAGTATTATAAAAAAATCCTTTAACCTTAAATCGCTTTTAATGTGATAGCCTTATAATGTCATGAAGTCACATTTTTCCAAGTTTTTGTACTATTATGGTTACACCAGGTTTCATTTTTCATCCCTCAACCCGTTTCAAAGAAATTAGTTTTATTTTCAATTTCATTTTGAGAAATAAATTTAATACATAAAGAAGTCAAAATGACGTCACGGTAATATAATGTACGCTACGATTTCCAAGTTAATGATATGAGCCTTTTTTATCAATAGTTATCCGCTCGGGTGGAACCGTTATCCATCATAATAGTAATACGCCCATGCGAAATAGCATTCAGCCCGATCGGATTACTATTCCACCTGGACAGAAGAGTCGGCCGGGATAATTGTTTAGGCTTCCGCATAAATCGCCCAGGTTTTTGCCGCATTAAAATGTCAGCCCCTATCAAATCAGCGTTTCAAGAAGCCAATGTAAGGGGTATTAACGGTATTCTTCTCTAGTCTTCTTCATCACATTGCTTTTTTACATGTACATGCATACTGTTTTTTTCACCTACGAAGGAGAAGAGACGTCAAAATTAAACCGGGCCATATAGGGTCCCGCAAGACAAGATAAAAGATGCCGTATTTGTGGTTCTTGTGCATACAAGCCTTTTCTTTTCTATTCATCTGTTTTATAGGGAAAGGGCGTTAATGCCTCGCTATTAGAATGTTGCTGGTTGGAATAGGATGTTACAACTGATAATGTAATAACCAACGGATAATGAATCAAATTAGGTTTTGCCCTTCACCGACGGGCAAAACCTAATTTGATTTATATCACCCCGACGCAAAATTCCATCTTACAACGGATAATGATCACCGACCGGTTATGACCGATAATGTATCAACAATCAACTGATAGTGCAGTACATTTTTACTACACTGTCGGTCAATTTCTGTTACATTATCGGTTAGTGATACAGCATCGGTCAATTTGTGTGACATTATCGGATGGTGATACATTATCCGTTGGTTGTTACATTATCAGTTGTAACATAGAATTATTAGTGTCCAGTGCAACTATTCATTCGATGTACAAAGTGTCAGAATAGCAAACGACGAGAGCGCTGTAAAGAGCGGCTACGTCCACACGCATCAAACATGTTAGCAGATGAAGGCTTGTTCACACATAATCATGATAAAAGGAGGCAGGGTAATTGGGAAAAGTTATCAGTTTGTAGGTGCAAGCAGAAAATAAAACCGATGGCTACTTTGGAACCATTGTGACAAAATATGCAATCTGCATTTTCTGGTGGTTGAAAAGTTGATGGCCACTCTTGAACCACCGTGGCCACAAAAAAAGGAAACCATAGCATTGCGTTTATTGTGTTACAAACGTTAAAATAATCGGGACGAAAACTACTTCATTGGACGTTGTGAATTGTTTTATGTCTGAACAGGAGAAGAAACATAACATTCAGCTTCCCCATTAAAATATGTCTTTACAACTGAGTTAAAAATGCTTCTTTTTGATAAATGTCAGTACCTGTTATGTACACGTATTGTGTTACAAACGCCATAGTGAACGAGACGAAAACTATTTCATTGAACATTGCCTAGTTGTTAATCTTTTTTTTGTCTGAACAGGAACAGAAACATAACATTCAGCCTCCCCAGGAAAATCGCTTTAGTTGCGAACAAATGCTTTTTTATGATAAAATGTCACTACCTGCATTTAATATGTACACGTACACGTTATTTCCCACCTTTCCGGTCTGGTGACGACAGCAGTTAAAATGTGCAAACCGAATACTGATTGTTTTAGAGGTGGGAGAAAAAGCCCAGATGAATTATCTGAGGAAAGCCCACGTTCAGCTGGGTTAAACCATGGGCTCAATTGAGCCATGGGATCAATTGAGCCATGGGGTCAGTTGAGCCACCCCTCTATCTGGCCTTTGAGTTGGGACAGCATTAAAATACTGCCCGCTGTTTTGCCCTCCTTCATTAATTCCTTTTTGATGTGCATTAATGGCCACTTTTGTTAGAATGTGCACAGGGTGGGAAGTTAAGCTAATTTATAATGTTGTTTTCGTTGTACAAAATCATGCTATATTTGAATTTGCTTAATATTTAATATTTGCTTCAAATGGCTTGAAAATGTTCGTTGATTACATTGGCCTTAAGACAGAATATTTATAACTTCCGACCATGTGACATCTTAGACTCCAGGCAAATTGAACCGAAAATGGCGCAACTTGCGCCACTCGCAGTCTGCACTATTGTTTTAAAATACGTTCCGAAACAAAATATAACGGACTTTTACCACAATGTTTATTGCAAAATGGTTTGGTTGACTTAAAGAAAAATAATTCTTCTCGTCATCAGAAACCGATATTTGGACAGCTAGTTTCTTTTTTCGATTTCACCAAAGAAATTGTGCAAGGTCACTTTCAATTTTCGAATAGCGTGAAAATCCAGAAATATACGTTCAGAACGGAATATACTTATTTGTTGACAAAATTGTGTACATGCATGTAGATGTACAATGCGCATAGTACAATGTACACACATGTACATTCACCCACCTGCCCCATGGTACTTGTATGCAAAACCTCTACATATGCATGTGCACTGTTTTGTTGGACATGCAAAATTTAAGGATGAATTCTATTTTGTGGTCTTGTCGAAATTGGAGTTTACGTTTTGAGTCGATTTTTCGAGTTTGCATTTACTTTTTGAGCTTTCAGTTGAATTTGTCAGTCAATGTTGCAGCTTTTTACCCCTTGAAAGAGTAGCAACTCATGTTTTTAAAAGATGTTAAGTCCAAAACGTCATAGATTGCACCACATTCAGATGTCGTTGAGGGGGGGGGGGTCGCGTCAGAGGGAGGTAGAAGGCATGTGCTTTTGGTTTTTTTGAGGGGGGGGGGGTTCACGACTTTCGAATGTTATGGTTTTTTTTTTATATTTCCAGCAAGACCTCCATAAAAGGAAAGGATAAAATACCTTGGCTATTGTCCATTGTAAGTTGTTATCAAATCCCTGATTTATTTTCAGCCCTACCTATTCATCGGAAACATACATCACAGAGCACCGTATGGTCGCCTCATGAATCTTATCAGGCCATCGATGGACAGACGTATACCTTCTCGCGCACAGGTAAGAGCAATGAGAAATACGTCTGCATTTGCTATGACCCCATGTCATCATCTACTTCGTTTCTCTAGTCACCTTCGGCATTCTCAAAATCAATGACACAGTACCAACACTGTGCTTCTGCTTCCAATCTAATCTAATCTAATTTAATCCTGCACCATGTCCCAAAGGACGTTGGCTCCACCAGTTTTCGCTCTCTACTCATGTTTGTCTTGCGCTTTGCGGTGTTCTAAATAGAAGGCGCTGTTTAATGCTGTGATTTTCCCATCTCTTCCTTGGCCTATCCCGTCTATTTTTCCCAGTCACTGTTTCGATCAGGACTCGTTTGGAAACTCTGCTGTTTGCTATCCTCACTATTTTACCAAACCAGGCAAGTTGGATTTATTTATATGAATAAGGTGATTAACTCCGGTGGATTGCCGGCAGCCGAAATTCTGCTCCACACCTCGTCATTTCGCACCTTGTCTTGGCAAGAGATGTTCAGGGTTTTGCGATAGGAGTGCATCTTTTTCAGCCGTCTTGATAGTCCAAGCTGCTGAGCCATATAGGAGAACAGAATGGACGAGTGCATTTACAAGACGCAGCTTCGTTTTCTGTGAGACATCTTTGTCTTTCCAAAACCTCTTAATACACATTTAACAAAATGGCCGACTGCAGGGTTGTCAATGCGGGTGGGGTTTGGCAAAATGTTCCACTCCCACTCAAAATGTTCCACTTCTTGCTACGCCCATGGCTACTTCCCTTCAACCAATCTCCATCCCTATACCCATCCCTATCCCCATCCCCATCCCCATCCCCATCCTTCTCCCTATCCCCATCCCCATCCCTATCCCCATCCCCATCCTCATCCCAATCCCCATCCCTATCCCAATCCCCATCCCCATCCCAATCCCCATCCCATCCCTATCCCCATCCAAATCCACATCCCCATCCCCATCCCCATCCCCATCCATTTCCCCATCCCTATCCCAATCCCCATCCACATTTCCATCTCCACCCCCATCTCCATGCCTATGCCCATCCCTATCCCAATCCCATCCCCATTTATATCCCTGCTCCCATCCCTACCCCATCCCTATCCCCATCCCAATCCTCATCCATATCCCTACCCCATCCCCATCCCCATACCCATCCCAATCCCCATCCCTATCCCCATCCCCATCCCCATCCCTATACCCATCCCCATCCCCATCCCCATTTTCATCCCTATCCCAATCCCCATCCCCATCCCCATCCCTATCCCTAGCCCCATCCCCATCCCCATCCCCATCCCCATTTTCATCCCTATCCCAATCCCCATCCCCATCCTCATCCCCATTTTCATCCCTATCCCAATCCCCATCCCCATTCCCATCCCTATCCCTATCCCCATCCCCATCCCCATCCCCATCCCTATACCGATCCCCATCCCCATTTTCATCCCTATCCCAATCCCCATCCTCATCCCCATCGCCATCGCCATCCCCATCCCCATCCCTATCCCCATCCCCATCCCCATCCCTATCCCCATCCCCATCCCCATCCCTATCCCTATCCCATCCCCATCCCCATCCCCATCCCAATCCCAATCCCCATCCCCATCCCCATCCCCATCCCCATCCCCATCCCCATCCCTATCCCTATCTCTATCCCCATCCCTATCCCTATCCCCATCCCCATCCCTATCCCCATCCCCATCCCCATCCCCATCCCTATCCCCACCCCATCCCTATCCCCATCCCTATCCCTAACCTCATCCCCATCCCCATCCCCATCCCCATCCCTATACCGATCCCCATCCCCATTTTCATCCCTATCCCAATCCCCATCCTCATCCCCATCTCCATCGCCATCCCCATCCCCATCCCCATCCCCATCCCCATCCCCATCCCTATCCCCATCCCCATCCCCATCCCTATCCCTACCCCATCCCCATCCCCATCCCCATCCCAATCCCAATCCCCATCCCCATCCCCATCCCCATCCCCATCCCCATCCCTATCCCTATCCCCATCCCCATCCCCATCCCCATCCCTATCCCTACTCCCATCCCAATTCCCCTCCCCATCCCAATCCCTATACCGATCCCCATCCCCATTTTCATCCCTATCCCAATCCCCATCCTCATCCCCATCGCCATCGCCATCCCCATCCCCATCCCTATCCCCATCCCCATCCCCATCCCTATCCCCATCCCCATCCCCATCCCTATCACTACCCCATCCCCATCCCCATCCCAATCCCCATCCCCATTCCCATCCCCATTTTCATCCCTATCCAATCCCCATCCCCATCCCCATCCCTATCCCTACTCCCATCCCAATTCCCCTCCCCATCCCAATCCCTATACCGATCCCCATCCCCATTTTCATCCCTATCCCAATCCCCATCCTCATCCCCATCGCCATCGCCATCCCCATCCCATTCCCTATCCCCATCCCCATCCCCATCCCTATCCCTAACCTCATCCCCATCCCCATCCCTATCCACATCCCCATCCCCATCCCTATACCCATCCCAATCCCCATCCCCATTTTCATCCCTATCCAATCCCCATCCCCATCCCCATCCCTATCCATAGCCCCATCCCCATCCCCATCCCCATTTTCATCCCTATCCCAATCCCCATCCCCATCCCAATCCCCATTTTCATCCCTATCCCAATCCCCATCCCCATTCCCATCCCTATCCCATGGTTACTTCCCTTCAACCAATCTCCATCCCTATCCCCATCCCTATCCCCATCCCCATCCCCATCCTTCTCCCTATCCCTATCCCCATCCCTATCCCCATCCCCATCCTCATCCCAATCCCATCCCTATCCCAATCCCCATCCCCATCCCCATCCCCATCCCATCCCTATCCCCTTCCCTTCCCCATCCCTAATCCACATCCCCATCCCCATCCATTTCCCCATCCCTATCCCAATCCCCATCCACATTTCCATCTCCACCCCTTCTCCATGCCTATGCCCATCCCTATCCCAATCCCATCCCCATTTCCATCCCTACTCCCATCCCTACCCCATCCCTATCCCCATCCCAATCCTCATCCATATCCCTACCCCCATCCCCATCGCCATCCCCATCCCTATCCCAATCCCAATCCCAATCCCCATCCCCATCCCCATCCCCATCCCTATCCCCTTCCCCATCCCCATCCCTATCCCTACTCCCATCCCAATTCCCCTCCCCATCCCCATCCCCATCTCTATCCCCATCCCTATCCCTATCCCCATCCCAATCCCTATTCCCATCCCCATCCCCATCCCTATCCCCACCCCATCCCTATCCCCATCCCTATCCCTAACCTCATCCCCATCCCCATCCCTATCCCCATCCCCATCCCCATCCCTATACCCATCCCCATCCCCATCCCCATTTTCATCCCTATCCCAATCCCCATCCCCATCCCCATCCCTATCCTTAGCCCCATCCCCATCCCCATCCCCATCCCCATTTTCATCCCTATCCCAATCCCCATCCCCATCCTCATCCCCATTTTCATCCCTATCCCAATCCCCATCCCCATTCCCATCCCTATCCCTAGCCCCATCCCCATCCCCATCCCTATACCGATCCCCATCCCCATTTTCATCCCTATCCCAATCCTCATCCTCATCCCCATCGCCATCGCCATCCCCATCCCCTCCCTATCCCCATCCCCATCCCCATCCCTATCCCCATCCCCATCCCCATCCCTATCCCGATACCCATCCCCATTTTCATCCCTATCCCAATCCCCATCCTCATCGCCATCGCCATCGCCATCGCTACCCCACCTCCATCCCCATCCCCATACCCATCCCCATCCCCATCCCTCTCCCCATCCCCCTCCCCCCCCCCTCCCCATCCCCATCCCCATTTCCCTCCCCCTCCCCCTCCCCATCCCCATCCCCATCCCCTTTGCCATCCCCATCCCAATCCCCATCCCCGTCCCCATCCCTATCCCCATCTCCATCCCAATCCCCATCCCCATCTCTATCCCCATCTCCATCCCCATCCCTATCCCTATCCCCATCCCCATCCCCATCCCCATCCCTATCCCTTCCCCCATCCCAATTCCCCTCCCCATCCCAATCCCTATACCGATCCCCATCCCCATTTTCATCCCTATCCCAATCCCCATCCTCATCCCCATCGCCATCGCCATCCCCATCCCCATCCCTATCCCTATCCCCATCCCCATCCCTATCCCCATCCCCATCCCCATCCCTATCCCTACCCCATCCCCATCCTCATCCCAATCCCAATCCCAATCCCCATCCCCATCCCCATCCCCATCCCTATCCCTATCCCCATCCCCATCCCCATCCCCATCCCCATCCCTATCCCTACTCCCATCACAATTCCCCTCCCCATCCCCATCCCTATACCGATCCCCATCCCCATTTTCATCCCTATCCCAATCCCCATCCTCATCCCCATCGCCATCGCCATCCCCATCCCCATCCCTATCCCCATCCCCATCCCCATCCCTATCCCCATCCCCATCCCCATCCCTATCCCTATCCCTATCCCTATCCCTATCCCCATCCCCTCCCCATCCCTATACCCATCCCAATCCCCATCCCCATTTTCATCCCTATCCAATCCCCATCCCCATCCCCATCCCTATCCCTAGCCCCATCCCCATCCCCATCCCCATCCCCATTTTCATCCCTATCCCAATCCCCATCCCCATCCCCATCCCCATTTTCATCCCTATCCCAATCCCCATCCCCATTCCCATCCCTATCCCTAGCCCCATCCCCATCCCCATCCCTATACCGATCCCCATCCCCATTTTCATCCCTATCCCAATCCCCATCCTCATCCCCATCGCCATCGCCATCCCCACCTCCATCCCCATCCCCATCCCCATCCCCATCCTCATTTTCATCCCTTTCCCAATCCCCATCTCCATCCCCATCCCTATCCCTATCCCAATCCCCATCCCCATCCCTATACCCATCCCCATCCCCATTTTCATCCCTATCCCAATCCCCATCCCCATTCCCATCCCTATCCCTAGCCCCATCCCCATCCCCATCCCTATACCGATACACATCCCCATTTTCATCCCTATCCCAATCCCCATCCCCATTCCCATCCCTATCCCTAGCCCCATCCCCATCCCCATCCCTATACCGATACACATCCCCATTTTCATCCCTATCCCAATCCCCATCCTCATCGCCATCGCAATCGCCATCCCCATCCCCATCCCCACCTCCATCCCCATCCCCATCCCCATACCCATCCCCATCCCCATCCCCATCCCTCTCCCCATCCCCCTCCCCATCCCCCTCCCTATCCCCATCCCCATTTCCCTCCCCCTCCCCCTCCCCATCCCCATCCCCATCCCCTTTGCCATCCCCATCCCAATCCCCATCCCCATCCCCATCCCTATCCCCATCTCCATCCCAATCCCCATCCCCATCTCCATCCCCATTCCCATTTCCATCCCCATCCCCATTTCCATCCCCATCCCCATCCCCATCCCTATTCCCATCCCCACCTCCATCCCCATCCCCATACTAATTGCTCTCACTCCTGTGCCCCTTCCCTCCCATGCTGTCCCTATGTCAGTCCTCATGCCCACCCTCCCCTTCCTAATCCCCTGCCCTTGCCTCTCCGACCGCTCGGATTTAATTATAATTTACTGATTTCGTCCGGTGTGGACCTAATAAATCGCTGGAGATTCCGCCGTGTGTCGATGTAGACGCCGCCATCTTTAAATGTATATCTCTGTAAACAAACTGCTCACAATAACCTGCAGCAGACCCCGGCGAGACGGAAAGCCGCTGGCAGCGGCTCAAACTAGGGTCAGAGGTTATACGATATAAATTGTGTAGACAAGGCACACGTCATGGGGATACCCTGTTTATTCACGACGACGTAAACCGAGCCGCTGCCAGCGGCTTTCCGTACGACTTGTACAATTGTTGTGTGCTGCTGTATGCGGCTCGCCGTAGCGAAAGAGTTGATGTGTCAGCTCATGGCAGTAAGCCAGTGAGCAAACTTTTCTCTCAAATGTCTTCAATGAACAAATGTTTGGGTTCATAATTTCAGCAGAAAAAAAACACATACAATGGACAATGTCTTACTGAAAGAACACCACTGCAAAATCACCCTTTGTTGTCTGGAAAAGCATGGAAAATTTGAAACGTTGAGAGAGGTGCTCTTTTTAGTAAAAGTAACCAGGGAACGTCAAGTAGTTTTCAGACTCATAAAGCGCGGTTCATACTCGGCGCAAAAGAGAACACAAATTGTGCCGTCATGGCAACTATTCACGTTTAAATTTGTAAAACATATTTCAACTCAGGCAAAGTTCGCAGCAAATGTTTCATGACGTCAAATTCGCTTCGCATTTGCATTCGCATGAAGTTTATGAACCGGAATTTAGAGGATTAGAAATAAGCACAAAACAAGTTCCTAATAAATATTCACTTCATGGACCCTTTAATATTCTTCCTTTCCTTCCTTCCAGATGATTATGATCCGCATCCTTGGTGGCTGCTTGACCTAGGTAGCAATCACAACTTGAGTAGAATCAACGTCACTCTCCGAAAGTATGGCGGGGGTAAATGTTCTCTACACTTCACCCCACGAATTATTATTCATTGAGGTTTTCTTTTTAGAAAGATATTTTTTTTGCAAAACTGTAATTTACAAAGTAGAACTGTCTTTTCCTCTCTAGGTTATCGTTTCACCGGGACGATAGTGCGAGCTGGACTGAGCCCCAACTTCACCGAGAACCTGCCGTGCGGCTCACCGGCTACCAGCGAACAGTCTCAGGATGGAGCCGAGATCCCGTTCCTGTGCGAGCCATCGCGGACGGCTAGGTATATCAGCTTGGACATCGATACCTCCATGCCCGGTGTGGATCCGAGAGAGGCATATTTGCAACTTGCCGAGGTGACGGTGGAAAACGTCACGTCTGGAGAGTGTGCTGGTAGGTGACATCAGTCGTTTGGTATTTCCAAGGTCACGCTTCAATAAAAAACAGAACTTTACAACCTACTTGCAAAATTTGCTTTGTGTAATTGTAATCTCCTCGGCCAAGGCGAAATAGGCAAATTGCTAATCTGTTAATTAAAAGACATGTGTTTTATAAGGTTGACAGTATAACCTAGGAAAAACTGTGTCAGGGACACAATTTCGTAGACAAACCAGACAAAGTTTTTTAGGGACAGAATGTCCGTCCACACCGGCATTGACATGATGTAGAAAAGGCCTATTGGGCCTTATGCACCAGTCGGCCCCGTTGAATTGAAATTGAGGTTACATCTAATTTTTTGGAACTTGTGAAGAGAAATGAAAGCAGTTAATTAATAATTAATTTCAGTCTGCTTTAATGAATAATTTAAAATGTGTAATATACACATCATAAAAGCCAGACTAAAAAAATGACAATAAATAAGGCTGCATTATGTCTGCATAAAGAGTCTGGCACCATCCAATTCAACAGATATCACTTAATGAAATGCATTCAGGGAATGGCCAACTCGTGCATCAGGCCCGTACATGTAGTTTACAATGCGCAGTGTAACCTCACATTAAAGATGTATTTTTCTCCACAATATTTTGTACACGTTCTTCTTCAAGCCATACACTTAACCAGAGATGGACCCTGATGATTTCCGTTACGATGACAACATCTTGCGTCACTACATATTAGAAGTGCATTTTGTTTCGAGTAGCTGTAATTTCTGAAGTACCAGTCCGATTGGGTTGAAACTTGGTATGCATATAGACAGGGGTGTGCACACGTGTGGTACATATGAAAATCAAGGTGATGTCCTCATGACGTCATCACATGTCATGTGATATCATATTAAATGGACAATTTTCTAAGGTCTATATCTCAAGAACCATAGACGCGATTTGCATGTGCATATACCGGGATGTATCATTGATAGAAATTAAAGTGACATCAGCATGATGTTTTCTATTAATGGCACATATCTACAGCATTATAATGTTCGATTTGTTTGTAACTTTACACCGAGATAATAATATACATTTAGATGGAAATTTAAGTGACTTCATGGTGTATTCATTGCGTCGGTTGTCATTGTTTAAATTGTTGTCAAAAACCTGATTCATTTCAGCCCTCCCTGTTTATGGGAAAAATACATCACAGAGCTCAACATGGGACGCTCACCCTTCTTATAAGGCTATAGATGGACGGAAATATACCTACACGCACACTGGTAAGAACAATGCGAATTATACCTCCGCGTTTGCTGTAACTTCATGTCATCGTCGAATTCGTCTCCCTCGTCACCTGCGTCATTCTCAAAATCAATGACTATGTACCAACTTTCTCCTCCCTCCACCATTTGCATCCTCATCAATCTCCTCAGTCCTCATTCCCGCCCCATGCCAACGTCCAGCCACCAAATCCCCCAATAATTCATTTTAATTCAATAGACATTTATTTACATTGGTAAGTTAATTAAACAAATGTATGGAGGCCAATTCACAGAAAGAAAAAGCGGAAGACAGTGATATAATAAATGCATTCAGAACGCCCCATTCTGACCCCTGGCCACTTTCAGATCCCCACCCCAAACCCATGCAGATCCCCGGCCACATTCTGTTTCCCGCCCTATCACCATACTGATTCCATACTGATCCCCTCCCCATACTGAAATATGTCACTATCATACTGATGCCATTCCATTTCCATACTCATGCCCGTTCCTATCGCCATACTGATCCACCTTCGCATCCCAATACTGATCCACATCCCCCATTTTCTTCCCCATACCAATCCATGTCTACATATCAATCCGGTCCCCATCCTTATACTAATCCCCACCACTATCATTATACGGATCCCCATCCCCATCCAAACACTGATCTCCGTGCGCATCTCCGTAATTTGATATCCTCCTCCCCATGCTGAACCTGTTCCAATCAGCATACTAATTCCCATTATAATCCCTATATACTTTTTCCTGTCCCCATCCAATACCCATCGCAACACTTATCAACACAGATCGCAATGTGATCCCCGTCCTCATACCCATCCTGATCTCCGTCCCCATTCCTTCACTGATCATTCCCTCACCTGATCAAGCAAATCTTCTCCTCTTCCGAATGCCCATACTTAATACCCATCCCAGGCTGATCCTCTTCCCCATCCCCATACTGATCCCCGTCCCTATCCCAAAACTTATCCCCGTCCGTATCCCCACACTGCACTGAATCCGTTCATATCCCCACACTGACCCCCGTCCCTATCCAAATACTGGCCCCTGTCCCCATCCCCATACTGATCCCATCACCCACTGACCGTTACCCCCAATGCCCTCTTCCCTCCCCTGCAATCCCAGGTCCCCTCTCCACGTACACCTCCTGTCCATCACCATCCCCCTTCACAATCCCTTTCCCTTGCCTCTCCGTCCCCATTTCCAATCTGATCCTCGTCCCCATCCCCATTATTATCCCCATCGCCCACTGATCGTTATCCCAATGCCCTCTTCCCTCCCTGCCATCCCAGGTCCCATACCCACGTGCACCTCATGTCCATCACCACGTACCTCCCCTTCCCAATCGCTCCCCATTGCCTCTCCGTCCCCATCGCCTTGCATCCCAACTGACACGATCGTTATCATTTTCACCATTGTTAGCTTTCGCCACCCTCAGCATCAACGTCACCACTTTGTTCGCAGTTGTTAAAAATACACAAAGTACATTTGAATTGAAAACATTTTCTTCCTTTCCTACATTTCAGATGCTAATGATCCGCATCCCTGGTGGCTGCTGAAACTAGGTAGCAAGCACTGCTTGGGTAGAATCAACGTCACCCTCCGAATGAATGGATGGGGTAAAATTGCTTAAAGACCAGTCACTTTGATATTGCAAATTTTTACTAATTTCAAAATGTATATGCATTCAAAATAATCTGTAATGTATACAAACTAAATCAGGAGATTTTGAGAATCATCCAGAGATAATTATAAATATCATATATATATCAGACATTCTGATAACCATGTCTGTACATAATACGTCACCGTTTTCACGAAGAGCCACATATGTCAAAAATTACCATTTTTTCGATTTTGATTTTTTTCCATATTTTGCTTTAAAACAATGTACTTAACCATTTTGACATGTTTCTGTAAGCAAAGCATCATTAATTTCCAAGTTACATTAATGTTGCAAGAGTCCAAAATCTCGATAATTGAATTTTGCGTTTTCACGAAGAGCCACATACATTTTGGCCCTTTGAACGCGTACAAAACCCATTTCACGGAAATACGTAAAAGTAGGTCAAATGAGATTTGCGTTTTCACGAAGGGCCACATATCTTTGTTACATTTTCAGCTGCGCGCGAGTACTCACGCGCGCCTATGGAAATACACATTGAACAGAAAGGGCCAATATGTCAGAAACCTGAATTGCGTTTTCACGAAGAGCCACATATCTTTACTAATTAAGTTTCACTAATTAACTGCTGATTTAAGTCTTGTTACTGGGTTCATGTAAAAATTCAGCTCACACAGAATAGTGTGATGGTCCTTGCTTCACAAAGTTGTTGCAAAGTGGTATTTTTTGCAGTTTTAAAATAGGAGAAACTTCTTTTGCGATTATCTCGAAAACGCTTCTTCTTCAAAATCGACATATGTGGCTCTTCGTGAAAACGGTGACGAATAAAGTTGAACTGTTTTCTCTTTTTTTAGGTTTTCGTTTCATCGGGGCGATAGCCCGAGCTGGACTGAGCCCCAACTTCAACGAGAACCTGCCGTGCGGCTCACCGGCTACCAGCGAACAGTCTCAGAATGGAGCCGAGATCCCGTTCCTGTGTGAGCCACCGCGGCTTGCTAGGTATGTCAGCTTGGACATCAATACTTCCATGCCCGGTGTGGATGCAGCACGTGCATTTCTGCAACTTGCCGAGGTGGCGGTGGAAGAGTACACGTCTGGAGAGTGTGCTGGTAGGTAGACTTGATATCAAGCCGGCAATCTGGCCGGGTTTAGTCCGCCTGCACCGCCGTGCAGCTCACTGCACCGTACCACCGGAGCTGACAACCGCACACCGTCTTAGTTTTACGTGTAGCGCGCGGTATGCGGCAACGATTCTAGTCTGATTCCCTGCCCCCATTGTCCTTTGGATTTCAAATATGGGGACAGGTAGCTAGCGGTGAATCTTTCATACATCAGGAGGCATCCCTCCTGATGTATGCAAATGTATGCATGACGAGTACAGGTCTGAATCCCGCCTCCTGAATTGAACATTACAACCGTAACGTTTGCCCGAAACAGATCCTTTTGCAAAAATGACAATAGCCGTGCCACCATTGTTCAATTTCGGATGTGATTACCATCGATTTTTTTTGCTGAACTCGAAAGTGTCTCTGACAAATATTAATAAAGAGAGGGAGAGAGAAAAATTACTGCTCAGTATTTAAAACCTATGCAGTTGAAAAAGTTACCTCCATGGAGAGTGGAGACACTGATGATTTTGCGTACTTTAGGTGGTAAGACAAGAGTGAGTTTTTCAAAAAGCGTGTGTTGGATCACCGTCCATGCACAGTGATTTGGAATATAATCATAATTCGCGCTAGGTACCGGTCTCCACATATTGGGGGGGGGGGGGACCAGGGAAACAGTCTACAACGATTCCTGCATCCTCGGTCCCATATGCGTGCTCAAAAAATTGAACGGAGAAGCATTCTGATTAGATTAGCTATAGGAGGATATGAATATTTATATTACACGTACCTAACATTGACGTGTCTCGATGTAGGTGGTGAATGTTTCACCAGTACCGGTGCCACACACATAGCCTGGAGCGAATGGAGTGCTTGAGAAGCGAAAGCTTATTCCTGGGCCGTTTGGAATTCTATGCATCACAGGGATATATTATGGCATGAAATAAGGTGCCGTAGACACCGAATGATTAGAAAACGCCGCCTAGCTAGAAACCTTAATTAGACCCCCAGGAACAAGAAAAAAACATGTTGGCAAAATACTGAGTGTTGCAGATGGCGGCCATCTTGAATTTCAAAATGGACGTCATTTTAGGATCATTTTCAACTTGTGAATGTCATATTATGAAATTAATCTTGGTGGCCTTACACCCCTAATTGTAAATATCAAGGGTTTAAGATTGACTGTTTTAATTTTCATCAGAAAACCAATGAATGACAGCCATCTTGCTTTTCAAAATGGCCGCCACGTTTTGTTCTCTGGCCGCCACGAAATGTTCTCCACGAAATGTTCTCCTTCCAATGTCTCCAAAAATTCGTTTGGCCAAAAGCACCTAAAATTTTAAACAATGAACCTCAAAATTGAAATAGCGATGTAATTGATTGTTTTATACATGTACAATGAAAGATATTATAGTTACAAAATTACCATAGAGGGCGACATTGTAGATGTGTATAGACTATATTTACACACGCAGCACATGTAATTGGACAAAAGTTTACTGGCATATTGAAGAAAAGTGCAGTGATGAAGAAGATGAACCACTTTAATCAAGCAAACAAGCTATATCAACTTTGGCGGGAAAGTCAGCGAGTTTGTCAAAACCACAACTGTGCAGTAAACCAACGATATATTCTTTACCAAGAAAGAGTCGAATTTCAAGACCAATGTATGGTGATAACAGCATTAGCACTGCAATCCAATAAATTAATATATTGCTTTCTTTTTTGGACGAAACATGTTTTAGTGTCATTGCGTTTAAATAGCAATATTCCCTAAACGGATTGAACAATTCCAGTATTTTTTTTAACCAAAAGTAGCTGATGAAATTGGCTCTCCGGTAATTATTATTTTTGGTGCTACATAGTTTTTTTTTGTTTTTTTTAAATATGAAACATATTTTTTGAGGTTTGGGTTCCGATTTTTGTTACTTACCCGTAGCTCGATCATACGAGCAGCATCTGACATTGGTGGTAAATAAAGTAATATGTAGTTAGGGCCCAATCTTAAGTACATCTAGTATTTATTGGTTTGACACCTTTAGGACATTTTGACGAACTTTATGTATGCTTTGGGCAAGGGCGGATCCAGAACACAATTTCTTTTGGGGGGGCCCAAAATCGTTTTGTGTATTCCAAAAAGTGGGTCAAAAAATTACGGCGTGGGGTTCGGGGCCCGCTTAAGGGCCCCAAATTTTTTTTGGATTCTCGATGCTCTGTGGTGCGATCTGAGGCAATTTCTGACCACTTTAGCCAATGTTTTGTTAGAAAAGATTGTTGTGTACTCATTGCCTGCCTTTATTGCGACGTCACATAAACAAACCAACAATTGGTTTCGGGGGGTATTTTTTTTTGGGGGGGGGGGGCCCGGATCCGCCCTTGGCTTCGGGTAGGTTTGATACGAGTTATGTTTTCAAATTTGTTTTCTTTTTCCAGCTCCTGGTTATTTGGGATGTTTTGGGGACGCTGAATATCGTTCCCTATCGGTCGGCCCAGCAGCCACAGAATATGAACAGTCGGTAGAGTGGTGCTTCAGAAACTGTTTGGAACCTACGGAGTATAAATATGCGGGAATGGAATACAAATACGAATGCTGGTGTGGGAATGACAACTACGATAAACACGGTAAAGAGCCGGATTCCGATTGCAAATATTTGTGCCCCGGAAACAGCAATCAGATCTGTGGAGGCAAATGGCGCATATCCGTGTACACAGGTGAGTAGAAAAAAATAACCAACTGAACACATTTTACAGTTCATTCAAATGTACTGTGGATTTTCATTCAAAGCCAGTTGACTACATCACAACTCCTCATAAATCCATCATAAATCATCCAGTCCTACGTCATGTCACAAACTATTGAAATAAAATGAGACAAGGGCATTCCTTTGTCAACATTCATCCAATGTTAAGTCCCAGTCACACATTCACGGTTTGTAGCTAAACGGATCTCCACGGTTTGAAATTCGTGATAAAGTGTGGGAGTACCGTATTCATCCTTGGTACATCCGTGGTTATACGTCATCTTCCTTGGGTATTCGTGGAAAGGCTACGGGAGTTTAAAACTGTTCATAACTTCCGTGGTAAACCGTCATGAACATTAATCCGTAGTGCAACCGTGGGACATCCGTGGGACAACTGTACTTAGGCCTAAAAAAAAAAGTGTTATGTTGGCGTAACCCGACCGACCCTAAAAATGCGGCCGACCCTGGATTTTTTTTTTTTTTTGAAGGGAAGAAATATAATTAAAATCTATAGAAATGAATTTTAAATACGTTTTGAAACCATTTCTGACCGTTGACGATAGCGCGCGTGGAACTTTGGAGTGCACAATGTTTTGCACCTTCCTCTCCATGACACAACGAACATGCAGAAATCGCGCAGGCCTACAGGCAGTGTGCGTGCGGAGATCGATGCACCATGCATGCATGATAGATGCACATGTACATGTACAGTACACGTGTAGCCTCGTCCTAGACTGTTGCACGGCGCGAACTGCTACATACACTATTGAAAATACTTCGCTATTTATTCCATGTTAAAAAAAAATAGTTCATTATAATATAAATTATTTTAATTAATTTTTCACTATTTTACACGATAACAATTGATATATATTTATTCTAAAAATGGTAAACTATTCTGTAACCCCGGCGGCCGACGCGACCCGGCCGGCCCTCGGCCCGTGGTTAAGGTTACGCGCGTACGCCGTCGCATCATGGCGCCCGGTACCGAAGCGTACAGTGTTTCCATCAAGGGCAAATGGGGATCTTCGGTCATTTTCGACCGTTTAATGCGGACAAATTTGAGTCTAGAGCTGGGGTAGCCCGACTGCGTCTGGCCGTACAGTACTATCGCAAGCTCTGTAGTACGAGCTTGCGATAGTACTGTACAGCCAGACGCAGTCGGGCTAGAGTTCGGGGTAATCGCCCAGAGCTGTGCCGATGGTGTAAAAGCGGGTTACACCGTGCTAAAAATACAAACTTCAAAGGAAGAATCGGGTCCATATAAAGATGTTGATGCAGATGAAACGGCTAACATTTTGTCTGATTTTGGATTCCGCTTTTTGATATGTACCTTTGGAAAGGTTGATGATGAGCCTTGTTTTCTTTTGTTATCGTGTACTTCACCGGCTTAATGTCATTTTCGTTGCTGGGATTAAAAAAAAAAAAACCGACCTACCTACCCTATTTTTTCTGGCCCGTTACGCCAACATAACTTTTTTTTTTTTTAGGCCTTATTCGTAGTGTTATTCGTGGCTTTATTCGTTCATATTGGAGATTCGTAGCTCATTCGTGGTAGAAATCTCTACGATTTCTCTACGAATTTCCTACGGATATGCCAGGATGTGCTAGAGTTCTGCTAAAGTTGTACTACAAATGTTTAAGCTTTATTCGTAGGAGAAACTTGGTCATCCGTGGCCCAATAACAGACAACCGTGACGTTAGCGTCATTATTCTCAGTAATACCGTCGATATTCTTCACCAATCTGTCCATATTCTTGACAAAACCGTGATGTATTCGTAGAGAAACCGTAGATCAGTCGCGGCTATCCGTTCTGAAATCGTAGAAGATTCTTAAAACTTCAATTTCTCCATTAATCTCGACGGTTCATCGTGATCGATTGACTTTTGGTAAACCGTGGATATTCACATTTCAAAATCGTAAATGTGTGACTGGGGCTTAACTTTTGGCCGGACTTGTGAAGTAGCTTGCGGTTTACTTGCGAACGGAATTGTGATTGACTCATCAACAACATGGATCTCCTCATCAGAAGTTCACAAGATACGTATTATGTTGTCTTATTGCAGTATCACAAGGAGTTTGTAGTAACGACATAGGACTCCCCAGCAACGGAGACCACACCATCACCAACCCGCGTTCACTGTCTTACAATCTCATCAACTTTAAGTTCTTCGGGACTCGTGTAGATTTCTCCTGTGACCCTGGATATACCCTCCATGGAGCATCCAGCATTGAATGCATTGAGGCTGGCTACAACAACGTCACGTGGAGTGACTCTGTACCAACATGTGAAGGTATGCAATATGTAAAATGCATTTACCTATCATAATCAAAACAGAGTGAAACTAGACTGAACTACACAAAGTTTGTATTCGAAATAAAGAATACTGACTTCTTCGATTCAGACCTAAAGGTTAATATAGTTCAATTGAACTTCATTGGAATGTACGTATGAAGAGGCTCGTTGATCACAATAGGCGTACGTATATAGAGACCGGGGAGCGATTTTTTTCCCAACCGACATTCTGCTTTCCATCTTCTGATTGGTCCATTGTATGCATATCTAATGCCTTGTTTTCCATAACACAAACCCAAGATAGGCTTAACGTCTTGCGAGAAATGTTCCTGCCACTTAACTTATTGAAAAGGCAAAATAAGAAGAAGTGCAAAACGCTGACTGGGATTCGAACTCGGATCACCTGATTAGAAGTCAGGACTTCTTCCAACCAGTCCACAAATGAGCTGCCAATCGTCGGTGATTTAAACACTATTATTCCTTGTTATATAATTTATTTTCTAAATTCCCTGGACTTTCACGAATATGCATAACACAGGGAGAGCGCCCTATTTTGATATTGTCAGATCCGGGAGCGTATTTTTTTTCATAGAAGGGCTAGGGCCAAGTCATGCATTTCCTTGAATCATTGCATGACACTTGAGGTTTTAGTTCTCGCTTTCTCTCAAATCAAAATTATCTTAAAGATCAATTTGGATAAGAAAAATAGTCGACGAAAATGAGCAGCGACGACGTGGATTCGAACCAGGTATGGTTGTTTCCATAGCTCATCTCGCCACGTTCCCAATAGGCTACTCTACCTACTAACAATGCTCTTGATATCGTTGTATTGTTCTCATGAATAAACATTCTGGCCAGATCGAAATTACTGAATTATTCATGATTTGGTCCCTACCGTCCTGGGAATAAGAAATTACGCGACCGAAGTGTTTGGGGGTTCACATTGGCTATTTCACAAATGATTTGCTATTAAGCTCTGTGGTGATTAAATCTCTATTTATTTTACATATACATGTAGATAATGTTTGTATCAACCCAAACCCTTGCCAAAATGGCGGCACGTGTATCCCACAGTCCACCGGTGATTTCTATAACTGTTCCTGCCCCGCCGGTTTTAGTGGAGGGGATTGCCAAAGTGAGTACATTGTCAGATTTTAGGCTTTGCATGGTGGGGTATTTGTATCACTCATTAGTTTTAGTTTTGTTCTAAAAGAACTTGTCTTTGGTCTCAACGTTTCGGCTAGCCTGCTTTAGTCATCGTCAGGAGGACAAGTTCTTTTCAGAACTAAAAAGTACCATGCTATGAAACTAGGGACAAATATGTGCAACAGTGATTGAAATAGTAGTTACTTTTCTTGAAATTGTTCAAGGCACCAAGTAGTAGTTTTTGCAGTTTTAAAATTGGAGAAACTTCTCTTGCAATTATCTCGAAAACGGTCTTTTTTAAAAATCCACATGTCCGTCCTCTTGTGATATAGTGACGATATATAAAGTCACTCGCGTAGAATTGTGTGTTTTGAGTGGGTACTTAATATATATATTCGAATCACCATCGGTCTGTCTTTTAAAGTTCACGACATCTCCAATCAGTTCATGTTGTCTCAGATAGCAAGACTTAGTAGTAATTTTAGAAAGCTTTTGTCCTCCCACCAAAACGCTAGTTGATTCAAAAACACTAATACTGTTAGAACAGAAATAAAACACACCGATAGCTTAAATATATATATATATACATTACTTACTCACTATATTTAACCAATTTTACATGTTATCACCCACATCATTTGCATTTGTATGTCTGTTTGAAGTACTTTGTTGAGTTCTCTTATTACACATTATATTCTTCATTTTTAGCGCATTAGGTATGTTAGCCACATAGCTTGTTTTAGCCATGAAAATAATCTGGTTCCTGTTCATACATGTGTACTTACTAACCTTGGTCTTTCCACTGACTATTTATATTGCCGAGTATGATATGCATTCATGTAAAAAAATCTTGTATAATTAGTCGTCATACTCATTCTAGAAAGATCCAAATCTCTTTGCTTCCATGTTGAAAGATTTAATGTGTGATGTATCGTGATAGATTTAGGTTGAATGAAATTTATGTTGACTCCGATCGTGGAGATAACCAACTTAATGAACATGAACTCATTTTGAGTCTCTAAAGTATCGTGTCAAATACGATTCGGATTCCTGATCAACTTTGACCTTGGACTTTTAAGAATGTACTCTAACCATTCAGAAGACAAGTTTAAAAAGAAGTTAAAACCAAGATTTAAAACTTATTGAAGGTGAAATGTAATCGATTATGTTTTTTGGGTTTTTTTCCTGCAGACGCTATTGCAAACACCACGACGATCAATGTTGTTGTTGTCATTGTCGTTGTCGTCGTCGTCTTGATTGTCGTGCTGGTCATTGTCGTGGTTTGCTTTGTCAAAAGGTCACGGCGCAAGCGCAGAGGCAGCCGGCTGTCTGCAGTCGATAGAGGGCGTGGACAGGAGCTCATCCAAAAGGTGCTGGGTAGTGTCTAAAGACGTCTTATTTTGTTTTTATCTATCTTGTATTACATCCGAAAAAAAGTGATGAGAAAATCACTGGTGACTATGCAGTGTCTAAAAAGCAGCTTCTAAATAATGACAGATTCTGTCTTTTAAGCCTGACGAGAAACTCAGACAATTTTTCAGAACGAATCAACGATCCCTTTTTTACTCTTTTGGGTCAAAATAACTCTTCTGTCAAGATTTCCGGGTCAAAATGTTGGAGTTTGAGGGGTGATGTGGTCCAATAGTTACGGTGTTCGACTAGTGTGTTGTGGTACATGGGTTCGAATCCTGACGGGAACACGGTGCTTGTGCTCTCAGCTTGAGCAAGGCGCTTTACCGTTATTGCCTCGTCCTTCGGATGGGACATGAAGCCGTTGGTCCCATGTGTTAAAGAACCCACGTTAAATGAAGGGGTTTCTTGCAGTTGCTGCCATATGCCACACAGCATTTAAACCTTTTAAAAGGTGCTACATAATGGGTCTCATATTTCTCATGAACTTCATTACCTGTCTTTAATAATAGTCATATTTACCAGCGCTTTGAGTACCTAATTGTTGGTAGATACCTTTGTAAATCTAGTCAGAATGTCGAGCAATATCTTATGTGATTATGCCAAAAGTTGTCACATTTTAAATCATCCTAATTATGCCTTGTCAAGACCAGTTTCCACTTTTTGAGAATGCACATGCCAGAGTTGAAATTGGTTCGACGCTTTGCGGACTCACAACGTAAGAACGTGCATGTCGTCAACAATTTCGCCCTAGAAAGTTCGATCTGACCTTGTTATTAACTCGGAAACTGTTTAAAAGCACAATGTCCGTTCCATTTTGACGATTTTTTTACCGTCTTGCAGAAATTGTCGAATGTTTATTTGATTGACACTCTCCAAGCATCGACATCGAAATTAAATGGACCGGCCAAGGAGTTCCCGCGGGACAAACTGCACATCCTCGGCCAGTTAGGCAGCGGCTCGTTTGCTGTGGTCTACAAGGCCGAGGCAGAGGGAATCATCCGTAGGGGAACCAATACGACGGTGGCTGTCAAGATGTTGAAAGGTACGGCATTTTCATAGGCCTAAAGTACTACACAGATTTGTAGTTATTGGAGGGACTTTGATAGTCTTTCATTGACTATTAATGAGATAACGACATTTGAACAGTTGACCACTCTGCAATATAGCGGGGTCAATTTTCAGTCACAAGCACTGTGAAGAGTGTACGCGAATCAAAGGTGGGCGGAGCAGGGGTGGAATATTGCAATATCCGGACCGGTCCATTCGAGTCAAAGCAAGCTTGTCGACGATGGTTGGACAAATTTAGTCCACTTTACGCTGAAAAAGTGCGACGTCACCCTCCCCCCCCCCCCCCCCCGTTGGCAAAGTTAGGACAATGTTCACGTACGCTTAACATATGTGGCGATCACAGACTGCAATTTTTTACTGTTTACTTTTATAGAACAGTTTCACAAATTCGCGGGTACTCTACCCGAAAATGATTCACTGCCTTTCAGTAGATTATCACCAAACCAGTCACACCCAGAGTTGTGCTTATTTTTGCCTCGAAATCCTTCTTACAAAATTGCACCTCAAACAGCCTTTTTTTTCTTCACTTTTCTGACACAAAAATACTTGTTCCTCTACTGTTTAGAATGTGCTACACCCAACGATCAGAGTGATTTCAAGAAAGAGTTGCGACTGTATTCCATGTTGGACCGACATCCCAATGTCCTGTCTATGCTCGGATACTGCACTGATAAAGGTACAATTCGAATAATGTACCAAAAAGTTGCATCTCCAATTTGATGAGTTTCGATAAGTTTTGAAAATTGAAACAATACGGGTTGAAACCTGACTGCAATTATGTCTTAAAGTGGCCGACCTAGTGAGTGAGTGTACATCAGGGTGAGTCAAAAGAAAAGGAAACCCAAATGATGCCCCCTATTTCTAAAGAAGTTCTGCATCTATCGCTTTCCAGATATAGAATATGAAAGCCTCACAAATAAACTTTCTTTTCGTGAAAATAAATTAATTAAAATCGCTCATGTACTTTTACAGTTTTGGAATTTGGAACATAAACACCGTTTTTAACCTTGTCCACGGATCTCATTTATGGTATGCGTGATATTCCATTAAAAATGAAACCAGTCGTATCCTAAAATGCCATAATAATCCCATAAGTCTCTGTGGTAGCCAAGTAGAAGGCAGGACAAGACTATATAAAGCGTGCTAAGACATTATAAAGCGTGTGGCTTTTACATTGAAAGCAGCAGGTGTTTCTGAAATTAACGTTATGATAAGTGCCAATTATCATGGCTATGAGAGTGTTCTGATGTGCTTTTGATATGTGAAAAGTTTTGTTTTGCTGAAATATCACTTCCTTTGTTACTGATTCTTTCAAAAAACAATTGGAACACCCGTTTGGGTTCCCTTATTTTTTGAATCACCCTTTATTATACCCACAAAGTTAAAGTGAACTTGCCTTGACTGCCATGCTAGGCGTCTCATTTTGTGCATACTATCCGAATCAAGTTGTGAGTGAGAGCGGTTTTGACAACTCTTCGTCTATTCCTGCGAATTCACCAAAGGCGTAGCGCCCTCAGGTGGCATACATGCAGACGAGATGATTTGTACTTTTAACTAATTTTTGATGTCTTTCCCTCCAGACCCGATGTACATAATCCTGGAGTACGTTCCCTATAGAGACCTGCAGACCTACCTGCGACACATTCGGACGGGCACCGAACCCTTCTACCTGAAGAAAGAAGAGTTCAAGGAGAAGAAGGACCTGACACCGACGGAGATCCTGACTTTCGCATCTCAGGTGGTCAGGGGGATGGAGTATCTAGCATCGAAACAGGTGAGATCGCATGTAGATGTAAGGTCAATGGAGATAAATCAGTGGACAATGCGTCACTTTCAGTGTGCCTCGTTACCAAGATGCAGGATTAGTAGTTGTGCGTCCAGCTGGAGCTTTTGTGTGTAGTTAGTCATTAAGGATTATTAATCTACCAAGCAAATGCAAATTAAAAAACAACACACACAAACATTTCAACCTTAACAGACAACCCCCCCCCCTTCCCCCCTCCCCCCCCCCCAAAAAAAAAAGCAGCTTGCTTACAATACAAAAAGGCCGGTTATCAACTGAAACGCCTTGTTAATTATTTACAACTTGTTCTCAACTGATTATTTCTCACCACTTATTTTTTTTCCAATTTCTATATCATCCCCTTAGCATGATTTTGCTCTGGACGGGTCCCCTTTAACGCAGATTCACTCTCATTCTGATTGCTCTACAAACCAAACTTGTAACAATGCCTCTGTAGCATTAAGTACTGGTACTGATTTAAAAAGTTTGTCATTTTTTTGCCATATCACACAGACTCCACATTAATTCTTTCCCACACATTATCTTGGGTCCCTAGTCTGATGTAGTTTATTGTCTTGTCTTCTCACAGTGCATCCACAGGGACTTGGCGACCCGTAACATCCTCCTTGGCGAGGGATTGGTATGCAAGGTGTCTGACTTTGGACTGGCTCGAGACGTGGCCGAGAAAAGCCAGTACGAAATGCAATCACAGGTATACAACATAATTATCATTTAGTACACGCACTTTAGAGGCCACCCTCTGGTGGCTGGATCTTACTAGGAATCAGGTTGGCGCCTTGCGGCTTTCCATTGATACATCCAGAAATAGTCAGTTAAGAAAGGAAGCCAGCGCAGATTCCGAAAGTTTTAGTTGAGTAATATTCACTTCATGAAATCTCCAGAGAGGCACGTAAGTAAAAAGTAAAAAGTAAAAGAACGGCGCCTTCTGCTAATGCATCAATCACTTGCAAAAACATCAAGGGCTGTCAACTTCATAAGGCCTAATTTCCACATTGTGTTCTATAAAATCCAATCAAAGAGAGGTTCTACTTCACATTTGTGCGACCATAATTACTGCTTGGAATCCAATGAGAGTGAACCACATATCATCTCTTGAGGAGTTTCCCAGGAGAGATGCAAGATTTTGTTTGCGGTGACTATACTCAAGAAACAGTAGTGTGATTAACATGCTAACAACCTTGTATTGAATCTCCCTCGATCCAAGTGAGACGTGATAACCACCAGATTACAAACCTATTCAAAATCACTCGTCGCATCATCACAATAGATCCTAGTCACATCATGGCGAAACCGAAAACTATAGGAGGCCAGGGAGGGCAACAACAAACAATTTGAGAGAAAACATAAGATCATCAACATCAGCACTTGAACACTCGTTCTTTCTGAAAACCAAGGTATGGAAACGATCTTCATCAGACTGTTGTTTATTTGTACTCATCAGGGCAGGGTACCAGTTCGTTGGATGGCTCCTGAGTCACTGATTAGTAATATGTACACGAGCAAGAGTGACGTATGGTCTTTTGGTGTTCTTCTGTGGGAACTGGTTACGTTAGGTGAGTCGGAAACTCCGTTAAGTTTAGAAGTGTATTTGGGAGGCTCCTTTCTCATGTCTTGATACCGCTGTCATTATGACATTAGGACTGCTATGAAATCCTGTCTGTTTACCTTATATGAACTCGAACCGTCGCATGTGACTTACCACTGTCATTATCATGTTCACTTACGCATAAGCAGTACGACAAAAAAGTTCGTATTTTAGGAGTCTAACTTGTTCACTTAACCGCACCCAACAATTTGTTTCTGGCCAAATGTGGGCATCCTCAATGAGTGACTAGATTTTAGGGGTATAAAAAGTATAGGCCTGTTAATCACGTATTTAACTGAAGCACATTTTCAGATAGTAACTCAATGCCATTTTGAAAATGTATGGTTATAAAACGGTATCTTTGATTATAGCAAAACGCAAACTGACGTCACTATACCTTAAATTCACGACTGCTTCACCCCAAATTGCCCCAATATGGGGTTGTGACAGATCGATCAATAACTATTGCCTGACTCTGTACTCACGTTCTGTATCACCTTTTCATCAGGATCGCATCCATACCCCGGCATGTCATCGCAAAAGGTCATCGATGAAATAAAGCAGGGCTACCGACTACCTAAACCAGAGCATTGTAGCGACGACATGTAAGTCTAATTGGGTCGATCTGGGTCAGTAACTCCTTAATTATCTGCAATTGGTTGCCATTTTTTGTAGCTATTAAAAATACTCAGAGCAAGGCACTTTGCGCCATATATTGCTTCTTGCCACTGCAGTTTCTAAATACTTCACTGGCTTCCATCATTTAACGTACGGACCGTGCTCAAGACAACACTCAACATGTACAAAACCGTGCCCAACAAGTTCCCATACATTTCCGATGTTGTGGGCCTCAGCAAACCTGAACGGCAAGGTCTCCCCTGGGAAGTCAATTTGCTCATCCCTCGCACCACCACGAATAAAGGGAACCGTGCCTTCTCCGTTGCAGGGCCAAAAACATGGAACTCTATCCCCATCACCATCGGGGATGCATCACCTCTTGAACAGTTCAAGGGACTCGTAAAGAACACATTTGTTTTGATTTAATTTGTTTCCAATTCTGTTGATTTGTTTACAGCGTTTTGAATCCTTTCATTGGCAAAGACGCTTTGTAAATACCTGTTATTATTATCATTATCGTCAGCATGGGGTTGGTATTAATCGTATGTAGCATATTATTGTATCTGATTAAATGCGATTATGTGGCATTTGCAGGCCAGTGCACAAACAGGGAGAAAATTGCGGAGAAAAAAATGTGTTGGAAATATTTTAGTAAAAATGATAGTTCTCAGAGGATTGAAGGCTGGTTAGTAGATGTTTCGGTCTGTATGCTCCATTTATCATTAGAAACAGGACCAACTATTCGATGACAGTCAGTATATTGACCCAAAACAAAATCGAGATTTCACCTCAGGTTCTTCTGAAAACCAACAATCGACACAATTCAGTTCTTTCCTCACCAGTGTTTCCATCTTCCGTTTCTGCTATTATATCGTTATCATCAGGGATCAATTTTCATGTCTCTACACACTGAAATATATTTCTATTGCAGATACCAGATAATGATGGACTGCTGGCAGGAGAAACCTGAAGACAGGCCGGATTTCGCTGGTCTTCACACCACCATAGACGACATCCTTGCAGATGCAGCGGTGGGTATTCAGTTTCCAAGCAGGTGTACTGATCACCTGTCATTTTATTTCTCATATTTTCTGCCATAAGCATTCTGTCGCTGTATACAACCCTGATCGCACTCAGGAAAGTCATTCTTGTTATTACGACCGATCATGTTGCAACTTTTCTACTTCATGATCGACACACTGCAATGATTTATCAAAGTTTGGGCTTACTTCGTTGTTTATAAGCAGTATTTACGACAAGAACAAATACAATTTGAAAGGCATGTAACTATACGCGGACTCATCCTAATTCACGCTCGAAATGGAAGAAAAAACAACTTAATTACTATAAAGCTACTGATCAAGTTGCACAAAACAACGTTGAAAGCATGATACTTGCGTTTTTCCTAAATGTGATCTACATAATTTTTATCCGAAAACCTTACTTGGTTTAAAGATCTTTCTGGTACTAAACAACCCGCAAAAATAGTTGATCTCCAATGACATTTTTGAATAAAGAGTGCTATTTACGAAGTTGTGTTTCGTAATCAAATAATAGTGTGCACGGTTTTCACTCTTTCAACAAGTTTAATATTCACTGCGCCTATATGGTTTGCTTTTTTCGTGGTTCAATACTTATTTTTCGTTTATTTACAGGGTTATCTGGAGATGGGAAATCTTAATCCAGAAGATTACGTGTACCTGAAACCTGGCCAAGGTTCGAACAGCATCACTTGCTCACTCACTCGTTCGGCAACAGGCAGCATCGAGTGAGTGATCGCGTACAATCACTACAAGCGTCACAGCTGTGCAAAAGACTGCAGGTTCAGTGTTTATTGCACTAAAGCAAGTTCGAGCGAGAATCGTCGTTAACCATAGTTCAACCGTCTTTCTCAGATGTACCTTAGGCCTGGAATAGTTGAACTAATCTAGCCGACTATTGGCAACCCGATCCCGAGCTGGTTCTCGCGTTTGTTCTGATTTCTACGCTATATGTACATAACGGTCGACACCTGTTAAGTTGCAGGACCAGATAAATTGCCGAGTGTATTAGGCAATTATTAATCCTCATATTTTTTTTAGGAAGGGAGAAGCTCATTAAATGGATTGTCTTAGCAGAGCCGATCAATTTACATTAACTTCGAGATATATAATTTTCTTTGGTGATGTGCTTAGCCGGTTTTAAAAAGTATGTTTAAGACCGCTTTAAAGTCTATATGGATGTTGATTTGTATCAACTATTTCGAACATGGGTCTAAATTCTTGACAAAATTGACGGTAACTGCTTGGTTGTACCGGTGGACGTATGTAACATATCGTGAAATCATCATTACTTTGTATCAGTGATTTTTTTCGAATTACGAACTAAACTTGCAGGTATTGCAATACCTAAATTGGTTTTGCTATTGTCATTTCTTCGTCCCTGTGTAGTTGATGAAGTCTTTCTCGTCCCAGTGAAAGGTACAAAAAAGTGCTTCACCTTTTTGTCGATTGGCGGAATATTACACTCCTCTTCCCTATAATGAAACCTGTCCTATTAAAGCTTTAACTTATGTGAAGCAAGTTATGGATCAATTTCAAAATCTTTAGCACAACTGTTAAAAAAATCACTTTATCCAGGCCGAATCGAAAACTGTTATATGTTTTTAAAAAAACTTTTGCAACTTACAAGTTACAACAAATAACAAACGTGATAAACTTTTAAGTACAGGGGTGGACTACCCTGACTTGCAACAAACTGCACTGAGGATCATTCTGCCTCAGATGTGTGCAGCTGTACTTAACCTATGTGAACATGCAGATTAAGTGTTTGTAAATCCATAGCGGTCAGGTGCATTCCTGATGCGTATTTCCTGTCAGCTGGTGGAACAGGCTGCGGTTCAGGTTCGGCCGATGCTTGTGGTTCTGGCTGGTCGTTGGTTGCTGGAGGGATGACATTTTCCACGGCGGGTTGTTCTGGAAGTGGGACGGCGATAGCAGAGCCGAAGTCAATGTCGTCGGCCAGATTGTGTGACTCGTGATGTGGTTCATGTGGTATGCTCTCTTGTTTGCGAAGATGATCAACATGTCGTTTGATCTCGCAACCATTGTGAACTAAGCGGATTTTGAAGGAGACTGGACCAGCATAGCCTGTAATGGTGCCTGGTAGCCATAAGTAGCCAGTCTCAGTGAAGTTGCGAACTAGGACTGTGTCACCAATCTCAAACACACGTGTCTTGGCGTGCTTGTCGTGATGATGTTTCCGTTTTTCCTGTTGTTTGATGACACGCTGAGCTACATCAGGGCGAAGCTGATCAAGGTGGGAGCGTAAGCGTCGACCCATCAGCATTTCCGCCGTTAGCTTATAGTCCCCGCAGATTCTCACGGAAGACTTGTCTGACTTGAGGACTGGAACTACAGGCGCTGCCCACTCGGAGAACTCAACCGGTTCGATGATTCCTGCAGCTTGCAGACGGTCAAGTTCATTGTCCACCAATGTTCGCATGGCGTACGGTACTACGCGTGCTTTTCAGAATCGTGGTCGGACGTCCTTGTCGACGTAGATCTTTGCGGTTGTTCCCTTCATGGTACCCAACTCATCCTTAAACACTGCAGAATGAGTTTTGAGTACTTCCTCAACGCTAGTAGTAGCAGTCGTGTGCAGAATGTTGATTTGCTGCCAGTCAAGTTTAATTTCTTGAAGCCAGTTTCGTCCAAGAAGGTTTGGTCCATCGCCTTTAACAACGAGTAGCGAAGGTTGAACATCCTTGCGTTGTAGTCAACTTCCACATTAAAGTTTCCGAGAACTGAAACTTGTTCCTCGGTGTAGGTGCGGAGTTTGAGTTTTGTCTTTTGCAGGTTCGCGTTTGGCCACCGTGACTTGAATGTCTGTTCTGATACAAGCGAAAGCGCTGCTCCGGTGTCAACCTCCATGACGAGGTCGTTGTTGTCAACGGACATGGTGACTTTGATTGCCTTCATGCCCGGGCGGTCAGTGGAACATCCGAAGAGCGAGTACACAGGGGTGTGTTCATGTCAACATCAGACGCATTTTCATCGCTTTCAGTGAAATTACTGTCAACAACGGCACTCATTTGCTTGACATGTGATGTTTTTCTCCTGTATCATATGTTGTAAAAGCCGTGTACCTTCCACATTAATGCCAATGCAAATTAGGGCGCATTTGGTGCGCTACACAGGGTGGATAAAAAAAACCACGAAATCGAGATAATATTGCTAATTGGGACAGAAGTAGGGCACATGTGAATCAAAGGGAGATATCCTATGTTAGGGTTGCATCTCCTCTTTAAAATGACACCCTGATCATGTCCTTACCTTCACGGTTGACTGAGCAGTGACCAATTTTATACAAGGCTGTATTTACAGGCTTGCGCCACTTTTCATGGCGATTACTTTTTGTCCTCACCTGCCTTAATTGGCAACCATAGCCTTTCACTCTTTGACAAATGACACCAAAAAAAAACACAATTGGAAAAGCGGTGCAAGCCTCTAAATTGTCAACCGGAGGGGTGGGGCGGCAGGTGTGTCATGGGGGTGGGGTGGGTAAATATCACCCACCCTCCCAAGAAAAAAATGATAAATTAAGAACATACTATAGAAAATACAAGGATTTGTGGAGGACGTGCTTTGCCCCCCAAAAAGAAAGTTCTGATTAACTTTTTGTGAAGGAAGAAATTCAAGACAGTATACATTAATGTCAAGAACATTTTATAATATTTAGGGTTGTTTAAGTAACATGTAGCTTCGATTAAAACACAAATGAACATCCAGCACGAGGCGGTTTTCAACAATGACCTTTGTAGCTTATAATGGATGCTGTAGAATTACAGTGGACAAATACTTGTTCACCATTAATTATTTACTGTAATTAAAGAATAAAAATATATTCTCTGTTCTTTTGGATGATTTTCACGGAGTTTTTTGCTGTAAGCCGTTGTTAAACAACATCATTTACAAGGTTATATGGACGTTAAAGGTAGTACATGTATACAAGATTTGCAGTTGCCATTATTTTCTGAATTTGGGAATAGTCATTTATAGAACATATCGTTTCACTGACGTGTTTAATGTTTTGTGTTATAGACAAAACAAGCGAAAACACAAATGGTTTTCAACCATCACGCTGCAGCTTTCTGAATGCGTTTTGCTAGTAAACTCCAATGGAAATAAAATCCGAGTGTACCGAACGTACGCAAGAGGTCAATAGGTGGCTTATTTGAAGAAAAAAAAATCATCCAATGAACGTTTGTTCGGAAGATCTTTGCACAATGAATTTACAAATCTTAAAATTAACATCATACCGGGCGAAACGATTTCACAGAATGATTGGTGCTATTATTAACCAAGCTAGCTGTTTCATTATAATTTCAAAATTTCATTTTGAGATTTGTGCAAATGTTGTCAACTGCCTTTTAGGGTAGTTTAGTAAATTAACACTGTGGCATCATTGTTATATTTTTTTTAAAAATGAGATTTGTAATATATTATGTAAAACAAAAATAATTGCTCATGACAAGCAAGACTGTGTGATTACTGGCCAACACTTAGAAAAAATTGAAATTGGAACTTGATATCTGAAGTTTATTCCATGTCGAGTATAACCTTATTCTAGTAAAAATGAAATGCACATTTTAGTTATTTCGACAATAACCGAGACTCGCGTCAAAATACAAAATACGACTATTGCTTTATTTCATAAACATTCACACTTTAGGCTGTACAAAAACTTAAAATGTATTAGTCAGTAATCATCATTGTCTTGAAAACTGGATGCAAAAATGCAGTTGGTTCACTTTCTTAAAAAAAAATACCACTAAGCACCGTGTTCCTATTATTACAGAAATGTCTCTGAAATGGCTTGAATGTTAATCCTCGGGTTAAATTTTTTTAACGTGGCTTGGTCAAAACGAGAAATTATTGACGAACAATAAAATCCAGTTTTAAAACCAATCCGACCTGGTTTTTTTTCTTCTTTTTATGCACGCGTGTTTTCTTCTTGAATACTTATTCTCATGCGCGCCATGCCTATTGTGTTTGACATGAAAGTGAACCCACTGCAAGTTTGCATCAAGATCGAATGACAGTGGGGCTCAGTGATGCACGACCCTGGAAATGTAAACAAGGTATCATTGAAAAGCATAGAGATAACGCTTTTAGATGACACCAGTTTTATAGGCAGTAAACATTTAGCCTGTCCATACTGGTTCTTCAAATCTTGTGTTGACACAGCGTGGTGCTGGTACCTCGGATTAATCCGTAACGCACCGTACCGTTGTGAAGGCAACGTAACATATTATACATATTACTTTGGCGGTTTTTCCCCAATTCTGCACTTTGTTTTCTAGTTAGGAAATTCAGGACAGGGTCGGCAGCATAGGTCGGAGGCCAAAAAATGGTTGGTCGGAATTGAGAAACCACAGGATTAGAAAGCGACGCGCTAAGGACTATAGTAATACAAATTATTAATTTCGTAAGGACGCCTACGATTGGTTGTCACAGTTTCGCCTTGGCTGTGGAAGTCAACCTGAACGTCAATTTCATGTATAGCAACGTATGCCTCAGCATTGCTGGCCCAAAGTGCTCTTTTAAATGGTGATTAGAGATATTGCTACCGCTGTAGAACATTCGCGCACTCGCGATCCTTTACACATATTTATCAGCCAACGATGCGGATAGAAATACTACCATCAGACATCACAAACATGGCTGGGCCGTTGAAGGTATCACGTTATGGCTGGGACGTCTACATTTGCCGTCTGTTGCTCCCGGTGATGTTTGTCTGCTGTTGCTTTCAACAAGGTAGCTGCGATCTTGCAGGTAGGTAAATCAAACAAACAATGATATGATTTTCGCACCGGGGCGGAGAAAAACGGGTTAAAATGTGCAATGCAATTCCTACAACTTTGTTTCTAAGTCCCGTAAGAATTGCATGAAAAGTGCAAAACAAGTCTTTGTCTTGATATATTGCACTTTTATTAAAACCGGAATTAAAAGTCAAGCGGCTTCGGGCTCTCACTGCTCTGGAATTAATGTTGTCCAAGGTAATTTTTTTTTCAGTATTATAAAAAAAATCCTTTAACCTTAAATCGCTTTTAATGTGATAGCCTTATAATGTCATGAAGTCACATTTTTCCAAGTTTTTGTACTATTATGGTTACACCAGGTTTCATTTTTCATCCCTCAACCCGTTTCAAAGAAATTAGTTTTATTTTCAATTTCATTTTGAGAAATAAATTTAATACATAAAGAAGTCAAAATGACGTCACGGTAATATAATGTACGCTACGATTTCCAAGTTAATGATATGAGCCTTTTTTATCAATAGTTATCCGCTCGGGTGGAACCGTTATCCAACATAATAGTAATACGCCCATGCGAAATAGCATTCAGCCCGATCGGATTACTATTCCACCTGGACAGAAGAGTCGGCCGGGATAATTGTTTAGGCTTCCACATAAATCGCCCAGGTTTTTGCCGCATTATAATGTCAGCGCCTATCAAATCAGCGTTTCAAGAAGCCAATGTAAGGGGTATTAACGGTATTCTTCTCTAGTCTTCTTCATCACATTGCTTTTTTACATGTACATGCATACTGTTTTTTTTCACCTACGAAGGAGAAGAGACGTCAAAATTAAACCGGGCCATATAGGGTCCCGCAAGACAAGATAAAAGATGCCGTATTTGTGGTTCTTGTGCATACAAGCCTTTTCTTTTCTATTCATCTGTTTTATAGGGAAAGGGCGTTAATGCCTCGCTATTAGAATGTTGCTGGTTGGAATAGGATGTTACAACTGATAATGTAATAACCAACGGATAATGAATCAAATTAGGTTTTGCCCTGCATCGACGGGCAAAACCTAATTTGATTTATATCACCCCGACGCAAAATTCCATCTTACAACGGATAATGATCACCGACCGGTTATGACCGATAATGTATCAACAATCAACTGATAGTGCAGTACATTTTTACTACACTGTCGGTCAATTTCTGTTACATTATCGGTTAGTGATACAGCATCGGTCAATTTGTGTGACATTATCGGATGGTGATACATTATCCGTTGGTTGTTACATTATCAGTTGTAACATAGAATTATTAGTGTCCAGTGCACCTATTCATTCGATGTACAAAGTGTCAGAATAGCAAACGACGAGAGCGCTGTAAAGAGCGGCTACGTCCTCACGCATCAAACCTGTTAGCAGATGAAGGCTTGTTCACACATAATCATGATAAGAGGAGGCAGGGTAATTGGGAAAAGTTATCAGTTTGTAGGTGCAAGCAGAAAATAAAACCGATGGCTACTTTGGAACCATTGTGACAAAATATGCAATCTGCATTTTCTGGTGGTTGAAAAGTTGATGGCCACTCTTGAACCACCGTGGCCACAAAAAAAGGAAACCATAGCATTGCGTTTATTGTGTTACAAACGTTAAAATAATCGGGACGAAAACTACTTCATTGGACGTTGTGAATTGTTTTATGTCTGAACAGGAGAAGAAACATAACATTCAGCTTCCCCATTAAAATATGTCTTTACAACTGAGTTAAAAATGCTTCTTTTAGATAAATGTCAGTACCTGTTATGTACACGTATTGTGTTACAAACGCCATAGTGAATGAGACGAAAACTATTTCATTGAACATTGCCTAGTTGTTAATCTTTTTTTTGTCTGAACAGGAACAGAAACATAACATTCAGCCTCCCCAGGAAAATCGCTTTAGTTGCGAACAAATGCTTTTTTATGATAAAATGTCACTACCTGCATTTAATATGTACACGTACACGTTATTTCCCACCTTTCCGGTCTGGTGACGACAGCAGTTAAAATGTGCAAACCGAATACTGATTGTTTTAGAGGTGGGAGAAAAAGCCCAGATGAATTATCTGAGGAAAGCCCACGTTCAGCTAGGTTAAACCATGGGCTCAATTGAGCCATGGGGTCAGTTGAGCCACCCCTCTATCTGGCCTTTGAGTTGGGACAGCATTAAAATACTGCCCTCTGTTTTGCCCTCCTTCATTAATTCCTTTTTGATGTGCATTAATGGCCACTTTTGTTAGAATGTGCACAGGGTGGGAAGTTGAGCTAATTTATAATGTTGTTTTCGTTGTACAAAATCATGCTATATTTGAATTTGCTTAATATTTAATATTTGCTTGAAATATAATATATGGCTTGAAAATGTTCGTTGATTACATTGGCCTTAAGACAGAATATTTATAACTTCCGACCATGTGACATCTTAGACTCCAGGCAAATTGAACCGAAAATGGCGCAACTTGCGCCACTCGCAGTCTGCACTATTGTTTTAAAATACGTTCCAAAACAAAATATAACGGACTTTTACCACAATGTTTATTGCAAAATGGTTTGGTTGACTTAAAGAAAAATAATTCTTCTCGTCATCAGAAACCGATATTTGGACAGCTAGTTTCTTTTTTCGATTACACCAAAGAAATTGTGCAAGGTCACTTTCAATTTTCGAATAGCGTGAAAATCCAGAAATATACGTTCAGAACGGAATATACTTAGGCGAGCCATCAGATAACAGACCGTTCGGGTACCGGGTCCGGTATGCTAATTTCTTTCACCCCAATCGGTACGAAGCCAGAAGCCACCCGGTCACTGAAGCGTGACGCCCCAATCCGTCCAAACTGGTGAATCAGGGTTTCACAATAGGCAACATAAATTGAAGTCTGGCCATTGTTGGAGGATTATTCAGCCCAGCGGCAACTTCTATGAAGCTCATCACAGTCATTGTTGCCTACTGGAGGATTAGCGCGTCGCAAATTGATTCCTTTGTGATGAGCCAGAGCCATGGTGCAGAAGCCTGGTGGAGTTAATCCAGGCCGATCGTTTCCATGCAAGATCCCAATCCCTTCAACATACTGGGCGGGCTCAACCCCGAACGGTCCGGGGAGGGATTCTAATTTGAGGGCTCGCCTTATTTGTTGACAAAATTGTGTACATGCATGTAGATGTACAATGCGCATAGTACAATGTACACACATGTACATTCACCCACCTGCCCCATGGTAATTGTATGCAAAACCTCTAGGGGTGCATGTGCACTGTTTTGTTGGCCATGTAAAATTTAAGGATGAATTCTATTTTGTGGTCTTGTCGAAATTGGAGTTTACGTTTCGAGTCGATTTTTCTAGTTTGCATTTACTTTTTGAGCTTTCAGTTGAATTTGTCAGTCAATGTTGCAGCTTTTTACCCCTTGAAAGAGTAGCAACTCATGTTTTTAAAAGAAGTTAAGTCCAAAACGTCATAGATTGCACCACATTCAGATGTCGTTGGGGGGGGGGGGTCGCGTCAGAGGGAGGTAGAAGGCATGTGCTTTTGGTTTTTTTGAGGGGGGGTTCACGACTTTCGAATATTATGGGTTTTTTTTATATTTCCAGCAAGACCTCCATAGAAGGAAAGGATAAAATACCTTGGCTATTGTCCATTGTAAGTTGTTATCAAATCCCTGATTTATTTTCAGCCCTACCTATTCATCGGAAACATACATCACAGAGCACCGTATGGTCGCCTCATGAATCTTATCAGGCCATCGATGGACAGACGTATACCTTCTCGCGCACAGGTAAGAGCAATGAGAAATACGTCTGCATTTGCTATGACCCCATGTCATCATCTACTTCGTTTCTCTAGTCACCTTCGGCATTCTCGAAATCAATGACACAGTACCAACACTTCCTCCTGCTGCTTCCAATCTAATCTAATCTAATTTAATCCTGCAACATTTCCCAAAGGACGTTGGCTCCACCAGTTTTCGCTCCCTACTCATGTTTGTCTTGCGCTCTGCGGTGTTCCAGGTAGAAGGCGCTGTTTATTGATGTGATTTTCCCATCTCTTCCTTGGCCTATCCCGTCTATTTTTCCCAGTCAGGACTCGTTTGGAAACTCTGCTGTTTGCTGTTTGCCATCCTCGATACGTTACCAAACCAGGCAAGTTGGATTTATTTATATGAATAAGGTGATTAACTCCGGTGGATTGCCGGCAGCCGAAATTCTGCTCCACACCTCGTCATTTCGCACCTTGTCTTGGCAAGAGATGTTCAGGGTTTTGCGATAGGAGTGCATCTTTTTCAGCCGTCTTGAAAGTCCAAGCTGCTGAGCCATATAGGAGAACAGAATGGACGAGTGCATTTACAAGACGCAGCTTCGTTTTCTGTGAGACATCTTTGTCTTTCCAAAACCTCTTAATACACATTTAACAAAATGGCCGACTGCAGGGTTGTCAATGCGGATGGGGTGGGCAAAATGTTCCACTCCCGCCCACCCTCGAAGCAGTAAACTGAGAATAGGCTGGAGAAGGTACACGGATTTGTTCTCCCCCACCAAAGAAAAAATTATGGCTACGCCCATGGCTACTTCCCTTCAACCAATCTCCATTCCTATCCCCCTCCCTATTCCCATCCCCATCCCCATCCCCATCCCCATCCCTCTCCCTATCCCCATCCCCATCCCTATCCCCATCCCCATCCTCATCCCAATCCCCATCCCTATCCCAATCCCAATCCCCATCCCCATCCCATCCCTATCCCCTTCCCTTCCCCATCCCCATCCCCATCCCCATCCCCATCCCCATCCATTTCCCCATCCCTATCCCAATCTCCATCCACATTTCCATCTCCACCCCCATCTCCATTCCTATGCCCATCCCTATCCCAATCCCATCCCCATTTCCATCCCTATCCCCCTCCCTACCCCATCCCCATCCCCATCCCCATCCTCATCCATATCCCTACCCCCATCCCCATTCCCATCCCCATCCCCATCCCCATCCCTATCCCCATCCCCATCCCCATCCCTATCCCTACCCCCATCCCCATCCCCATCCCCATCCCAATCCCAATCCCCATCCCCATCCCCATCCCCATCCTCATCCCTACCCCTACTCCCATCCCAATTCCCCTCCCCATCCCCATCCCCATCCCCATCTCTATCCCCATCCCTATCCCTATCCCCATCCCCATCCCTATCCCCATCCCCATCCCCATCCCCATCCCCATCCCCATCCCCATCCCCATCCCCATCCCCATCCCTATCCCTATCCCCACCCCATCCCTATCCCCATCCCTATCCCTAACCTCATCCCCATCCCCATCCCTATCCCCATCCCCATCCCCATCCCCATCCCTATACCCATCTCCATCCCCATCCCCATCCCCATTTTCATCCCTATCCCAATCCCCATCCCCATCCCTATCTCTAGCCCAATCCCCATCCCCATCCTCATCCCCATCCCCATCCCCATTTTCATCCCTATCCCAATCCCCATCCCCATCCCCATTTTCATCCCTATCCCAATCCCCATCCCCATTCCCATTCCTATCCCTAGCCCCATCCCCATCCCCATCCCTATACCGATCCCCATCCCCATTTTCATCCCTATCCCAATACCCATCCTCATCCCCATCGCCATCGCCATCGCCATCCCCACCTCCATCCCCATCCCCATCCCCATCCTCATTTTCATCCCTATCCCAATCCCCATCCCCATCCCCATCCCTATCCCTAGCCCAATCCCCATCCCCATCCCTATACCCATCCCCATCCCCATTTTCATCCCTATCCCAATCCCCATCCCCATTCCCATCCCTATCCCTAGCCCCATCCCCATCCCCATCCCTATACCGATACCCATCCCCATTTTCATCCCTATCCCCATCGCCATCGCCATCGCCATCGCCATCCCCACCTCCATCCCCATCCCCATCCCCATACCCATACCCATCCCCATCCCTATTCCCATCCCCACCTCCATCCCCATCCCCATACTAATTGCTCTCACTCCTGTGCCCCTTCCCTCCCATGCTGTCCCTGTGTCCATCCTCATGCCCACCCTCCCCTTCCTAATCCCCTGCCCTTGCCTCTCCGACCGCTCGGATTTAATTATAATTTACTGATTTCGTCCCGTGTGGATCTAATAAATCGCTGGAGATTCCGCCGTGTGTCGATGTAGACGCCGCCATCTTTAAATGTATCTCTGTAAACAAACTGCTCACAATAACCTGCAGCAGACCCCGGCGAGACGGAAACAAACTAGGGTCAGAGGTTATACGATATAAATTGTGTAGACAAGGCACACGTCATGGGGATACCCTGTTTATTCACGACGACGTAAACCGAGCCGCTGCCAGCGGCTTTCCGTACGACTTGTACAATTGTTGTGTGCTGCTGTCAGCGGCTCGCCGTAGCGAAAGAGTTGATGTGTCAGCTCATGGCAGTAAGCCAGTGAGCAAACTTTTCTCTCAAATGTCTTCAATGAACAAATGTTTGGGCTCATAATTTCAGCAGAAAAAAAACACATAAAATGGACAATGTCTTACTGAAAGAACACCACTGCAAAATCACCCTTTGTTGTCTGGAAAAGCATGGAAAATTTGAAACGTTGAGAGAGGTGCTCTTTTTAGTAAAAGTAACCAAAAAGGAACGTCAAGTAGTTTTCAGACTCATAAAGCGCGGTTCATACTCGGCGCAAAAGAGAACACAAATTGTGCCGTCATGGCAACTATTCACGTTTAAATTTGTAAAACATACTTCAACTCGGGCAAAGTTCGCAGCAAATGTTTCATGACGTCAAATTCGCTTCGCATTTGCATTCGCATGAAGTTTATGAACCGGAATTTAGAGGATTAGAAATAAGCACAAAACAAGTTCCTAATAAATATTCACTTCATGGACCCTTTAATATTCTTCCTTTCCTTCCTTCCAGATGATTATGATCCGCATCCTTGGTGGCTGCTTGACCTAGGTAGCAATCACAACTTGAGTAGAATCAACGTCACTCTCCGAAAGTATGGCGGGGGTAAATGTTCTCTACACTTCACCCCACGAATTATTATTCATTGAGGTTTTCTTTTTAGAAAGATATTTTTTTTGCAAAACTGTAATTTACAAAGTAGAACTGTCTTTTCCTCTCTAGGTTATCGTTTCACCGGGGCGATAGTGCGAGTTGGACTGAGCCCCAACTTCACCGAGAACCTGCCGTGCGGCTCACCGGCTACCAGCGAACAGTCTAAGAAAGGAGCTGAGATCCCGTTCCTGTGCGAGCCATCGCGGATGGCTAGGTATATCAGCTTGGACATCGATACCTCCATGCCCGGTGTGGATCCGAGAGAGGCATATCTGCAACTTGCCGAGGTGACGGTGGAAAACGTCACGTCTGGTGAGTGTGCTGGTAGGTGACATCAGTCGTTTGGTATTTCCAAGGTCACGCTTCAATAAAAAACAGAACTTTACAACCTACTTGCAAAATTTGCTTTGTGTAATTGTAATCTCCTCGGCCAAGGCGAAATAGGCAAATTGCTAATCTGTTAATTAAAAGACATGTGTTTTATAAGGTTGACAGTATAACCTAGGAAAAACTGTGTCAGGGACACAATTTCGTAGACAAACCAGACAAAGTTTTTTAGGGACAGAATGTCCGTCCACACCGGCATTGACATGATGTAGAAAAGGCCTATTGGGCCTTATGCACCAGTCGGCCCCGTTGAATTGAAATTGAGGTTACATCTAAATTTTTGGAACTTGTGAAGAGAAATGAAAGCAGTTAATTAATAATTAATTTCAGTCTGCTTTAATGAATAATTTAAAATGTGTAATATACACATCATAAAAGCCAGACTAAAAAAATGACAATAAATAAGGCTGCATTATGTCTGCATAAAGAGTCTGGCACCATCCAATTCAACAGATATCACTTAATGAAATGCATTCAGGGAATGGCCAACTCGTGCATCAGGCCCGTACATGTAGTTTACAATGCGCAGTGTAACCTCACATTAAAGATGTATTTTTCTCCACAATATTTTGTACACGTTCTTCTTCAAGCCATACACTTAACCAGAGATGGACCCTGATGATTTCCGTTACGATGACAACATATTGCGTCACTACATATTAGAAGTGCATTTTGTTTCGAGTAGCTGTAATTTCTGAAGTACCAGTCCGATTGGGTTGAAACTTGGTATGCATATAGACAGGGGTGTGCACACGTGTGGTACATATGAAAATCGAGGTGATGTCCTCATGACGTCATCACATGTCATGTGATATCATATTAAATGGACAATTTTCTAAGGTCTATATCTCAAGAACCATAGACCCGATTTGCATGTGCATATACCGGGATGTATCATAGATAGAAATTAAAGTGACATCAGCATGATGTTTTCTATTAATGGCACATATCTACAGCATTATAATGTTCGATTTGTTTGTAACTTTACACCGAGATAATAATATACATTTAGATGGAAATTTAAGTGACTTCATGGTGTATTCATTGCGTCGGTTGTCATTGTTTAAATTGTTGTCAAAAACCTGATTCATTTCAGCCCTCCCTGTTTATGGGAAAAATACATCACAGAGCTCAACATGGGACGCTCACCCTTCTTATAAGGCTATAGATGGACGGAAATATACCTACACGCACACTGGTAAGAACAATGCGAATTATACCTCCGCGTTTGCTGTAACTTCATGTCATCGTCGAATTCGTCTCCCTCGTCACCTGCGTCATTCTCAAAATCAATGACTATGTACCAACTTTCTCCTCCCTCCACCATTTGCATCCTCATCAATCTCCTCAGTCCTCATTCCCGCCCCATGCCAACGTCCAGCCACCAAATCCCCCAATAATTCATTTTAATTCAATAGACATTTATTTACATTGCATAGAAAATGGACAAAGAATAATAACTGGTAAGTTAATTAAACAAATGTATGGAGGCCAATTCACAGAAAGAAAAAGCGGAAGACATTGATATAATAAATGCATTCAGAACGCCCCATTCTGACCCCTGGCCACTTTCAGATCCCCACCCCAAACCCATGCAGATCCCCGGCCACATTCTGATTCCCGCCCTATCACCATACTGATTCCATACTGATCCCCTCCCCATACTGAAATATGTCACTATCATACTGATGCCATTCCATTTCCATACTCATGCCCGTTCCTATCGCCATACTGATCCACCTTCGCATCCCAATACTGATCCACATCCCCCATTTTCTTCCCCATACCAATCCATGTCTACATATCAATCCGGTCCCCATCCTTATACTAATCCCCACCACTATCATTATACGGATCCCCATCCCCATCCAAACACTGATCTCCGTGCGCATCTCCGTAATTTGATATCCTCCTCCCCATGCTGAACCTGTTCCAATCAGCATACTAATTCCCATTATAATCCCTATATACTTTTTCCTGTCCCCATCCAATACCCATCGCAACACTTATCAACACAGATCGCAATGTGATCCCCGTCCTCATACCCATCCTGATCTCCGTCCCCATTCCTTCACTGATCATTCCCTCACCTGATCAAGCAAATCTTCTCCTCTTCCGAATGCCCATACTTAATACCCATCCCAGGCTGATCCTCTTCCCCATCCCCATACTGATCCCCGTCCCTATCCCAAAACTTATCCCCGTCCGTATCCCCACACTGCACTGAATCCGTTCATATCCCCACACTGACCCCCGTCCCTATCCAAATACTGGCCCCTGTCCCCATCCCCATACTGATCCCATCACCCACTGACCGTTACCCCCCATGCCCTCTTCCCTCCCCTGCAATCCCAGGTCCCCTCTCCACGTACACCTCCTGTCAATCACCATCCCCCTTCACAATCCCTTTCCCTTGCCTCTCCGTCCCCATTTCCAATCTGATCCTCGTCCCCATCCCCATTATTATCCCCATCACCCACTGATCGTTATCCCAATGCCCTCTTCCCTCCCTGCCATCCCAGGTCCCATACCCACGTGCACCTCATGTCCATCACCACGTACCTCCCCTTCCCAATCGCTCCCCATTGCCTCTCCGTCCCCATCGCCTTGCATCCCAACTGACACGATCTTTATCATTTTCACCATTGTTAGCTTTCGCCACCCTCAGCATCAACGTCACCACTTTGTTCGCAGTTGTTAAAAATACACAAAGTACATTTGAATTGAAAACATTTTCTTCCTTTCCTACATTTCAGATGCTAATGATCCGCATCCTTGGTGGCTGCTGAAACTAGGTAGCAAGCACTGCTTGGGTAGAATCAACGTCACCCTCCGAATGAATGGATGGGGTAAAATTGCTTAAAGACCAGTCACTTTGATATTGCAAATTTTTACTAATTTCAAAATGTATATGCATTCAAAATAATCTGTAATGTATACAAACTAAATCAGGAGATTTTGAGAATCATCCAGAGATAATTATAAATATCATATATATATCAGACATTCTGATAACCATGTCTGTACATAATACGTCACCGTTTTCACGAAGAGCCACATATGTCAAAAATTACCATTTTTTCGATTTTGATTTTTTTCCATATTTTGCTTTAAAACAATGTACTTAACCATTTTGACATGTTTCTGTAAGCAAAGCATCATTAATTTCCAAGTTACATTAATGTTGCAAGAGTCCAAAATCTCGATAATTGAATTTTGCGTTTTCACGAAGAGCCACATACATTTTGGCCCTTTGAACGCGTACAAAACCCATTTCACGGAAATACGTAAAAGTAGGTCAAATGAGATTTGCGTTTTCACGAAGGGCCACATATCTTTGTTACATTTTCAGCTGCGCGCGAGTACTCACGCGCGCCTATGGAAATACACATTGAACAGAAAGGGCCAATATGTCAGAAACCTGAATTGCGTTTTCACGAAGAGCCACATATCTTTACTAATTAATTTTCACTAATTAACTGCTGAATTAAGTCTTGTAACTGAGTTCATGTAAAAATTCAGCTCACACAGAATAGTGTGATGGTCCTTGCTTCACAAAGTTGTTGCAAAGTGGTATTTTTTGCAGTTTTAAAATAGGAGAAACTTCTTTTGCGATTATCTCGAAAACGCTTCTTCTTCAAAATCGACATATGTGGCTCTTCGTGAAAACGGTGACGAATAAAGTTGAACTGTTTTCTCTTTTTTTAGGTTTTCGTTTCATCGGGGCGATAGCCCGAGCTGGACTGAGCCCCAACTTCAACGAGAACCTGCCGTGCGGCTCACCGGCTACCAGCAATCAGTCTAAGAAGGGGGCCGAGATCCCGTTCCTGTGTGAGCCACCGCGGCTTGCTAGGTATGTCAGCTTGGACATCAATACTTCCATCCCCGGTGTGGATGCAGCACGTGCATTTCTGCAACTTGCCGAGGTGGCGGTGGAAGAGTACACGTCTGGAGAGTGTGCTGGTAGGTAGACTTGAAATCAAGCCGGCAATCTGGCCGGGTTTAGTCCGCCTGCACCGCCGTGCAGCTCACTGCACCGTACCACCGGAGCTGACAACCGCACACCGTCTTAGTTTTACGTGTAGCGCGCGGTATGCGGCAACGATTCTAGTCTGATTCCCTGCCCCCATTGTACTTTGGATTTTAAATATGGGGACAGGTAGCTAGCGGTGAATCTTTCATACATCAGGAGGCATCCCTCCTGATGTATGCAAATGTATGCATGACGAGTACAGGTCTGAATCCCGCCTCCTGAATTGAACATTACAACCGTAACGTTTGCCCGAACCAGATCCTTTTGCAAAAAAGACAATAGCTGTGCCACCATTGTTCAATTTCGGATGTGATTACCATCGATTTTTTTTGCTGAACTCGAAAGTGTCTCTGACAAATATTAATAAAGAGAGGGAGAGAGAAAAATTACTGCTCAGTATTTAAAACCTATGCAGTTGAAAAAGTTACCTTCATGGAGAGTGGAGACACTGATGATTTTGCGTACTTTAGGTGGTAAGACAAGAGTGAGTTTTTCAAAAAGCGTGTGTTGGATCACCGTCCATGCACAGTGATTTGGAATATAATCATAATTCGCGCTAGGTACCGGTCTCCATATATTGGGGGGGGGGACCAGGGAAACAGTCTACAACGATTCCTGCATCCTCGGTCCCATATGCGTGCTCAAAAAATTGAACGGAGAAGCATTCTGATTAGATTAGCTATAGGAGGATATGAATATTTATATTACACGTACCTAACATTGACGTGTCTCGATGTAGGTGGTGAATGTTTCACCAGTACCGGTGCCACACACACAGCCTGGAGCGAATGGAGTGCTTGAGAAGCGAAAGCTTATTCCTGGGCCGTTTGGAATTCTATGCATCACAGGGATATATTATGGCATGAAATTAAGTGCCGTAGACACCGAATGATGACACCATGCCACCTAGCTAGAAACCTTAATTAGACCCCCAGGAACAAGAAAAAAACATGTTGGCAAAATACTGAGTGTTGCAGATGGCGGCCATCTTGAATTTCAAAATGGACGTCATTGTAGGATCATTTTCAACTTGTGAATGTCATATTATGAAATTAATCTTGGTGGCCTTACACCCCTAATTGTAAATATCAAGGGTTTAAGATTGACTGTTTTAATTTTCATCAGAAAACCAATGAATGACAGCCATCTTGCTTTTCAAAATGGCCGCCACGTTTTGTTCTCTGGCCGCCACGAAATGTTCTCCACGAAATGTTCTCCTTCCAATGTCTCCAAAAATTCGTTTGGCCAAAAGCACCTAAAATTTTAAACAATGAACCTCAAAATTGAAATAGCGATGTAATTGATTGTTTTATACATGTACAATGAAAGATATTATAGTTACAAAATTACCATAGAGGGCGACATTGTAGATGTGTATAGACTATATTTACACACGCAGCACATGTAATTGGACAAAAGTTTACTGGCATATTGAAGAAAAGTGCAGTGATGATGAAGATGAACCACTTTAATCAAGCAAACAAGCTATATCAACTTTGGCGGGAAAGTCAGCGAGTTTGTCAAAACCACAACTGTGCAGTAAACCAACGATATATTCTTTACCAAGAAAGAGTCGAATTTCAAGACCAATGTACGGTGATAACATCATTAGCACTGCAATCCAATAAATAAATATATTGCTTTCTTTTTTGGACGAAACATGTTTTAGTGTCATTGCGTTTAAATAGCAATATTCCCTAAACGGATTGAACAATTCCAGTATTTTTTTTAACCAAAAGTAGCTGATGAAATTGGCTTTCCGGTAATTATTATTTTTGGTGCTACATAGTTGTTTTGTTTTTTTAAATATGAAACATATTTTTTGAGGTTTGGGTTCCGATCTTTGTTACTAACCCGTAGCTCGATCATACGAGCAGCATCTGACATTGCTGGTAAATAAAGTAATATGTAGTTAGGGCCCAATCTTAAGTACATCTAGTATTTATTGGTTTGACACCTTTAGGACATTTTGACGAACTTTATGTATGCTTTGGGCAAGGGCGGATCCAGAACACAATTTCTTTTGGGGGGGCCCAAAATTGTTTTGTGTCTCCCAAAAAGTGGGTCAACAAATTACGGCGTGGGGTTCGGGGCCCGCTTAAGGGCCCCAAATTTTTTTTGGATTCTCGATGCTTTGTGGTGCGATCTGAGGCAATTTTCTGACGACTTTAGCCAATGTTTTGTTAGAAAAGATGGTGGTGTACTCATTGCCTGCCTTTATTGCGACGTCACATAAACAAACCAACAATTGGTTTCGGGGGGTATTTTTTTTTTGGGGGGGGGCGGATCCGCCCTTGGCTTCGGGTAGGTTTGATACGAGTTATGTTTTCAAATTTGTTTTCTTTTTCCAGCTCCTGGTTATTTGGGATGTTTTGGGGACGCTGAATATCGTTCCCTATCGGTCGGCCCAGCAGCCACAGAATATGAACAGTCGGTAGAGTGGTGCTTCAGAAACTGTTTGGAACCTACGGAGTATAAATATGCGGGAATGGAATACAAATACGAATGCTGGTGTGGGAATGACAACTACGATAAACACGGTAAAGAGCCGGATTCCGATTGCAAATATTTTTGCCCCGGAAACAGCAATCAGATCTGTGGAGGCAAATGGCGCATATCCGTGTACACAGGTGAGTAGAAAAAAATAACCAACTGAACACATTTTACAGTTCATTCAAATGTACTGTGGATTTTCATTCAAAGCCAGTTGACTACATCACACGTCCTCATAAATCCATCATAAATCATCCAGTCCTTCGTCATGTCACAAACTATTGAAATAAAATGAGACAAGGGCATTCCTTTGTCAACATTCATCCAATGTTAAGTCCCAGTCACACATTCACGGTTTGTAGCTATACGGATCTCTACGATTTGAAATTCGTGATAAAGTGTGGGAGTACCGTATTCATCCTTGGTACATCCGTGGTTATCCGTCATCTTCCTTGGGTATTCGTGGAAAGGCTACGGGAGTTTAAAACTGTTCATAACTTCCGTGGTAAACCGTCATGAACATTAATCCGTAGTGCAACCGTGGGACATCCGTGGGACAACCGTACTTATTCGTAGTGTTATTCGTGGCTTTATTCGTTCATATTGGAGATTCGTAGCTCATTCGTGGTAGAAATCTCTACGAATTCGCTACGAATGTCCTACGGATATGCCAGGATGTGCTAGAGTTCTGCTAAAGTTGTACTACAAATGTTTAAGCTTTATTCGTAGGAGAACCTTGGTCATCCGTGGTCCAATAACAGACAACCGTTACGTTGGCGTCATTATTCTCAGTAATACCGTCGATTTTCTTCACCAATCCGTCCATATTCTTGACAAAACCGTGGTGTATTCGTAGAGAAACCGTAGATCAGTCGCGGCTATCCGTTCTGAAACCGTAGAGCATTCTTAGAACTTTGATTTCTCCACTAATCTCGACGGTTCATCGTGATCGATTGATTTTTGGTAAGCCATGGATATTCACATTTCAAAACCGTAATTGTGTGACTGGGGCTTAACTTTTGGCCGGACTTGTGAAGTAGCTTGCGGTTGACTTGCGAACGGCATTTGTGATTGACTCATCAACAACTTGGATCGCCTCATCAGAAGTTCACAAGATACGTATTATGTTGTCTTATTGCAGTATCACAAGGAGTGTGTAGTAACGACATAGGACCACCCACCAACGGAGACCACACCATCACCAACCCGCGTTCACTGTCTTACAATCTCATCAACTACAAGTTCTTCGGGACTCGTGTGGATTTCTCCTGCGACCCTGGATATACCCTCCATGGAGCATCCAGCATTGAATGCATTGAGACTGGCTACAACAACGTCACGTGGAGTGACTCGGTACCAACATGTGAAGGTATGCAATATGTAAAATGCATTTACCTATCATAATCAAAACAGAGTGAAACTAGACTGAACTACACAAAGTTTGTATTCGAAATAATGAATACTGACTTCTTCGATTCAGACTTAAGGATAATATAGTTCAGTTGAACTTCATTAGAATGTACGTATGAAGAGGCTCGTTGATCACAATAGGCGGACGTACATACCGACCGAGGAGCGATTTTTTTCCCAACCGACATTCTGCTTTCCATCTTCTGATTGGTCCATTGTATGCATATCTAATGCCTTGTTCTCCATAACACAAACCCAAGATAGGTTTTACGTCTTGCGAGAAATGTTCCTGCATCACTTCACTTATTTAAAAGGTAAAATAAGAAGAAGTGAAAAACGCTCACTGAGATTCTAACTCGGTTCGCCTGATTAGAAGTCAGGACTTCTTTCAACCAGTCCACGAATGAGCTGCCAATCATTGGTGATTTAAACACTACTATTCCCTGTTATATAACTTATTCTCTAATTCCCCTGGACATCATGAATATGCATAACACCGAGAGAGCGCCCCCTTTTGATATTGTCAGATCCGGGATCGTATTTTTTCCTAGAAGGGCTAGGGCCAAGTCATGCATAATTCTGTTTTTCCTTTAAAACATTGCAGGGCACTTTATGTTCGAGTTCTTGAGCGTTTTCCCTCAAATTAAAATTATCTCAAAGATCAATTTGGAAAAGAAAAATAGTCGACGAAAATGAGCAGCGACGACGTGGATTCGAACCAGGGATCTTTATTTCCATAACTCATCATGCTATCTACTAGACTACTCTAACTACTACTGCTATTAGGCTTTAATGTAACTGGTTGACTTTATAACAATAATGCTCTTTGTATCATTGTTCTGTTCTCATGAATAAACATTCTGGCCCAATCGAAACTGCTGAATTATTCATGATTTAGTCCCTATCGTCCTGGGAATAAGAAATGACGTGACCGAAGTGTTTGGGGGTTCACATTGGCTATTTCACAAATGATTTGCTATTCAGCTTTGTGGTGATTAAATCTCCATTTATTTTACATATAGATAATGTTTGTATCAACCCAAACCCCTGTCAAAATGGCGGCACGTGTATTCCACAGTCCACCGGTGATTTCTATAACTGTTCCTGCCCCGCCGGGTTTATTGGAGGGGATTGCCAAAGTGAGTACATTGTTATAAGATTTTAGGCTTTGCATGGTGGAGTATTCGTGTCGTATTGATTGCGATAACACCACTACTGCCCAGTACATATTTTTGTTATCTGCTATCGCTAAGTAGTTTTAGTCCTTTTCTAAAAGAACTTGTCTTTGGTCTCAACTTTTCGACTAGCCTGCTTTAGTCATCGTCAGGAGGACAAGTTCTTTTCAGAACTAAAGACTACATGCTATGAAACTAGGGACAAATATGTGCAACAGTGAGTGAAATAATTGTTAACTTTCCTGAAATTGTTCAAGGCACCAATTAAAATTGACTTGGATGAAGCGACGGGCTTGTAAAAATTTTCAAAAAAAATTTCACCAAGAGACGCGAATATGCCTGCCCCTTGAACACGTACAAAACGTATTGCACTGAAAGGCGTTAAGTAAGTCGACCGATATTTTATATTCTCATGGAAGAACCCATGGAACAAGGATGAAAATGTGGACAACTTTGATTTTCGATTCCTTGAAGATAGGTAAAGGTCCTATAGCCAATACCGGCCGTAGGGGCAGTGGGATGTTAGAGGTCCACTGTGTCTTGGGTGCGGCATATGAGTGGCGGGGCCCAGTCCTCTCCTCTCGCTGTCTTACCTTCCCTGAACGAATCAGGTACCAATTTTACTGTTGGGTCGTCAGAGAGAGTTTTCCAGTTTTTGGTCCGAATGGGATTCGAACCGCCGACCTTCCACTCCGTAGCTTTACGTTCTAACCGCTCGGCTATAGGGCCCCTTTACTAATTAAATCTGGCAAACGTGTTATTTATTATGTGTTCAAAATTAAAGTTTACCCATTAAAATAATTATATAAAAGTTTCCCAGTTGCATAAAGTTGTTGCAAAGCAGTAGTTTTTTCAGTTTTAAAATTGGAGAAACTTCTCTTGCAAGAATCTCGAAAACGATTTTTCTTCAAAATCCACATATCCGTCCCTTTATGATATGGTGACGATATAGAAGGTGACCCGCGTAGAATTGTGTGTTTTGAGTGGATACTTATTATATTCGAATCACCATCGGTCTATATTTTTAAGTTCATGACATCTCCAATCAGTTCATCTTGTCTCCGATAGCAAGACTCAGTTGTAATCTTAGAAAGTTTATGTCCTTCCACCAAAAAGCTAGTTGATGCAAAAACACTAATAATGTTAGAACAGAAATAAAACACACCGATAGCTAATATATATATATATATATACATTACTTACTCACTATATTTAACCAATTGTACATGTTATCACCCACATCATTTGCATTTGTATGTCTGTTTGAAGTACTTTGTTGAGTACTCTTATTACTCATTATATTCTTCATTTTTAGCGCATTGGGTATTTTAGCCACATAGCTTGTTTTAGCCATGAAAATAATCTGGTTCCTGAATAACATACATGTGTTCTTACTAACCCCGGTCTTTCCACTGACTATTCATATTGCCGAGTATGATATGCATTAATGTAAAAATATCTGTATAATTAGTCGTCATACTCATTCTAGAAAGATCCAAATCTCTTTGCTTCCATGTTGAAATATTTAATGTGTGATGTATCGTGAGATTTAGGTTGAATGAAATTTATGTTGACTCCGATCGTGGAGATAACCAACTTAATGAACATGAACGTAATGAAAGTGAATCACAAGTCGTTCAGCTTTAGTTGTAAAGTGACAAACTGTTCGAATGAACGGTAGACAAAACCCTCACTTGCTTGTTATGACCTTACCAGCGACTGACTAATTGGCCATTACTTTTTGAGTAGGCCGGTAACCTTCTTTAATGTAAGCAAGGGGAATAAAACCTGTTAGTTGGGCAAATGTATGTTGCCTGCAGATAAGTATTTTTGAAAAAAAGAAATATTTTCTTGCCCTCTCGAAAAAAGAACATTGTTTTCTTTCATAATTACCTGGTTTAATATGATCAAGTTTTAGAAGCTTCATTTGACGTAAATGTCTTACCTGTTTTATTTAGATTCAGCCGATGACCCTTGCATGACTAACCCCTGCCAGAATGGCGAGCAGTGCATGCCGCAAGGCAACTCGTATGACTGTACGTGCCAAAATGGCGCCACGGGCAACAACTGTCAAAGTGAGTAACTTACATACCCTTCGGCCTCCTTCAACATTGTTGTATACAAATAAAAACGTTAAAAATGTATGCTTACGCCAATTAAGTATGTTTGGAATCCATGGGGGTGAAGCTGCTGCACATTCGTATAAGACCCGGGTCAGATTTTTCGGAATCCCGGTTCAATTTGACTTTGTAGTTTTCAGGGTCAGAATGACACATTTCCTTGTCAAAATTACACTTATTTGGAACATTGTCTGTGTCACTTTGACCCGAAAATCTTGACAGAAGTGTCATTTTGACCAAAACTGGGTCATTTTGAGTCTCTAAAGTATCGTGTCAAATACGATTCGGATTCCTGATCAACTTTGACCTTGGACTTTTAAGAATGTACTCTAACCATTCAGAGGACAAGTTTAAAAAGAAGTTAAAACCAAGATTTCAAACTTATTGAAGGTGAAATGTAATCGATTATGTTTTGGGGTGGTTTTTTTTCCTGCAGACGCTAATGCAAACACCACGACGATCAATGTTGTTGTTGTCATTGTCGTTGTCGTCGTCGTCTTGATCGTCCTGCTGGTCATTGTCGTGGTTTGCTTTGTCAAAAGGTCACGGCGCAATCGCAGAGCCAGCCGGCTGTCTGCAGTCGATAGAGGGCGTGGACAGGAGCTCATCCAAAAGGTGCTGGGTAGTGTCTAAAGACGTCTAATTTTGTTTTTATCTATCTTGTATTACATCCGAAAAAAAGTGATGAAAAAATCACTGGTAACTATGCAGTGTCTAAAATGCAGCTTCTAAATAATGACAGATTCTGTCTTTTAAGCCTGACGAGAAACTCAGACAATTTTTCAGAACGAATCAACGATCCCTTTTTTACTCTTTTGGGTCAAAATAACTCTTCTGTCAAGATTTCCGGGTCAAAATGTTGGAGTTTGAGGGGTGATGTGGTCCGATAGTTACGGTGTTCGACTCGTGTGTTGTGGTACATGGGTTCGAATCCTCACGGGAACACGGTGCTTGTGCTCTCAGCTTGAGCAAGGCGCTTTACCGTTATTGCCTCGTCCTTCGGATGGGACGTGAAGCCGTTGGTCCCATGTGTTAAATAACCCACGTTAAATGAAGGGGTTTCTTGCAGTTGCTGCAATATGCCACACAGCATTTAACCCTTTTAAAGGTGCTACATAATGGGTCTCATATTTCTCATGAACTTTATTACCTGTCTTTAATAATAGTCATATTTACCAGCGCTTTGAGTACCTAATTGTTGGTAGATACCTTTGTAAATCTAGTCAGAATGTCGAGCAATATCTTATGTGATTATGCCAAAAGTTGTCACATTTTAAATCATCCTAATTATGCCTTGTCAAGACCAGTTTCCACTTTTTGAGAATGCACATGCCAGAGTTGAAATTGGTTCGACGCTTTGCGGACTCACAACGTAAGAACGTGCATGTCGTCAACAATTTCGCCCTAGAAAGTTCGATCTGACCTTGTTATTAACTCGGAAACTGTTAAAGCACAATGGCCCTTCCATTTTGACGATTTTTTTACCGTCTTGCAGAAATTGTCGAATGTTTATTTGATTGACACTCTCCAAGCATCGACATCGGAATTAAATGGACCGGCCAAGGAGTTCCCGCGGGACAAACTGCACATCCTCGGCCAGTTAGGCAGCGGCTCGTTTGCTGTGGTCTACAAGGCCGAGGCAGAGGGAATCATCCGTAGGGGAACCAATACGACGGTGGCCGTGAAGATGTTGAAAGGTACGGCATTTTCATAGGCCTAAAGTACTACACAGATTTGTAGTTATTGGAGGGACTTTGATAGTCTTTCATTGACTAATGAGATAACGACATTTGAACAGGTGACCACTGTGCAATATAGCGGGGTCAACTTTCAGTCACAAGCACTGTGAAGAGTGTACGCGAATCGAAGGTGGACGGAGCGGGGGTGGAATATTGCAATATCCGGAACGGTCCATTCAAGTCAAAGCAAGCTCGTCGACGATGGTTGGACAAATTTAGTCCACTTTACGCTGAAAAAGTGCGACGTCACCTCCCCCCCCCCCATTGGCAAAGTTAGGACAATGTTCACGTACGCTTAACATATGTGGCGATCACAGACTGCATTTTTTTACTGTTTACTTTCATAGAACAGTTTCACAAATTCGCGGGTACTCTACCCGAAAATGATTCACTGCCTTTCAGTAGATTATCACCAAACCAGTCACACCCACAGTGTAACAAAATTGCACCTCAAACAATCTTTTTTTCTTCATTTTGCTGACACAAAAATACTTGTTCCTCTACCGTTTAGAATGTGCTACACCCAACGATCAGAGTGATTTCAAGAAAGAGTTGCGACTGTATTCCATGTTGGACCGACATCCCAATGTCCTGTCTATGCTCGGATACTGCACTGATAAAGGTACAATTCGAATAATGTACCAAAAAGTTGCATCTCCAATTTGATGAGTTTCGATAAGTTTTGAAAATTAAAACAATACAGGTATAAACCTGACTGCAATTATGTCTTAAAGTGGCCGACCTAGTGAGTGAGTGTACATCAGGGTGAGTCAAAAGAAAAGGAAACGCAAAAAGGTGCCCCCTATTTCTGAAGAAGTTCTGCATCTAGCGCTTTCCAGATCTAGAATATGAAAGCCTCACAAATAAACTTTCTTTTCGTGAAAATAAATCATTAAAATCGCTCATGTATACTTTTACAGTTTTGGAATTTGGAACACAAACACCGCTTTTAACCTTGTCCACGGATCTCTTTGAAGGTATGCGTGATATTCCAGTCAAAATGAAACCAGTCGTATCCTAAAATGCCATTAAAATCCCATAAGTCTCTGTGGTAGCCAAGTAGAAGGCAGGACAAGACTATATAAAGCGTGTTAAGACATTATAAAGCGTGTTGCTTTTACATTGGAAGCAGCAGGTGTTTCTGAAATTAACGTCATGATAAGTGCGTGCCAGTTATCATGGCTATGAGAGTGTTCTGATGTGTTTTTGATATGTGAAAAGTTTTGTTTTGCTGAAATATTACTTCCTTCGTTACTGATTCTTTCAAAAAACAATTGGAACACCCGTTTGGGTTCCCTTTTTTTTGAATCACCCTTTATTATACCCACAAAGTTAAAGTGAACTTGCCTTGACTGCCATGCTAGGCGTCTTATTTTGTGCATACTATCTGAATCAAGCTGTGAGCAGTGGCGTAGCCAGGAATTTTCAGTGGGGGGGGGGGGCGCTGAGGGGGGCTGGAACATTTCATGGGGGGGCGTCAAGCAGGGGCGTCAATTGCTTCTCAAAAGTGGGGGGGGGACATACCTTAATCATAACTGATGCAAGCGCGAAGCCCTTACGGCGTGGGGTTCGGGGCCCGCTTAAGGGCCCCGAAAAAAATTGGATTCTAGATGTTCTGTGGTGTGATTTGAAGCAATTTCTTACGACTTTCCTCCATGCTTTAACTAATATTTTCTTGGCAAATGATAATTATTTGAACATCGTTTTCGAGGTTGGAGACATTGAATCAGAAATCGGTATTCTGAGCTATTGGCGTGGGGTTCAGGGCCCGCTTAAGGGCCACGCAAAAAAATGGATTTTCGATGCTCTGTGGTGTGATCTGCGGCAATTTCTTTCCACTTTAACCAATAATTTCTTAGCACAAAAGATAAGAATTTAAACATTATTTTCGAGGTTTTCTCAGCTAAAGACATAAGAAAATTTTTTGAACATTGTTTTCGAGGTTGGAGTCATTGAATCAGCTACCAGAATTCTGAGCTATAGGCGTGGGGTTCGGGGCCCGCTTAAGGGCCACGCAAAAAAATGGATTTTCGATGCTCTGTGGTGTTATCTGAGGCAATTTCTTACTACTTTAACCAATAGTTTCTTAGCACAAAAGATAATAATTTAAACATTATTTTCGAGGTTTTCTCAGCTAAAGGCATAAAAAAATTTTGTGAACATTGTTTTCGAGGTTGGAGTCATTGAATCAGCTACCAGAATTCTGAGCTATAGGCGTGGGGTTCGGGGCCCGCTTAAGGGCCCCGAAAAATTTTGGATTATAAATGCTCTGTGGTGCTATCTGAGGCAATTTCTGACCACTTTAACCAATATTTTCTAAGCAAAAGATACATTGTAGTACATAATAGGGCTCATGGCGTCATGTAGATCAATGATAATTTTTTTAGAAACTCAAAATCTCAGTGGGGGGGGCGACTAGGGGGGGGCGACAAGGTTTCATTGGGGGCGGTCGCCCCCCCCCACGCCCCCCCCCCCCCGGTGGCTACGCCACTGGCTGTGAGTGAGAGCGGTTTTGACAACTCTTCGTCTATTCCTGCGAATTCACCAAAGGTGTAGCGCCCTCAGGTGGCATACATGCAGACGAGAGGATTTCTACTTTTAACTAATTGTTGATGTCTTTCCCTTCAGACCCGATGTACATAATCCTGGAGTACGTTCCCCATGGAGACCTGCAAACCTACCTGCGACACATTCGGACGGGCACCGAACCCTTCTACCTGAAGAAAGAAGAGTTCAAGGAGAAGAAGGACCTGACACCGACTGAGATCCTGACTTTCGCATCTCAGGTGGTCAGGGGGATGGAGTACCTAGCATCGAAACAGGTGAGATCGCATGTAGATGTAAGGTCAATGGAGATAAATCAGTGGACAATGCGTCACTTTCAGTGTGCCTCGTTACCAAGATGCAGGATTAGTAGTTGTGCGTCCAGCTGGAGCTTTTGTGTGTAGTTAGTCATTAAGGATTATTAATCTACCAAGCAAATGCAAATTGAAAAACAACACTCACAAACATCTCAACCTTAACAGACAACCCAACCCCCCCCCCCCCCCCCAAAAAAAAAAAAACAGCTTGCTTACCATACAAAAAGGCCGGTTATCAACTTAAACGCCTTGTTAATTATTTTCAACTTGTTCTCAACTAATTATTTCTCACCACTTATTTTTTTTTTCCAATTTCTATCATCCCCTTAGCATGATTTTGCTCTGGACGGGTCCCCTTCAGCACAAATTCACTCTCATTCTGATTGCTCTACAAACCAAACTTGTAACAATGCCTCTGTAGCATTAAGTACTGGTACTGATTTTAAAAGTTTGTCATTTTTTTGCCATATCACACAGACTCCACATTAATTCTTTCCCACACATTATCTTGAGTCCGTAGTCTGATGTAGTTTATTAACTTGTCTTCTCACAGTGTATCCACAGGGACTTGGCGACCCGCAACATCCTCCTTGGCGAGGGACTGATATGCAAGGTGTCCGACTTCGGACTGGCTCGAGACGTGGCCGAGAAAAGCCAATACGAAATGCAATCGCAGGTATACAACATAATTATCATTTAGTACACGCACTTTAGAGGCCACCCTCTGGTGGCTGGATCTTACTAGGAATCAGGTTATCGCCTTGCAGCTTTCCATTGATACATCCAGAAATATTTAGAAAAAGAGAGGTTCTATTTCACATTTGTGCGACCATCACTACTGCTTGGAGTCCATACAGAGTGAACCACATATCATCTCTTGAGAAGTTAGATTTTGTTTGCAGTGACTATACTCAAGAAACAGTAGTGTGATTAACATGCTGACAACCTTGAATTGAAACTCCCTCGATCCAAGTGAGACGTGATAACCACCAGATTACAAACCTATTTAAAATCACTCGTCGCATCATCACAATAGATCCTAGTCACATCGTAGCGAAACCGAAAACTATAGGAGGCCAGGGAGGAGGGGCAACAACAAACAATTTGAGAGAAAACATAAGATCATAAACATCAGCACTTGAACACTCGTTCTTTCCGACCATCAAGGTATGGAAGATCTTCATCAGACTGTTGTTTATTCGTACTCATCAGGGCAGGGTACCAGTTCGTTGGATGGCTCCTGAGTCACTGCTTACTAATATGTACACGATCAAGAGTGACGTATGGTCTTTTGGTGTTCTTCTGTGGGAACTGGTTACGTTAGGTGAGTCGGAATCTCCGTTAATTTTTAGAAGTGTATTTGGGAGGCTCCTTTCTCATGTCTTGATACCGCTGTCATTATGACATTAGGACTGCTATGAAATCCTGTCTGTTTACCTTAAATGAACTAGAACCGTCGCATGTGACTTACCACTGTCATTATCATGTTCACTTACGCATAAGCAGTACGACAAATAAGTTCGTATTTTAGGAGTCTAAATTGTTCACTTAACCGCACCCAACAAATGGCCCAATGTGGGCGTCCTCAATGAGTGACTAGATTTTAGGGGTATAAACAGTATAGGTCTGTTAATCACGTATTTAACTGAAGCACATTTTCAGATAGTAACTCAATGCCATTTTGAAAATTTATGGTTATAAAACGGTATCTTTGATTATAGCAAAACGCAAACTGACGTCACGTTACCTTAAATTCACGACTACTTATGTATCACCTTTTCATCAGGATCGCATCCATACCCCGGCATGTCATCGCAAAAGGTCATCGATGAAATAAAGCAGGGCTACCGACTACCCAAACCAGAGCATTGTAGCGACGACATGTAAGTCTAAAGGGGTCGATCTGGGTCAGTAACTCTTTAATTATCTGCAATTGGTTGCCATTTTTTGTAGCTATTAAAAATACTCAGAGCAAGGCACTTTGCGCCATATATTGCTTCTTGCCACTGCAGTTTCTAAAAACTTCACTGGCTTCCATCAATTAACGTCCGGACCGTGCTCAAGACAACACTCAACATGAACAAAACCGTGCCCAACAAGTTCCCATACATTTCCGATGTTGTGGGCTTCAGCAAACCTGAACGGCAAGGTCTCCCCTGGAAAGTCAATTTGCTCATCCCTCGCACCACCACGAATAAAGGGAACCGTGCCTTCTGAGTTGCTGGGCCAAAAACATGGAACTCTATCCCCATCACCATCGGGGATACATCACCTCTTGAACAGTTCAAGGGACTCGTAAAGAACACATTTGTTTTGATTTTATTTGTTTCCAATCTTTTTGAATTGTTTACAGCGTTTTGAATCCTTTCATTGGCAAAGACGCTTTGTAAATGCCTGTTATTATAATCATTATCGCCAGCATGGAGTTGGTATTAATCGTATATAGCATATTATTGTATCTGATTAAATGCAATTTTGTGGCATTTGCAGGCCAGTGCACAGACAGGAAGGAATTTGCGGAGAAAAATTGTGTTGAACTTTTTTAGTAAAAATGATAGTTCTTAGAGGATTGAAGGCTGGTTTGTAGATTTTTCGGTCTCTATGCTCCAATTATCATCAGAAACAGGACCAACCATTCGATGACAGTCAGTATATCGACCCAAAACAAAATCGAGATTTCACCTCAGGTTTTTACTCCAGAGCCAACAATTGATCTTTCCCCAAAAGTGTTTCCATCTTCCGTTTCCGCTAGTATATCGTTATAATCAGGGATCAATTTCCATGTCTGTATACATGTATACAACGACATACATTTGACATTTACCCCATTTCTATTGCAGATACCAGATAATGATGGACTGCTGGCAGGAGAAACCTGAAGACAGGCCGGATTTCGCTGGTCTTCACACCACCATAGACGACATCCTTGCAGATGCAGCGGTGGGTATTCACTTTCCAAGCAGGTGTACTGATCACCTGTCATTCTATTTCTCATATTTTCTGCCATAGCAATTCTGTCGCTCTGTACAACCCTGATCGCACTCAGGAAAGTCATTCCAGTTACCGATCATGTTGCCACTTTCCATCTTTTCATCTTGATCGACACTCTGCAGTGATTTATTAAAGTTTGGGCTTACTTCGTTGTTTATATGCAGTCCGAAAAACACAAAAACAATTGGAAAGGCATGTGACTATATGTGAACTGGTCGTTATTCACGCTCAAATTGGAAGCAAATCAACTTATTTACTGTAAAGGTGCTGATTAAGTTGCACAAAGCAACATTAAAGGCATATAGGATAATTTGCGTTTATCCTAAAAGTAACTTACCGATGTATTATCCAAAACCTTACTTGGATCAAAGTTCGTTGTGGTACTAAACAATGACACAAACAATGTTTCTTTTGGGCAATCCTTCGGGAGCTGAATGGATTTTGATTTTGAATGTTATTTAATGGAATGGACTAAATCTTGTTTCTTGATAAAAAAAAATGTGCACGATGTTTCGCTCTTTTGAAAAGTGTAATATCCACTGAGCCGAAACTGCCTTTAACTGTGGTTTGCTTTTCTTGTGTTTACTACTTATATTTCGCTCATCAACAGGGCTATCTCGAGATGGGAAATCTTAACCCGGACGATTACGTGTACTTGAAATCTGGCCAAAGTTCGACCAGCATCACTCACTCACCCACTCGTTCGCCCACAGGCAGCATCGAGTCGGGCTGAGTAATCGCGTACATTCACTACACGCGTCACGGCTGTGAAAAAGATGGCCGGTGCAGAGTGAAATGCCCTAGGGCAAGTTCGAGTGAAAATTTTCGTTTGCCATATCAGTTGAACTTCTGGAGCTATTGACAACCCGACCCCGGAGCTTATTCTCGCGCTAGTTCTGATTTCACCAACGACGTGGCGCCCTTAGGTGGCATGCATCTGTCAAGTTGCAGTACCAGATAAATTGCAGAGTGTATTAAGTGAAATTTAAGCTTCAGAAAACAATTTTTAGGAAGAGAGAAGCTCAAAATGGATTGCCCCCAAAACGTGTGTTTGTGGTGGCTCCACTTCTGGAAAACACTAAAAATCTATGTAATTATGTCTTTGTGAAGTTTCCTGTTGAGAAAAGTGGGAACAACCGTTTTCACTGCAGGCATGATGAGCCCCCCCCCCTTTTTAAGTGGCTGTCACGCCCCTAAAACGGTGGATTTGCGATGGCTTCACATCTGAAACATTTTTTTTTGCATGAATATGATCATCTGTTCAAAGTTTCACGCTCTAATGAAAAATTGCACAATTCATCGATATTTTGTCACACAGAGTCCGCTGGACTGTTAGCAGAGCACTTTTTATTTATATTAGCTTCGAAATGCTTACTTTCCTTGGTGGTTATTCTTTTTAATCGGTAATTGAGTGGCTGCATTTGAAATGGGATGTATACAACATATCATGAAATCATTTGTAAATGGTATTTTTTTTTGTCATTCGTGTTATGAACTAAATGTGGTAAGGTATAACAATACCTAATTCTACGTTCATCGACTGAATGTAGTTTAGAATTTACCCAGGCACGGTATATAATCTGACTGCTAAATTGGTTTTGTTAATAATCTTGTACATGTGCAAACGTACAAATTTAGTGTCAATTTCATGTTGAAAATAAATATTTTTATTTTTATTGCCTTGAAAAGTATAGTTTAACTGGATGTCTCACAACTTTATATGCACAGAACTCGGAAATTGTTGAAGTATATTATGTCTACAAGAAATTGTCAACTAGCTGTTTATAAAATTTACACTTGTTAAACATTTTTTTAATTCTCTACAAATACAAAAACTGTACTATATACTTAAAAGTGAGAAAGCATTGTTCATGTTCAACGTGTACATAATTCCATTCAGTGCTACTCCAGTTTTAGCTGGATGCCTCGACCAGAACCCAATGTCACTGACGTGATTACCGAAAAGACTGAACATATCGGTCAAGTGAGAACCAGGCAATAGCAATTATAACATTTGTTTCAGCATTTACTGCACACCATATGTGGAAAGGAGCCTTATTAATAGTCGTGAGGCTTGACAAGATTGACAGATAATGCAAACACCATGTGTTACAGCTTTGAAAAATGGAAATACTTTCACTTTTTAATGAAAAACACTGAACACGTCGACATGATTTTTGATTTGAATGTGGCATGAAGATACGGTCTTCAAAAATTTAGTTTCTATGCTAATAAAAAATTCCATATTTATGAGCAAAAGTGTGATGTCATTTCAAGGCAGAAACCTCAATGTTACATTTGTAAGGTTAAAAGATTCTCGATTTTTTTTTATTTTGCTGACCTAGATGATTTTTTTTGTAGTGATAAATTGTGGTGTGTGCACGGCAGAAAACCAATGAGAACTATTTTTTTGCAAAGAGCGCACGTTTGAATTCCAAACATTAACAGTGTCTTCCTGAAACGACACCACAACAACAGCGAACCTACTTGTCCGGAAACGTGCACTTTTCAACTAACAAATTAACAAAGGAACGTCAAATAGTTTTTATACTTATGAGAGGAGCAGAAAGTTGCACAAAATATATCGCTAAGAAACACGCATTTCATGAACTCTGAAGTCCAAAATGGTACCTTTTCTATTTATATGTGCGTTATATCGTCGGATGCGTACCTATATGTTCCCCAGTCCCTTTATTTCCCAGTCCTTACCATAACCCTACCTTAACCCTAACCCTTACCCTAAACCCTTACCCTAACATTTGGGAACATATATAGGGACTGACTGGGGAACATCGGGTGGATCCCATATCGTCACTGGATTCTTGAAGGGACTGGCATGTCAATTCGGACGACACGTTTCGAGATAATCGCAAGAGAAACTTTCTTATTTTATAATTTCAAAATGCACCACAAGTCATCTACTCTATGCAGTATATACAACGCCCACGTGATTCGTAGATAGCTTAACTTTCTAGTCAACCCAGTAATAATCATCAAAGGTGTCAACAACGGAAATCTCACCAATTTTACGTTTACGCCTTTTCGAACAATATGTTTTGTGCACAGCGAGTAAGCGTATCTTCGTGAATATGCAATAATGTCTGCCCCTCACAACATTCATGTTTATAGCTCCATGATGTTATTAAGACATCACGTAATGTCTGCTTCGAAACCAAGTCAGAGTGGTTGAGAGCGATGTTTAAAGCCAAAAAGGGTCATTTTTATATGCCTGTCCCTTCGTGAAACGGTAACGATATGGTTTCTGAGTAAATGTACGCAAACTGCGAATTCCTTTTTCAAATGCAAATAATAAACGGCGCTTGTACACTCGCACCACCTGGCGGGTCCGTCATTTTCGTTTTCTGATTGGCCAGGCAGTTCATGGCGGCGTTATCTACTCCACAAACAGCTGTTGTTGCCTGTCCTGGGTTTTCCCAGGATGAGAATGGATGAGAAATTAAATTTGAAATTAGGACAGGCCACACCCGCGGCGCCTTTTGCGCGCTAAACAAGAGGCAGTTGTGTTCAGGCCTTGCAACGGACAGGAAATTCAGAAAACTGTTCTCAAAATCGCTCACTGATTAAGACTCGCCGGAGCTTTTATTGGTATCCATTCGTCATCATGGGTAAGTACATTTGTTTCTTAACCATACCAAGACAGGTCCATGACTGTACATCATTATGATAGGAGTACCAGTACATTAAAGTGCCGCTCCTTTAGCAGACGATGGTGGTGGACAACTGTACTGTACAAACGTTGGGTAACATACTGTTGGGCAATGTTATTTACCCGACATTGGTGTGAAATAACTCATATATGGTAAAAAGTGTCAAACTATTGGGAAGAATTTGCCCAAGAGTGTAGGCAGTTGATTATTCGACCAGCACTGGTCGAATTATCAACCCATTTAGCCCAACTTTTTTACACGTGGGGGGGATCCTGGACACACCTCCCAAAGGCTGTGCACCATTGCAATGTTATGAAAACAAACCCAAACGTTTTATGAAACACTTTGAATGCTTGGAAATGAATCTCAAATTAACCTGGATTTTGAAGTCAGTGTGTGGCTCTTTTAGTGAAGCTAAAAAAATTCTGGGATCATGCAGTACGTTGTTAAAAAAACAATAAACATTTGGTACATAAAAAAACACGAAACCGAGATATTATTGCTAATTGGAACAGAAGTAGGGCACATGTGAATCAAAGGGAGATATCCTCTGTTGGGGTTGAATCTCGTCTTTAAAATGACACCCTGATCATGTCCTTACATTTACGGTTGACTGAGCAGTGACCAATTTTATGAAAGGGTCTATTTAGAGACGTGCGCCACTTTTCATGGTGAAATCTCTTTTTCCCCACCTGCCTTAATTGGCAACCGTAGCCTTTCACTCTGTGACAATTGACACAACAAAAACCACAATTGAAAGGTGGCGCAAATCTCTAAATAGACCCTTTTATAAAATTGTAATGACATGACCAGTGTGTCATTTTAAAGAGGAGATTCAACCCTAACAGAAGATATCTCCCCTTGATTCATGTACCCTACTTCTGTTCCAATTAGCAACAATATTTCGGTTTCGTTTTTTTGATCCGCCCTGTATAGAAAAAATCACATTAGCCTGTGAAAAGTATAGGTTCTAATCTTGAAGAGCGATGTTTGTGATTTTAATAGGTTCATTTTTTTCGCGTATTAATTACTCAATACCTCTTTCAAAAATATTTAACATTGTTTACAGAAGACAGACATTTCTAGCAAATATTTTAAATGAAACATTGAAAAAAGCAATGAAAAACATGACAATGGCTGTAAAATTCGTTCTTACTTTGACATCTTTGGCTACAAAATAGGTGCGTTTTTCTATAGTGAAAAGTGCCACTGTCGTGGAATGCGAAGGCAAACAAAAAGAGGCATTAACACCCATACTTATGACTCTAAAGACAGTAAATAGTATCTGTTTTCCCTGTCCCAATGTGCTGTACAAAGGCCAGATTGCGTGATGAACAGAAGTACATTAGATAAATAATTGGAGAGTGTGTAATACTTTCAACCAACCAACGTTTTTTTCAATAGGGTTGAATTACATCGTTTTGTTCCTATTCTTGCAGAGGGAAAACTGTTCACTTGTCTGCTGGTTGTTTGCGCAGCTGCCAATGGTATGTTTATTTGTATTGTTTGTTTAGTTGTGTTGTTAATCTATAGTGCAATTCTATGGCAATGTCAGTAGGTGTATCTGCAATTTTGAAGAAAAAAACTGATTGGAAAATTCAAGGTCTTCTTTTTTTATTTCACAGTTTAGTGAACCGATGGATGTTGATGGACCTGTTAAAGGTGTTCAACTAATATTCAGTATTCCAGTTTTTGTTATCGCGATCTTTGAATTTGTTCAAGGTAGTTTAAAACAGTTCTCTATCACTAGATCTGTTTCTGTCCCCTAAACAAAACAAAACATTCAGAGGGTTGCATACGTAGAAAGGGGAGGGGGGATTCTTGCTTCATGAATTAAAGTGCATACAAGTTGAAAAGAGCACGGGGAACGGATCCTTAACCCTTAAAAGGCCGGGTTATTTTGACCATCTCTCAGCCGGGATTCCGCCCCCCCCCCCCCAAGATCAAGGCCATCGAGTGACGACAAATTTTGAAACTCAGTACATTCATAGAGCAATTCATCATAAGCATACCCAAGAAATTTAATGACTATAGGTCAAAGGGTTTTGGAATTATGGCTAATTAATTATCAATATGTACGAATGGTAATTCTGCTCTGTGTACATGACGTATATGGAAAAATTCAGCTTTCACGGCGCGTAGCACCGGAAAATTGATTTGTATGTTGTTGGTATCTGGCTTTATAACAGCCTGGGTGGCGAACAATTTTTTTTTAAGGCTATCGCGGAAACAGTTGAAGGGGGGGGGGGGCGGATTCCGCCCCGGCCCAGAGTAACCCATACAGTTAATCCATTTTTTTTCACCCATTGAAAGCAGCTGTTGCTCTCAAATGCTACGTGTGTGGAGACGATGGGATCTGCCATGACGGCGAGATTGGCCAACTTCAGACTTGCCCGAATACCACTGGCTTCGTGAGCGATCAGTGCTTCAAATTCGACGGGGAATACTTCGGATCTGATGCAGGTGGTTTATCATAATTGGCTTCTTTCGACACATTGATAGGCCATTATTTTTCTGCAAATGAGGATATTTCAGCTGCAATTTTCGGGGTATAGACAGTAGAAACATGCATCTCGTTTATGGTGGTTTAGTAACTTTATTACAAAATTAACAAGTGCGAGTGCACAACAAGTTCTGGCCGTGAAAGTCTTGCATGAATGAACTCTACCAAAATAATCCCTGCCAGAGCTTAAAAATGCGACGCCCAAAATGTGGCGCCGATAGCACATTTAGAACACCATACTTTAGATAAATATTAGTACAGCACATATTTTGCCTCCATTTACAACTTTTCACGAACATCCGAATTTTTACAAACAGTTTTTGTGAAGTATTTCATTTATTTCGTTTTTTGTTTTTGAAAATTTAAATTTGGAAGTTACATTTTGTGGGAAACTTAAGGGGCTGATTTTGGTCAATTAAGTTGGTAAGTTTTCATGGACAGACCGACCGACCACCAAGTAACATGTTCCAAGAGCTTAGAAATAGGTGGGAAATTAGCAGAAAGATTAACACCAGGCCCTGTTATGTAAACGTTTGTACCAACTGATTTGCCATTTGATCACGGTAAGAGCGCCCTCAACCTTTCTTCTGGAAATAAATGTAACATTATGTAATGTATTATTTTGAAAAAAATATTTATTTCAGGAACCCGATTCTCTTTCAAGGGAGTCGCTCGCACTTGCCACCGCCTTTCGGCAAACGGCGAGGCTCCGCCCCTCCAGTGCTTCTCTGACTCCGACGCCATTCCTTACCTTTCACCCCGATCGATGAATAATGAAGTAGATATCACAGTCAAGGGCGACCTCTGCTACTGCGCAGACGACGGCTGCAACGGCGTAGACTCCCTCAAGCCGTTCCTCTTGCTGATCCTCACCGTGGGCATGATGCACTTGCTGCTGATGTAAAAGAAAGCTGGTGTGTAAGACCACCAGTGGTGGAACTACGCATGGCACCTACAGGTTTTAGCTTAAGATTGATTAAAATCAGCGGTAGAGACCCATTGGTGAATAGTTAGACTGCGTTTATTCGGCTGCTACTTGGCAACCTTTTCACTCTTTTTAGTAACGCATGGACATATTCTACCATTTTTCGCATCATTTACGCATTTTAGTCCGGTCAGTTTAGGTTAAGACATGGAACAAATTGCGATAGAAACCATTCAAGCGTCAAACAACTTCAAATAAATACACAAACAACAGGTGAAAAAATCTAATTGTTTCTATGGAGTGGAAGGGTGTTTTTCAAGCATTTTTTTACATTTAAATTTGGGACATTTGTCCTCGAACAATTCGTCTGGTGACTTGCTTTGTTTTGCATGCCTATACAAGCTAATGGTTAGGATTGACGACCATGTGCGAGTGCAGCAGACGACATTGCGTAGGAAACTTGAAGAAAAGGGTTTTTACGTGTGTCATACAATACGTGTGTCAATACAAAGTGCGCAATACGATTATTTGCAAAAAGGGATGTCTAAAAATCAGGTTTGATCATACACCGACTGAAAACGGTCGGTTAGTGCAACCATTTTGAAAGTAAAGCAAAAACTCTTTATTTGAAGATATTGATTGAGCGCCTGAAAAGGATTTGTTGGATTTGGTTATTAACATTCAGGAAGTACAGGGCTCGAGACGTGATGCTTACAGTACACTTGTAAGAACAAACATATCTATGAGGTTGATGAGTAACAGCTGTAGTACTGTACATGAGCTTAACATGCACGTCACACATTTTTCTAGGTTTATTTTGTAATCTAAAGAGCTAAATTGTGAAGATCCTGATCGAGGTATGAAAAGTGATTGAGACATCTGCTTGTACTATCAAGAGTGAAATGCACTACTCCAGAAAAAAAAAACATACTTGAGTCCCGACGAAATAATTCTTTGGGTGGAACAGACCTCGCGTTGTTATTACTTTTAAAAATGATCTCAATGACATGGTCCAACCCCCCCCCCTCCCCGGCCTGAGGCTTTGATCTAGGGGCACGTAAATTATTTGTAGAGGTAAATCAATTGTCACACTGCCTAATTTCTTTTCTCAAAAGCACAGAATTTAGCTACATTTTCACTACAAGATTTCAATCCAGTTAATTTGTCTTCATAAAGGTTTTTTTTATGAGTATACATTTTTTTAATTTAAAGGTATTTTATAAGTTATGCCAATGACCTAAGTCCATCACAAAACAAACACACAAGACTTGGATTTCGGATGTTTCCCCAATATTTGAAATTGGACTCCGGCCTATTGGCGTAGACACTTAAATTTCAACTTTAAATGGATCTCTTTGTATATATCATTGCACGGACTTGTTTCAAGTAGACCTGTTTATGCAAAGATGTTCCGTGAAACAAATAGGTTTTTTTAGCACAACGTGATGTATTTTAACCAATAAATAATTCGCACAGAAAAAAATCTCAAATTTCTTGATATAATTCAAAGAAAATGTCCTATAGTATGTGGCGGCAGTGTAAATTACCATGAATTTTAGTAATTGGGGGACATGGAAAAGTCGTCTGCTGTGATCAGTCGTGTCTCGCGAAGTCTCATACGTGATGTGAACGGATCTTCTGTCAGGTAACGGACGCAAAAGAAAACATGACGCCCTTCATACGACTGTTTAAGTATGGCGAAAAATTAGTAGCGAAAAAGTGCATAAAACACTTTTCCACTCCTATGATGAAATTAGATTTTTTTTAGTATGTTAAATAGTGATATTTCCTTAGCGTGATAGCATTAAAATAAATTCTATTGCAATTTGTTCTAGGTCAGGCCCTGTTTTGTTCTAAATTGACCAGACTTTATACTGTGCGTCCACTATTAGCATTCCCAAAACTGTGAAGCATGCGTGAGTTTAGCCACTTATAGTGAGTGTTCACGATGGTATAAAGTTTAAAGGATAATACAGGGCGAGTCAAAACCCCCCAAAATATATTTCATATTTAAAAACAAATGTACCAACAAAAATAATTATGACCGGTAAGCCAATTTAATAAGCTACTTTTAGATAAAAACAATCATTATTTAAACGAAATGACCCTGAATTAGTTTCGTCCGAAAGAAAACAACAATTTGTTACAGAATACTTGTTTTAACAACTGTAGTACACAATATCGTTATTAACAGCCCTGCTTTGGCTAACAATAGGATTTATAAAATCCTTTTTTTTTTTAGACGGACCGTCAAGGGACTTTGTTGAATGGCTTTAACTGAGGTTTTATCGCTGGTGATATTTGAAGACAATTATAATGACAATTCTTGAAATCGCATTTTGGACAAAACAGATTTTAAGGTCAATTCGTTTATTTGTTTTTAATATGATATATTTTTCTCTTGGTTTGGGTCCCCCCCCCCCTCACACTGACGGTTGGTAAGAGGGTAATACGAGGTCATTTTAATGTCCCATCATTCAAACATTAATGTACTTTTTTTTAGGAACTTTGGCATGTCAGTTCAAACACTAAAGATATGACTCTTTCGCTTTCTTTCTTTTTTGCGGGAGGGGGGGGGGGGGTGTTGTATCCCAGCATTATTAGCTACTATTTAGGTACCAGTTTATACACACATTACACGCACATTTGTATCTATCCGATATACCGTATTTAATTACGTTAGAGTGAATCTAAATGGATCAATCTGTTATACTGGTGATAGCTAAAGCTGGGTCAGTTTATTAAAATGAATATCATGCTGATTATTTGTTCTAAGCTGACTGCACTTATCGCTCCGTAATTTGTATTTTCCAAGGGACAATTAAGAATGATGAAAATTGGGCAAGGTGGGCATCGCTAAGTAAGTGAAGCTCAATGTCAAGTCTCTGCATACCGTTAGCGAAAAAAAATGCTGCTTACTGAAGCAGAACATTCGTACTTACGGTAAGTGTATTTCACGGGTTAGCAATGAATGTTGGCTTCTGCGCAGCTAGATTAAGGATGTGCTTACAGGGTAAGCGCAGAACTTTTCTGCTAGCGCTGTTAACACAAAAGGGTGATCGTAAGCACAAAATTCTGAGTTGAGAACATTTTTGAGATAAGTAAGGACCCTCTTTTCATTTCTAAAAGTTTCAATGTTGCCCAGTTTGTGGGTCTGAAGATGGCATGTCCAATCTAGCTAACTCTCCTTTTAAAATCGTACCTGTATTCGATGGAGAACACAAACGATCTTTGAGATCGAAAACAGCCTGTCTCGGTTAAATAGTGAAGATGGGCATTTTGGCCACAAAATTAATTTTAAAAACGCACAAAGATATAAGTTTGGAGTTAATTACCCACAAACCGTAACAAATCAAGTGCTCAAAAAATGATGACCAAAAAAATATTCGTAATATATAAGCATTCAATCAGTTTCTGACCCTGTCACCACAAAGGGCAAAATTCAAACTATCAACACAAATTTGCATATTTCGAGTTAGGCTGTTTTGCCATCCATCTAAGGGCCGAGTTACTCGCTGAACTTTTTATGGTATGACTGGATGTTACTCACTTACTTCCCTTACGTGCAGAATGGCATCTTGTTATTCCTAAGTCTATCAGACATAAAGTGTTCCTATTTCTCAGTCTCGTCAAATCGGCAAATAATGCAACCCATTTTGAATTATGAACTGCACAAGTGCATGGAAGAAGAGCTACCATACGATCAGAGGATATTCACATGCGTGTACCGTCACTGCAACCCGGCTGAACTTATTGCCTTTGTAAAAACTGTATGCGCATTTCTGCTACTTAATCGAGCGCATGATGCGCAACACCTTCTATTCAAAATTAAGTATATTTTCTGAAACCTTGATCTAGCTAGATATATAATAGGAGTACAAGGACGAACGGTCGAGGTCGTGGAGTTTCCCCGCGTGACTATTTTCCCCACAGTGCCAGACAAAAAGGGAGCTGTTAGTACAAACATATCCACTGAGCTGAAACTTCAACTGTTTTTTTTTATTCTTGTCTGGATTTTGACTGGTGTTTTCGTTGGAAACGAACAAAAATACACGGAAAGGAAATGATCATAATATATGTTTTTAAAATTTAATTATTTACTTACAATCAATATTCAGTAGGTCCCCATAAATTCGTCCCCATAAAGCGGGCGTTCGCCCAAGAATATATGACTGAACTTATACTGCTTCAAAATAAGAATTAACTTTGAAACAAACTGGAAACATGATAAACGATCACTTTAAGGTGAAGGGTCTGAAATAACGAGATCCTACCACCGTGAGCGCGGGTATGGGGCTGGTCACCTCTGGCCTTTTGGGCGGTCTGACCTTCTCCACCATAATCGTGTGTATTTCATAAAATTATCTTCAAGTAAACTTGAATCCTCGATCCTGATCGGTCGATCCATGGCAACAAGCCGTGCTACAAACCATTTGGCACAGCTTGTAAGATTTTTCGATTGAAAAGCACAGTGCAGTGCTGCATTTGTTTCAGAAAAAAAATCAATTTCAAATAGCATGTATCTATTTAGAGACGATTGCCCTCATGTAGGCTATAGTGTTGGAACAAGTCAATCCAATTCTGGGAGCATGGCTCTCAGTGGGCATTATTCTGGTTTATATAATGTTTGAGTAACTGTGTTATTTTCAGGATTGAGATGATTGATATGGTAAACCGTGGTATTTTGGAACACAATGGTTTTCCTATCGATTTACCATTGTAACCACATATTACCATGTTTACTATGGCAATATCATGGTAGATTTTCATAAGCGTAAAAACAACGTCATTTTGTACATGCCCGTCCCTTTGTGGAAACGGCGACAATATGGTGTCTGAGTCAACATACCGTTTTTTTCATATGCAAATGGTCTGTAAACGACACTTGATCGTAACACGTGGAGGGCCATTCTCGTTTTCTGATTGGTCAGGCAGTTCATGGAGGCGTTGCCGATTCCACAAACGGCTGTTGTTGCCTGTCCTAGGGTTTTCCCCGCATGAGAAATTTCTGGTAACAAGCCGGCCCCCAAGTCGTCCCCAGTGCTTACTTTATTTCCAACCTCGTTTCCAATAGTAAGCCCTGGATAGGAAACTTTCTTCCCGTATCCTGATTCGATACCGCAATTGGCTCGTAATGGATTTATATCGTGTACTTGGTGTTGTGATTTCCAACTTGCATTACGTGTTTTCGCGATCCGATTGTATTTATAACGTCCACGCTTTCTCAAAAAACTCCTTTCCTTTCCAATTTGCTCATGTTAATATGAAATGTGATACTGCATATTGGTGGGATAAGATTGTAACAGTTTAACTTCGAAAACAATCGTGTTTTCGTATCTCACCGCGTGACGAATTGATGCTGTTTTGTAACGTACAAGCAGGCACCGGACTATTCCTCATGTGCATACGTGTTCAAAAATGTTGCACTTGCAAATGATCCAATACCCGGGTGCGCGAGCAGGTAGTGGTGGGCGCGTACTGCTCGACACCCTGGGGACGACGTTGCCCCGTTCGGCCTTTCGTTCGCTCACCAGATCAGGAGGCACCACAGCTTTGTTCAGGCTTTGCAAAGGACAGGGACTCGACTTAGCACACTGTTCTTAAAATCGCTCATTGATTTATACTTGCCGGAGTTTTTATTGCCATCCATTTGTCATCATGGGTAAGTACACTTGTTTCTAAACCATACCCAGACATGTCTATGTACATTAACTTGACGGGAGTACAGGAATATTTAATGCGCCGCTCCTTGAGAAGTCGATAACGGTGGATGTACCCTGGTCTTTGTTCCCCTGAAGCCTCGGCACAATGCAATGGTAACGGAAACAAGTCCAAGCATTCTGTAAAATAATTTGAGTGTTTGGAAATTACTTTCAAATTAACCTTGATATGTAGCCTGTGTGCTACTCTTTAGCGAGGCGGAACACTTTGATCTGGCTTCATGCAGTACATTGTTTCAAAAAGCAATTTCTAGAGAAATTAACTTGAGCCTGCAAACACTATTGGTCCTAGACCCGTGAACGTGGCGTTGTATACAACGCCACGCACTTCCGTCGGGTAAATGCTAGCGACAGCATTCTATCTTTTGATCCGCTACATATAACCATGTATAATTTCGCCAATATGTGAATCACTTACTTGTTGGGCCTCCTGTGAATTTCAGCGAGTGTTGGATCTGTCATTGCCAAGAAATTTGATGTAAAGTACGGCACAACTTTGTCACAACGAATGTTTTCAAAATGATCAGGAAATCAAAGACAGGCATGACACTCTGGTACCCTGACTTCCGCATGCGCAAAACGGTAGGAGTATCACCAGTTGGTACCCGACTAAATGTCAGATGACCGTAATACCTTGTAAATTCTGCTAAATCCATTTCGAAAGTCTGCCAAATCACCCAGTTTATATTGCTGTTCCATTGTGCAAGGGTTTGTTTTAAGGATTTTTCAAAAAAAAGAAGGTTTTTCAAACCAAATGTGCCATATTTCTTTCCAATCTTTTTTATTTTCCTTCATCTTCATAATTCTGCCGGAAAAATATTCTGCTGATTTTATGTACAACTCGTTTTTGTATGCAAATATTCTGTCAAATGTAGCCGAAATTCGGCTAGAACGGTCACTCCATTTTAGTAACAGCGGATCACAATAGAGTGTTTTTACTATAGACTGAAGCGTGGCTATGTATATAGCCACGTTCACGGGTCTATATTGGTCCTAATCTCAATGAGTGACGTTTTTGCTCTATTTTCATTTGCCCCCGCGTTTTTATTACTTAATACCTCTCTCAAAAATTTAACATTATTCTACAGAAGAAAGACATTTCTGGCAAATCTTTAAATTGCTTTTTTTTCTTGCATAAAATCCCCCCAAAAAGCAAGGAAAAACATGAAAAAATGGATTAATGCTTAGGGGCCATTCAGAATTTTCAGTGTTTTAAAATTTCGACTTTTTTTCCAAATTAATTTGACCCACCCACCCACCCCTAGTTTCGATTAATAAAAAACTGAACATGTACATGCACTTGCATGTACATGTACTTGAACACCATGTACATGTGTGTCTAGTTCAGTGACGGCGTGAAGTTGTCGGTCTTCCTCTTTTGCACTGGTGACCTTCAGTTTTCTTGTGTTTTGCCAGCTGACATGCTGTTGGGAATGACAGGTTGCAGTTTTGGAAGCCACAAAGATGACCGTGGTTTTGTCGTTTTCTGGATGAGGTGGATGACATGTGACATACGAGGTTGTGCCTGTCATGTGAGGTAGCTGAGAAAAAACATTCGCTCGTACCCCCCTCCCCCCCCCCCCCGCCCTGTTTGCAGGGCGGGGGTACGAGCGAAAGAAAACATCAGGTTTGGGCAGACATCACATCACAGGCTGCGGTCCTCGTAGTCTTGGAGTCCAGTGGTTGAATAGTCCAGTTTGTATTGGATACACGTAGGCCTACATGACGTACATGTACAGTACATAGTGGCGTAGCCACGGGGGGGGGGGGGGGGGGGCGTGGGGGCGACAGCCCCCCCCCCATGAAACCTTGTCGCCCACCCCCCCCTCCCACTGAGATTTTGAGTTTCTAAAAAAATTATCATTGATCTATATGACGCCCCCCATGAAATGTTCCAGCGCCCCCCCCCTGAAAAATTCCTGGCTACGCCACTGGCCCCGGTTGACCATGCACACCATGGCTCGAACTATAGTGTGATCCGGTACGCTCGCTGGCCCCGTCCAGCTGTTGCTTCCCCGTCACTGTAGCGGTCCGCTCCCGCTTCAGTCCGGCCGTATCTGCGAAGCGATAGCTCGTACCGTGCCCACTCGGTTCAGCTAGAATCTTTGGAATACTTGGTTCCCCCAGTTAGTGTTGTGAGACTCCGACACCGGTGTTGAAACCAAGGAAAAGCCTGACGTTGGAGGAATCCCCACGAAGTTAAATAAACCAGTAAAGTCACTGTGTGAAAGCTCTGTTTCCCGCCAAATTCGTTATCATAGATAATAATGTTGATTCTAATATAAAGTTAATGAACTAATAGGGAATGCAACAGTAATTTCAGGAATGAATTGCAGGGCAGCTCCGTCGCACAGCTTTTAACGTTTCACCACTTGAAACTTAGAACTGATAGACACATGGATTACAAGATAAGGGAACTGTTCAATTGCCTCATTGATGTTCTCCAAAGTCACCGTGTTAAAATTAGAAAAAGTTTTAACTATGGAAGGTTGTGAATCTTTTCTTTCAAAACTGAGGGAGGAATTATTGCAGTCATATTTATTTTATCGTCAATGTAAAATTGTGTCTTATTTCATTTTGTTCCCGGGTATTTTCTTGTTGTTTCTTTAGTGTGTGTATGTAATGTGAGTGTAGACCTATGTATGTCAACTAGGTTGTTTGTTTTTATGGTTTGCATTTTTCTCTCTGGGGAATGGGATTGCTTTTGTTTCTCGGTTTTGTTTTGTTTTGTTTGTAATAATATTTTTAGCCTGTTTGTCATTCATTCCCGTTATTAAGTCTGGTTGTTTGTTTTGTTTGTTAGTTTGTTTGTTGGGTTGTAAGAGTATTTATTTATTAGTTCGTTTTTATATTTGTGTATCTGTCTGGCTTGTCCAATGATTCACTCTATGATTTTTTTGCTGAGTCTTGTCTCATCTCCCCCGGTCTTCTCTTGTCTGGTCATGTCTCGTTTAAGATTTAAAATAAAATAATTGAATCAAATAAATCAAATAAAGTTTCTTCAAGTCTTTATTACGCTGGAGATTTCCCGATCGCAGTACATATGAGAGGCAGCCCGAATAGGCGCGACCTAATCCGGCCAAATTACAATTTGTATACTAGTTTATCTGTAATAATAAAGAATTTTGGCCCCTGCACTTGAGGGTCTGTATTTGTAGAAGTGAAGGGTCCATGTTCCTGAATTTGGATTTCTGAACAAAACATTTGAATGGAATCTATATTGCTATGGAGTGGAAGGAATCTGGTTTTTTTTTTCAAAATGGCGATGGGGTGATCATCGTTGGAGGGAAAAATCACCTAAAAGTCATAGGTCAACCCCCCCCCCCAAAAAAAAGATTTCCAAAAAGGTAAAGAGGATTAATTCAGCTTTCATTTGATGTATATTTTGATCACCTGTGAGGGTTCAGAGTATGTTCCCCGATTTGTTTAAATTGGGGTATTTATCTTTTGAAAATTGTCGGTTTGTGTATTATGAATATGATCAAGTGAAATTATTTATGCTGTATTTAGCCCATTTCCCTCAAAATTGCATATTGTAATATTGTACATTTTTATCAATTTGCTAGAATATGTGATACCTCACCAACAAGTATCTTTTAACGAAGTTCAATCAGAATATTTATCAATTTAAAAAAAAAAAATTTAGTTGTTGTGTTACTTGTTGGTGTCCCTGCCACTGTACGATGGTGTAGCCGTGCAATATGCACGTGGATTGTTTACTTTCGTTTTGACGGGGACTTTACTGAATAGAGTCTGGTGACTGTACATAGAAATTTCCTTGAATAAAAGTCGAATCGTTCAATCATGTGCACTTGTTATGCAAAGCAGGGGCAGTGGTTCAAGGATATCTATGTCGACTTGCAGAAAGTGTGCAGGAACGCGACTTGAATGCTTCTATGTGTTCACAATACAACGACGCTGTTTAGTTATTTAAGTGTGTGACAGTGAGAAATGTTGGAATCATAATGGCGTCAGCGATACTTGCTGGGGAGCTCTTGCGTACGACTTTCTGTACTTTGGTACTGTTGTTTCCAGGACAATTGTGTGTACGGTAACCCGACGTACCCATATTTTTAAAGACGAAATTGCCGACCTCAAACTTGTTAGTGCCATATTTGGCAACTATATGTGCGTTATTAGTTTAATTAAACAAATGAACAGGTTAATTAAACATAGTACCATTGAAGGTACCTAAAAGTAAACATAACAGCATATATAAAAGACCGACAGACGAACATAAAATGTCTGGATAATTTTTTAAGGGCGTTAGGCCGGCAAGTTAACACAAACTTGGTGTCAAATAGATCATGGGAGTTACTTTTCTTTGACTTTTCATACAACTTTACATAAGCTTTAACTGTATGACCTGCAGTGGCATAGCCACGGGGGGGGGGCGTGGGGGGAGACAGCCCCCCCCCCCCGAAACCTTGTCGCCCCCCCCCCCCCCGTCGCCTCCCCCACTGAGATTTTGAGTTTCTAAAAAAAATATTATTGATCTACATGACGCCCCCCCATGAAATGTTCCAGCTCCCCCCCCCCTCTCTATATTAGAGAAAAGAATTGAGTGAGAGTGTAATGTTCTAGACCAACCCACAGTAGAGTAGATAAAAAATTGGGGAGTGTGTAATACTTTCAACCAACCAACTTTTTTTTTCAATAGGGTTGAATTACATCGTTTTGTTCCTATTCTTGCAGAGGGGAAACTGTTCACTTGTCTGCTGGTTGTTTGTGCAGCTGCCAATGGTATGTTTAGTTGTATTGTTTGTTTAGTTGTGTTGTTTATTTCTATGGCAATGCAAAATCCAAGGTCTTCTTTTTTATTTCACAGTTTAGTGAACCGATGGATGTTGATGGACCTGTTAAAGGTGTTCAACTAATATTCAGTATTCCAGTTTTTGTTATCGCGATCTTTGAATTTGTTCAAGGGAGTTTGAAACAGTTCTCTTTTACTAGATCTGTTTCTGTCCCCTAAACAAAACAAAACATTCAGAGGGTTGCATACGTAGAAAGGGGAGGGGGAGGATTCTTGTTCAATGAATTAAAGTACATACAAGTTGAAAAGAGCAAGGGGAACGGATCCTTAACCCTTAAAGGGCCGGGTTAATTTGACCATCTCTCAGCCGGGATTCCGCCTCCCCCCCCCCCCCCACAAGATCACGGCCATCGAGTGACGAAACATTTTGAAACTCTACACATTCATAGAACAATTCATCTTAAACATATCCAAGACATTTTATGACTATAGGTCAAAGGATTTTGGAATTATGGCTAATTAATTATCAATATGTACGAATGGTAATTCTGCTCTGTGTACATGATGTATATGGGAAAAAAAGTTTTTCACGGCGAGTAGCGCCGGAAAATTGATTTTTATGTTGTTAGTATCTGGCTTTATAACAGCCTGGGTGGCGAACAATTTTTTTTTTAAGGCTATCGCGGAAACAGTTGAAGGGGGGGGGGGCGGATTCCGCCCCGGCCCAGAGTAACCCATACAGTTAATCCATTTTTTTTCACCCATTGAAAGCAGCTGTTGCTCTCAAATGCTACGTGTGTGGAAACGATGGGATCTGCCATGACGGCGAGATTGGCCAACTTCAGACTTGCCCGAATACCACTGGCTTCGTGGATCAGTGCTACAAATTCGACGGGGAATACTTCGGATCTGATGCAGGTGGTTTATCATAATTGTCTTTTTTCGACACATTGATAGGCCATTATTTTTCTGCAAGTGAGGACGATTTCAGCTGCCATTTTCGGGGTATAGACGGTAGAAACATGCACTTCGTTTATGGTGGTTTAGTAACTTTGTTACAAAATCAACAAGTGCGAAAGTTTTGCATGAATGAACTCTACCAAAATAATCCCTGCAAGAGCTTAAAAATGCGACGCCCAAAATGTGGCGCCGATAGCACATTTTGAACACCATACTTTAGATAAATATTATTACAGCACATATTTTGCCTCCAATTACAACTTTTCATGAACATCCGAATTTTTACAAACAGTTTTTGTGAAGTATTTCATTTATTTCGTTTTTTGTTTTTGAAAATTTAAATTTGGTAGTTATATTTTGTGGGAAACTTAAGGGGCTGATTTTTGTCAATTTAGTTGGTAAGTTTTCATGGACAGACCGACCGACCGCCAATTGACATGTTCCAAGAGCTTAGAAATAGGTGGGAAATTAGCAGAAAGATTAATACAAGTCCCTGTAATGAAAACGTTTGTAACAACTGATTTGCCATTTGATCACGGTAAGAGCGCCTCAACCTTTCTTCGGGAAATAAATGTAACATTATGTAATGTATTATTTTGGAACATATTGATTTCAGGAAACCGATTCTCTTTCAAGGGAGTCGCTCGCACTTGCCACCGCCTTTGGGCAAACGGCGAGGCTCCGCCCCTCCAGTGCTTCTCTGACTCCGACGCCATTCCTTACCTTTCACCGCGATCGATGAATAATGAAGTAGATATCACAGTCAAGGGCGACCTCTGCTACTGCGCAGACGACGGCTGCAACGGCGTAGACTCCCTCAAGCCGTTCCTCTTTCTGATCCTCACCGTGGGCATGATGCACTTGCTGCTGATTTAAAAGAAGGTTGGCGTATAAGACCACCAGTGGTGGAACTACGCATGGCACCTACAGGTTTTAGCTTAAGATATATTAAAATCAGCGGTAGAGACCCATTGGTGAATAGTTAGACTGCGTTTATTCGGCTGCTACTTGGCAACCTTTTCACTCTTGTAAGTAACGCATGGACCTATATCATGTTTCACATCATTTAAGCATTTAAATCCGGTCAATTTAGGTGAAGACATGGAATAAATTGCAATAGAATCCATTCAAGCGTCAAACAACTTCAAATAAATACACAAACCACAGGTGAAAAACGAATACTTGTTTTAACAACTGTAGTACACAATATAGTTATTAACAGCCCTGCTTTGACCAACAATAGGATTTATAAAATTCTTATTTTTTTTAAGACGGACCGTCAAAGGACTTTGTCGAATGGCGTTAACTGAGGTTTTATCGCTGGTGATATTTGAAGACAATTATAATGACAATTCTTGAAATCGCATTTTTGGACAAAACAGATTTTAAGGTCAATTCGTTTATTTTTTTTTAATGTGAAATATATTTCTCTTGGTTTGGGTTCCCCCCCCCCCTCACACTGACGGTTGGTAAGAGGGTAATACGAGGTCATTTTAATGTCCCATCATTCAAACATTAATGTACATTTTTTTAGGAACTTTGGCATGTCAGTTCAAACACTAAAGATATGACTCTTTCGCTTTCTTTTTTCCGGGGGGGGATGTTGTATCCCAGCATTATTAGCTAATATTTAGGTACCAGTTTATACACACATTACACGCACATTTGTATTTATCCGATATACCGTATTTAATTACGTTAGAGTGAATCGAAATGGATCAATCTGTTATACTGGTGATAGCTAAGGCTGGGTCAGTTTATTAAAATGAATATCATGCTGATTATTTGTTCTAAGCTGACTGCACTTATCACTCAGAACTCGACGGATTCCGTAATTTGTATTTTCCAAGGGACAATTAAGAAATGATGAAAATTGGGCAAGGTGGGCATCGCTAAGTAAGTGAAGCTCAATGTCAAGTCTCTGCATGCCGTTAGCAAAAAAAATGCTGCTTACTGAAGCAGAAAATTCCCACTTATGGTAAGTGTATTTCACGGGTTAGCAATGAATGTTGGCTTCTGCGCAGCTAGCTTGAGGATGTGCTTACAGGGTAAGCGCAGAACTTTTCTGCTAGCACTTTTAACACAAAAGGGTTATCGTAAGCACAGAATTCTAAGTTGAGAACATTTTTGAGATAAGTAAAGGACCCTCTTTTCATTTCTAAAAGTTTCAATGTTGCCCAGTTTGTGGGTCTGAATATGACATGTCCAATCCAGCTAACGTTCCTTTTAAAATGGTACATGTATTCGATAGAGCACACAAACGAACTTTGAGATCGAAAACAGCCTGTCTCAGTTAAAAACACACAAAGATATAAGTCTTGAGTTAATTACTCACGAACCGTAACAAATCAAGTGCTCAAAAAATGATGACCAAAAAAAATATTCGTAATATATAAGCATTCAATCAGTTTCTGACCCTTTCACCACAAAGGGCAAAATTCAAACTATAAACACAAATTTGCATATTTCGAGTTAGGCTGTTTTGTCATCTAAGGGCCGAGTTACTCGCTGAACTTTTTTATGGTATGACTGGATGTTACTCACCTACTTCTTTTACGTGCAAAATGACATCTTGTTATTCCTAAGTCTATCAGACCTAAAGTGTTCCTATTTCTCAGTCTCGTCAAATCGGCAAATAATGCAACCCATTTTGAATTATGAACTGCACAAGTGCATGGACGAAGAGCTACCATACGAATCACTATACAATAGAAAGCAGTTTTTTTATGATCAGAGGATATTCACATGCACGTACCGTCACTGCAGCCCGGCTGAACTTATTGCCTTTGTAAAAACTGTATGCGCATTTCTGCTACTTAATCGAGCGCATGATGCACAACACCTTCTATTCAAAATTAAGTATATTTTCTGAAACCTTGACCTAGCTAGATATATAATAGGAGTACAAGGACGAACGGTCGAGGTCGTGCATTTTCCCCGCGTGACTATTTTCTCCACAGTGCCAGACAAAAAGGGAGTTAATTGTAAGTACAAACATATCCACTGAGCTGAAACTTCAACAGGTGGTTTTTGTTGTTCTTGTCTGGATTTTCACTGGTGTTTTCGTTGGAAACAAACAAAAATGCATGGAAAGTAAAAGACCATAATATATGTTTTTTAAATTTTATTATTTACTTACAATTATTTACTTATCATTTCACGTTCCTTTGTTAATTTGTTCTTTGAAAAGTGCACTTTTCCCGGACAACTAAGTTCGCTGCTGACACTGTTAATTTTTGGAATTAAAAAGTGTGCTTTTTGCAAAAAAAAAGGTCTGAAAAAAATAGTTCTCATTGGTTTACTGCCGTGCACACACCACAATTTATCACTACAAAAAAGATCATCTAGGCCAGCATATTTAAAAAAAAAATCGAGAATCTTTTAACCTTACAAGTGTAACATTGAGGTTTCTGCCTTGAAATGACATCACACTTTTGCTCATGAATATGGATTTTTTTATTAGCATAGAAACTAAATTTTTGAAGACGGTATCTTCATGCCACATTCCAATCAAAAATCATGTCGACGTGTTCAGTGTTTTTCATTAAAAAGTGAAAGTATTTCCATTTTTCAAAGCTGTAACAAATGGTGGTTGCATTATCTGTCAATCTTGTCAAGCCTCATGAATATTGAAAAGGTTCCTTTCCATATATGGTGTGCAGTAAATGCTGAAACAAATGTTATAATTGCTATTGCCTGGTTCTCACTTGACCGATATGTTCAGTCTTTTCGGTGAGCACGTCAGTGACATTGGGTTCTGGTCGAGGCATCCAGCTAAAACTGGTGTAGCACTGAATGGAATTATGTACACTTCGAACATGAACAATGCTTTCTCACTTTTAAGTATATAGTACAGTATTTGTATTTGTAGAGAATTTAAAAAAAAAAATTAACAAGTGTACATTTTATATTACATCTAGTTGTCAATTTCTTATAGACATAATATACTCCAACAATTTCCGAGTTCTGTGCACATAAAGTTGTAGGACATCGAGTAAAACGATACTTTTAAAGGCAATAAAAATAATAATATTTATTTTCAACTTGAAATTGACACTGAATTGTACATTTGCAAATGTACAAGATTATTAACAAAACCAATTTAGCAGTCAAGTTATATACCGTGTCCTGGTATATTCTAAAATACATTCAGTCGATGAACGTAGAATTAGGTATTGTTATACCTTACCACATTTAGTTCATAACACGAATGACAAAAAAATACCATTTACAAATGATTTCAAGATATGTTGTATACGTCCCATGTCAAATGCAGCCACTCAAATACCGATTAAAAAGAATAACCACCAAGGAAAGTAAGCATCTCGAAGTTAATATAAATTAATAGTGCTCTTCTAACAGTCCAGCGGATATGTGACAAAATATCGATGAATTGTACACTTTTGTGAAACTTCGCACAGATGATTATATTCATGCGAGAAAATGTTTCAGATGTAAAGCCATCGCAAATCCATCTTTTTAGGGGCGTGCCAGCCATTTAAAAAGGGGGAGGCTCGTAATACCTGCAGTGAAAACGGTTGTTTCCACTTGTCACAAAAGAAGGAAACTTCACAAAGACATAATTATATAGATTATAAGTGTTTTCCAGAAGTGGAGCAACCACAAAAAGCACCTTTTGGGGGGCAATCCATAATGAGCTTCTCCCTTCCTAAAAACTGTTTTCTGAAACTTAATTTTTACCTAATACACTCTGCAATTTATCTGGACCTGCAACTTTACAGATGTCGACTGTAATGTCCATAATAGCGTAGAGATCAGAACTAGCGCAAGAACCAGCTTTGGAGTGGGTTGTCAATAGCTCTAGAAGTTCAACTACTCCAGACCTGAAAAAGACAGTTAAAATATGGTAAACGACAAATTATCGCTCGAACTTGCCCTAGGGCATTTCACACTGCACCGGCCATCTTTTACACCGCCGTGACGCGTGAAGTGAAGGTAAGCGATCACTCAGCCTGACTCGATGCTGCCTGTGGGCGAACAGGTGAGCGAGTGAGTGGTGCTCTTCGAACCTTGGCCAGGTTTCAGGTACACGTAATCGTCTGTGTTAAGATTTCCCATCTCGAGATAGCCCTGTTGATGAGTGAAAAAAAGTATTAAACAAAAGAAAAACAAACCACAGTTAAAGGCAGTTTCGGCTCAGTGGATATTACACTTTTCAAAAGAGCGAAAATTCGTGTGTTTTTTTTATCAGGAAACAAGATTTAGTCCATTCCATTTAAATAACAGTCAAAAACAAAATACCATTCCGCTCCCGAAGGATTGCCCAAAAAGGAACATTGTTTGTGTCATTGTTTAGTACCACAAAGATCTTTGATCCAAGTAAGGTTTTGGATAATAAATCGGTAGGTTATTTTGAAGATAAACGCAAATTATCCTTCATGTATTATGCCTTTAATGTTGCTTTGTGCAACTTAATCAGTAACTTTATAGTAATTAAGTTGATTTGCTTCCAATTTGAGCGTGAATAACGACCAGTTCACGTATAGTCACATATGCCTTTCCAATTGTTTTTGTGTTTTTCGGACTGCATATAAACAACAAAGTAAGCCAAAATTTTGATAAATCACTGCAGTGTGTCAATCATGAAGATGGAAAGTGGCAACATGATCGGTAGAAATAACTGGAATGACTTTCCTGAGTGAGATCAGGGTTGTACACAGCGACAGAATGGTTATGGCAGAAAATATGAGAAATAAAATGACAACTGATCAGTACACCTGCTTGGAAACTGAATACCAACCGCTGCGTCTGCAAGGATGTCGTCTATGGTGGTGTGAAGACCAGCGAAATCCGGCCTGTCTTCAGGTTTCTCCTGCCAGCAGTCCTTCATTATCTGGTATCTGCAATAGAAATGGGGTAAATGTCAAATGTATGTCGTTGTATACATGTATATAGACATGGAAATTGATCCCTGATTATAACGATATACTAGCAGAAACGGAAGACGGAAACACTGTTGGGGAAAGATTAATTGTTGGTTCTGACGAGAAAAAAAAAACTAAGGTGAAATCTCGATTTTGTTTTGGGTCGATATACTGACTGTCATCTAATGGTTGGTCCTGTTTCTGATGATAATTGGAGCATACAGACCTAAACATACCAACCAACCTTCAATCTTCTAAGAATTATCATTTTATTACAAACATTTTCAACGCAATTGTTCTCCTCAAGTTTCTTCCTGTTTGTGCACTGGCCTGCAAATGCCACATAATCGCATGTAATCAGATACAATAATATGCTACATACGATTAATACCAACCCCATGCTGGCGATAATGATAATATAACAGGCATTTACAAAGCGCGTTTGCCAATGAAAGGATTCAAAACGCTATAAACAAATCAACATAATTGGAAACAAATTAAATCAATACAAATAGGTTTTTTACGAGTCCCTTAAACTGTTCAAGAGATGATGCATTCCGGATGGTGATGGGGAGAGAGTTCCATGTGTGTTGCCCAGCAACGAAGGAGGCACGTACGGTTCCCTGTATTCTTGGTGGTGCGAGGGATGAGCAACTTGGCTTCCGAGTGGATACCATGTCGTTTAGGTTTGCTGAAGTCCACAACATCGGAAATGTATGATGGGAACTTGTTGGACACTTTTTGTAAATGTTCAGTGTTGTCTTGTACACGATCCGTACGTTGGTTGATTGGAGTGGTCAGAAGCAATATCTGGCGCAAAGTGTCTTGCTCCAAGTATGTTTAATGGAAACAACCAATCGCAACCAATCGCAGATAATTAAGGAGTTACTGACCCAGATCGACCCCATTAGACTTACATGTCGTCGCTACAGTGCTCTGGCTTGGGTAGACGGTAGCCATGCTTTATTTCATCGATGACCTTCTGCGATGACATGCCGGGGTATGGATGCGATCCTAATGAAAAGGTGATACAGAACGTGAGTACACAGTCAGGTAATAGTTATTGAGGGCGCTGTATAACGACCCCATATTGGGGCAACTTGGGGTGAACCACGTGTGAATTTAAGTGACGTCAGTTTACATTTTGCTACAATTCAAAGTTACCTTTTCAAAACCTTACATTTGCAAAATGGCATTGAGTTACTATCTGAAAATTTGCTACAGTCAACGTGACATCAGGCCTATATTGTTTATACCATCAAAATCGAGTCATTGATTGAGGACGCCCTCATTTGGCCAAAAATTGTTGGGTGCAGTGTAGTGTGAAATTGAGCCTTCATGAAATACGGACTCATACGTTGTATTGCGCATGCGTAAGTGAACATAATAATGACAGTGACAGGTCACATGTGAGTGTTTGAGTTCATATAAGGTAAAAGAAACCAGATATTATAGCAGTCCTAATTTCATATGACAGCAGTATCAAAGCAAGAGAAAGGAGCCATTCCAAACACACTTTAAAAAATAGACAGATATTCCAACTCACCTAACGTGACGAGTTCCCACAGAAGAACACCAAATGACCATACGTCACTCTTGCTCGTGTATATATTACTAAGCAGTGACTCAGGTGCCATCCAACGAACTGGTACCTTGCCCTGTCCAGATTGATTTAAAACAAATAATTCAATACGTATCTAGAATTACCAGAATAACTTTTTGATGCATTATTATCTACTAAAAAAGTGTCGCCATCCAAGAGAAGTAGAGAACTTTCGAATCGTTGATTTCCTGCTTAATTAATCAAATCTGTCAATTCATGAATTTCAAAAAACTGCGTAATACATGTATGTTATTTCTGTCAAACACCCAAGAAATTGTCAGCCAACCAACTTGTGTCCAATACCGTATGCAGTCCTAGTTTGTAACTGTAGCTTTAACGGCATACCAGCTGAAGGAACAATAGGTTTTTAACTGATGTTCCCCTCTCGAGGGCTTATTCAATAAATATTCATCATCATCATCATTCGGCCGAGGAGCAGGCGACCACTGTGCAATCTTCCTCCGCACACGTCGATCCTGTGACAGGCCAACCTCGTCCCCAGGGTGTTGAGCAGAACGGCGCCCAGCACTACCCTGGTATTGGATCCTTTGCATGTGCAAGATTTTTGAACACGTATGCAAACGAGGAATAGTCTGGTGCCAGCATGTGCGTTACATTTGTGTTTGTTTTTGTATGCAGTGTCTGGGGTGAAAATAGAATCAATTCGTCGCAGCGGGAGCATGGCGTGAGTTACGAAAACACGATTTTATTTTAATTAAACTGTTACGAACATAACGAGGCAACATGCAGTATCACATTTCATAATACTATTAACAAATTGGAAAGGAAATAAATATTTTCGACAAGACGTGGACGAATGATCGCGAATAACAACACTTAGTACACGATATCAATCCATTTCTAGCTGATTGCGGTATCGAATCAAGATACAGGAAGAAAGTTTCCTTTCCAGGGATTACTATTGAAAACAATGTTGGAATTAAAGTAAGCACTGGGAACGACGTTGGTGATAGGCTGGCTAGATCCTCTGCCACAGGCGTCATAGGTGACTAATACTCCACTAAAACTTTCGGAATCTACGTTGGCGGCTTGCAATTTGTTTCGTAGGTGGGGTGCTTAATTGTCATGCATAATTCAGTTTCTTTTGAATTGTTGCAAGACACGGAGGATTGTGTTCTCTTTTTTCCCTTAAAAAAACTAACTCAATCAGAGAAGAAAAATAGTCGATGAAAATGAGCCGCAACAACGTGGATTCGAACCAAGGATCTTTGTATCCATTGCTCATCACAATACCCACTAGGTTTCTGTGGTAGCTCGACGACGTCCGCACTTTAAAATGGTTGACTAAATAACAACAATACTTTTGATATCATTGCTCTGTTTTATGAATAATCATACTGGCCCGATCAAAAGTATTGAATTATTCATGACTTTGGAGCAACCCGCCCTGCTTTTTTTCTTGATGTATCATTAAAGGCTGCACGGCGCTAATCTGATTCCTGGCAGGATTCAATCACTTGAGGGCGGCCTTTAAAGTGCATGCACTAATATGACATTAGATGTACCTGTGATTTCATTTCGTATTGGCTTTTCTCGGCCACTTCTCGAGCCAGTCCAAAGTCGGACACCTTGCATACCAGTCCCTGGCCAAGGAGGATGTTACGGGTCGCCAAGTCCCTGTGGATGCACTGTGAGAATACAAGAGAATAAAATACATCGGACTACGGACTCAAGAAAATGTGTGGGAAAGAATTAATGTGGAGCCTGCGTGATATGGCAAAATAATGACAAACTTTTAAAATCAGTACTTAATGCTACAGAGGCATTGTTACAAGTTTGGTTTGTAGAGCGATCAGAATGAGAGTGAATCTGCGTTGAAGGGGACCCGTCCAAAGCAAAATCATGCTAAGGGATGACACAGAAATTGAAGGGAAAAAAAGAGTTTTAAGTGGTGAGAAATAATCAGTTGGGAACAAAATGTAAATAATTAACAAGGCGTTTCAGTTGATAACCGGCCTTTTGTGTATGGTAAGCAAACTGTTTGTTTATTTGTTTGTTTGTTTGTTTGTTTGTTTGTTTGTTTGTTTTTGGGGGTTGGGTTGTCTGTTAAGGTTTAGATGTTTGTTGTGTGTGTGTGTTTTTTTTCCTTGTTTTTGCTTGGCTGATTAATTAATCCAGAATGACTAACTACACACAAAAGCTCCAGCTGGACGCACAAATACTAATCCTGCATCATGGTAACGTTTAAAAGCAAGAGGCACAATGATAGTGACGCATTGTACACTGATTTATCCCCACAGACCATAAATTTACATGCGATCTCACCTGTTTCGATGCTAGGTACTCCATCCCCCTGACTACCTGAGATGCGAAAGTCAGGATCTCCGTCGGTGTCAGGTCCTTCTTCTCCTTGAACTCTTCCTTCTTCAGGTAGAAGGGTTCGGTGCCCGTCCGAATGTGTCGCAGGTAGGTCTGCAGGTCTCCATGGGGAACGTATTCCAGGATTATGTACATCGGGTCTAGTAGGGAAAGACATCAAAAATTAGTTAAAAGTACAAATCATCTCTTCGGCATGCCACCTGAGGGCGCTACGTCGTTGGTGAATTCGCAGGAATAGACGAAGAGTTGTCAAAACCGCTCTCACTCACAGCTTAATTCAGATAGTATGCACAAAATAAGACGCCTAGCATGGCAGTCAATGCAAGTTCACTTTATCTTTGTGGGTATAATAAAGGGTGAGTCAAAAAATAAGGGAACCCAAACGGGTGTTCCAATTGTTTTTTGAAAGAATCAGTAACAAAGGTAAGTGATATTTCAGCAAAACAAAACTTTTCACATATCAAAAACACATCATAACCATGACAACTGGCACTTATCAAAACGTTTATTTCAGAAAACACCTGCTGCTTGCAATGTTAAAGCAACATGTCAAGAGTTTATAGTCTTGTCCTGCCTTCTACTTGGCTACCCCGGAGACTTATGGGATTATTATGATATCATTTTACGATACGACTGGTTTCATTTTTACTGAAATATCACGCATACCATAAATGAGATCCGTGGACAATGTTAAAAACGGTGTTTGTGTTCTAAATTCCATAACTGGAAAAGTACGTGAGCGATTTGAACGATTTATTTTCACAAAAAGAAAGCTTATTTGTGAGGCTTTCATGTTCTAGATCTGGAAAGCGCTAGATGCAGAACTTTTTTAGAAATAGGGGGCACCATTTTGCGTTTCCTTTTCTTTCGACTCACCCTAATGTACACTCACTCACTAGGTCGGCCACTTGAAAACATAATTGCAGTCAGGTTTATACCTGTATTGTTTTAATTTTCAAAACTTATCGAAACTTATTAAATTGGAGATGCAACTTTTTGGTACATTATTTGAATTGTACCTTTATCATTGCAGTATCCGAGCATAGACAGGACATTGGGATGTCGGTCCAACATGGAATACAGTCGCAACTCTTTCTTGAAATCACTCTGATCGTTGGGTGTAGCACATTCTAAACGGTAGAGGAACAAGTATTTTTTATCAGAAAGGTGAAGAAAAAAACCGCGGCTGTTTGAGGTGAAATTTTGTTAAAAGCTCCCCGAATGCACTCAATAAGTGCGGGTTTTCTTATTTTCATCGTTGAGGGTTATTGATAGGCCGTATCGAACAAGTTCGATCGATGAGTTCGATCAACGGCCATGGATTCGTTACGAACGTTGCGGCTGCGCGCTAGGGCGAATATGCGAACGATGATGTCATCATACTATTTCGCTCCCTCTCGCCTTAAGTAGGTTGGTTCTAAATTCGCTGGCGTTGTCATGACGTCACCCAGAGGTCAACTGGGTGCAACCATGGTTACTGGTTCACGCACATTGAAACGACCCAGTGGACACGGTCCATTGTGGTTTCGCTGTGGCTGTTGTGAATCCATTTCTTTGTCATAAAGGTTTTGAGGCAAAATAAGCACAACTGTGGGTGTGACTGGTTTGGTGATAATCTACTGAAAGGCAGTGAATCATTTTCGGGGAGAGTATCTGCGAATTTGTGAAACTGTTCTATGAAAGTAGTCAGTAAAAATGCAGTCTGTGATTGCCACATATGTTAAACGTACGTGAACATTGTCGTTGTGTAGTGCACGTGAACCGAGCCTGACTTGGCGGGGGGGGGGGGACGTCACACTTTCTCAGCGTAAAGTGGACCAACGTTCCGGATTTTGCAATATACCCCCCCCCCCCCGCTCCGCCCACGTATACTCTTCACAGTGCTTGTGACTGAAAGTTGACCGCGCAATATTACACAGTGGTCACCTGTTCTCTCATTGGTCAATGACTGACAGGCAGAGAAGGGTCCTCTAGTTGGAAACATTATCATAGTCCCTCCAATAACTACGCATCTGTGTAGTACTTTAGACCTATGAAAATGCCGTACCTTTCAACATCTTCACGGCCACCGTCGTATTGGTTCCCCTACGGATGATTCCCTCTGCCTCGGCTTTGAAGACCACAGCAAACGAGCCGCTGCCTAACTGGCCGAGAATGTGCAGTTTGTCCCGCGGGAACTCCTTGGCTGGTCCACTGAACTCCGATGTCGATGCTTGATGAGTGTCAATCCAATAAACATTCGACAATTTCTGCAAGACGGTAACAAAAATACGTCAAAATGAAAAGGTCATTGTGCTTTAAAACCGTTTTCGAGTTAACAACAAGGTCGGATCGCACTTTCTAGGGCGACATTTTTGACGACAGGACTAGTTCTTACGTTGCGAGTCCGCAAAGCGTCAAACCAATTTCAACTCTGGTATTTGCATTCTCAAAAAGTGGAAACTGGTTTTGACAAGGCATAATCAGGATGATTAAGAATGTGACATTTTTTGGCATATTTACAGAAGATAATGCTCGAAAAATATTTTTTTTTGAAGTTTTAGAAAAACTAAGCACCTTTTGAATGAGCTCCTGTCCACGCCCTCTATCAACAGCAGGCGGCCGGCCGCCTCTACGCCTGCGCCGTGACCTCTTGACGAAGCAAACCACGACAATGACCAGCACGACAATCAAGACGACGCCAACGACAATGACAACAACAATATTGATCGTCGTGGTGTTTGCATTAGCGTCTGCAGTATAAAAACAAAAACCATAATCGATTACAATTCACTTTCAATAAGTTCTAAATTTTGGGTTTTCATTTGACTGCTTTTATTAACTTGTCATGGTTGGATTACATTCTTAATAGTCCAAGGTCAAAGTTGATCAGATCCCAGAATTGTTTTTGACATGATACTTTAAAGACTTAAAACACTTCTGTCAAGATTTCCGGCTCAGAGTGACACGGACAATTGATCCAAATAAGTGTCATTTTGACCCGGAAAGTTGTCATTCTGACCCTATGAAGTACCATGTCAAATTGGATCTGGATTCCGAAAAATCTGTCCCGGAACTTGTGCGAATGTACAGCAGCTTTACTCCCCCCCCCCCCCCCCGGTGGATTCCAAACATACTTAATTGGCGTAAGCAAACATTTCTAACGTTTGCATTTGTATACAACAATGTTGAAGGAGGCCGAAGGGTATGTAAGCTACTCACTTTGACAGTTGTTGCCCGTTGCGCCATTTTGGCACGTACATTCATGCGTGTTGCCTTGCGGCATGCACTGTCCGCCATTCTGGCAGGGATTGGGCATGCAAGGGTCATCGGCTGAATAAAAAAAGTAAGACGTTTACGTCAAATGAAGCTTCTAAAACGTTATCATGTTAAACCAGGTGACTACAAAACGAAAGAAAACAATGTTCTTTTTTTTTTTTGAGAAGGCAAGAATTTTTTTTTTTTTAAAACACTAAATTGCAGACAACATACATTTACCAGACTAACGGGTTTTAATCCCCTTGCTTACATTAAAGAAGGTTACCCTACGGAAAAGTAAGGGCTAATAAGTCAGTCACCGGTAAAGTCATAACAAGCAAGGCATGCTAAATGAAGAAAGGACTGTGTGGTTTTTGTTTTACCGTTCATTAGAACAGTTTGTCACTTTACAACTAGAGGCTGAACGACTTGTGATTCACTTTTATTACGTTCATGTTCATTAAGTTGGTTATCGCTAAGATCGGAGTCAACATAAATTTCATTCATTGACCTAAATCTCACGATACATCAAACATGAAATCTATCACCCTGGAAGCAAGGAGATTTGGACCTTTCTACAATGAGTATGACGACTAATTATACAAGATTTTTGACATGCATGTTTTCATTCTCGGCAATATGAATAGTCAGTGGAAAGACCAGGGTTAGTAAGAACACATGTATGTACAGGGACCAGATTATTTTCATGGCTAAAACACGCTATGTGGCTAAAATACCTAATGCGCTTAAAATAGAGAATATAAAATTGTATAATAAGAGTACTCAACAAAGTACTTCAAACAGACATACAAATGCAAATGAGGTGGGTAATAATATGTAAAATTGGTTAAATATAGTGAGTAATTTATGTATATATATATATTTTAGCTATCGTTGTGTTTTATTTCTGTTCTAACAATATTAGTGTTTTTGAATCAACTAGCCTTTTGGTTGGAGGACATAAGCTTTCTAAGATTAAAACTGAGTCTTGCTATCAGAGACAACATGAACTGATTGGAGATTTCGTGAACTTAAAAAGACAGACCGATGGTGATTCGAATATAATAAGTACCCACTTAAAACACACCATTCTACGCAGGTGACCTTATATATCGTCATCGTGTCACATAGGGACGGATATGTGGATTTTGAAGAAAAATCTTTTTCGAGATAATTGAAAGTTTCTCCAACTTTAAAACTGCAAAAACTACTACTTTGCAACAACTTTATGCAATAACGAAACTGTCATATAATTCTTTTAACAGGTAAACTTTAATTGTGAAAACGTTAGAGTTAACACAGTGGTCAATTAGCCAGATTTAATTAGTAAAGATACCCGTCCCTTCGAGAAAACGAAAATCCAAGTGGTCCACATTTTCGTTCTTCTTGTTCAATGTGTTCTTAGATGAGAATGTGAAATCTCAGTTGACTTTACGCCTTTCCGTGCAATATGTTTTGTACGTGTTCAAGGGGCAGGCATTTTCGCGTCTATAGTAAAAACGCAAAATGCATTTATCGAGATGCCTGCCCCCGGCATCATTAATGTTATTTAATAAATAATGAAATTTTGATTTCAGAAACATGTCAGAATGCTTAAGTACCATGTTTTTAAAGCAACATAGTGAAACAAAAATCGAAATCGAAAAACAATTGGTCAATTTTTACATGCCCGTCCCTTCGTGAAAACGGTGAAGATATGAGGTCCAAGTCAAATATAATTGGTGCCTTGAACAATTTCAGGAAAGGTAACAAGTATATAAATCCCAGTTGCACATATTTGTCCCTAGTTCCATAGCAAAGTACTCTTTAGTTCTGAAAAGAATTTGTCCTCCTGACGATGACTAGAGCAGGCTAGTCGAAACGTTGAGACCAAAGACAAGTTCTTTTAGAACTTAAAGCAGGACTTTTCTTATCAGAAATAAAACTGCTTGTAGTAGATAACAAGCAGAAAAAGTTATTTTCAGAACTAAAAATATGTACTGGGCAGTAGTTATTACCACATGGTGTTACCGCAAATCAAGACGATACGAATACCACACCATGCAAAGCCTAAAATCTTATAACTATGTACTCACTTTGGCAATCCCCTCCACTAAACCCGGCGGGGCAGGAACAGTTATACAAATCGCCGGTGATCTCTCGAATACACGTGCCGCCATTTTGGCAGGGATTCGGGTTGATACAAACATAATCTATATATGTAAAATGAATAGAGATTTAATCACCACAGAGCTTAATAGCAAATCATTTGTGAAATAGCCAATGTGAACCCCCAAACTCCTCGGTCGCGTAATTTCTTATTACCCGGACGGTAGGGACCAAATCATGAATAATTCAGTAGTTTCGATCTGGCCAGAATGTTTATTCATGAGAACAGAACAATGATATCAAGAGCATTGTTGTTATAAAGTCAACCAGTTACATTAAAGCCTAGTAGCAGTAGTAGTTAGAGTAGCCTAGTGGATAGCGAGATGAACTATGGAAATAAAGATCCCTGGTTCGAATCCACGTCGTCGCTACTCATTTTTGTCGACTATTTTTCTTTTACAAATTGATCATTGAGATAATTTTAATTGGAGGAAAAACGAGAACTAGAACCTAAAGTGCCCTGCAAGGATTAAAAAAAAAAACAGAATTATGCATGACTTGGCCCTAGCCCTTCTAGGAAAAAATACGCTCCCCGGATCGGACAATATCAAAAGAGGGCGCTCTCTCTGTGTTATGCATATTCATGAAAGTCCAGGGAAATTAGAGAATCAACTATATAAGAAGGTATTCTAGTGTTTAAATCACCGACGATGGGCAGCTCATTCGTGGACTGGTTGGAAGAAGTCCTGACTTCTAATCAGTTGATCCGAGTTCGAATCTCAATGAGCGTTTTTCACTTCTTCTCATTTTACCTTTTACATAAGTAAAGTGATGCAGGATCATTTCTCACAAGACGTAAAGCCTATCTTGGGTTTGATTATGGAGAACAAGGCATTAGATATGCATGTAATGGACCAATCAGAAGATGGAAAGCGGATGTCGTTTGGGAAAAAAAGATTCGCTCCCCGGTCTCTATATACGTACGCCTATTGTGATCAACGAGCCTCTTCATACGTACATTCACAATGAAGTTCAACTGAACTACATATAGTATAGACTTACCTTTTATTTCAAAGACAAAACTGTGTGTATTAAAGTCTAGTTTTATTCTTTTCTGATTATGATAGGTCAATGTATTTTACTTATTACCTTCACATGTTGGTACCGAGTCACTCCACGTGACGTTGTTGTAGCCAGTCTCAATGCATTCAATGCTGGATGCTCCATGGAGGGTATATCCAGGGTCGCAGGAGAAATCTACACGAGTCCCGAAGAACGTGTAGTTGATGAGATTGTAAGACAGTGAACGCGGGTTGGTGATGGTGTGGTCTCCGTTGGTGGGGGGTCCTATGTCGTTACTACACACTCCTTGTGAAACTGCAATAAGACAACATAATACGTATCATGTAGACTTCTGATAAGGGGATCCATGTTGTTGATGAATCAATCACAATTCCGTTCGCAAGTAAACCGCAAGTTACTTTACAAGTTCGCCCAAAAGTAAAGCCCCAGTCACACATTTACGGTTTTGAAATTTGAATATCCATGGCTTACCAAAAATCAATCGATCAGTTCTAAGAATGCTCTACGGTTTCAGAACGGATAGCCGCGACTGATCTACGGTTTCTTCACGAATACACCACGGTTTTGTCAAGAATATGGACGGATTGGTGAAGAAAATCGACGGTATTACTGAGAATAATGACGCTAACGTCACGGTTGTCTGTTATTGGACCACGGATGACCAAGGTTCTCCTACGAATAAAGCTTAAACATTTGTAATACAACTTTAGCAGAACTCTAGCACATCCTGGCATATCCGTAGGACATTCGTAGCGAATTTGTAGAGATTTCTACCACGAATGAGCTACGAATCTCCAAGAATATGCACGAATAAAGGCACGAATAACACAACGAATAAGTACGGTTGTCCCACGGATGTCCCACGGTTGCACTACGGATTAATGTTCACGACGGTTTCCAACGGAAGTTATGAACAGTTTTAAACTCTGTAGCCCCTCCACGAATACCCACGGAGGATGACGGATAACCACGGATGCAATGAGGATGAATGTGTGACTGGGACTTAACATTGGATGAATGTTGACAAAGGAATGCCCTTGTCTCATTTTATTTCAATAGTTTGTGACATAACGAAGGACTGGATGATTTATGATGGATTAATGAGGACTTGTGATGTACTTGTGAATGAAAATCCACAGTACATTTAAATGAACTGTAAAATGTGTTCAGTTGGTTATTTTTTTCTAGTTTGTTTGCTTGATTAAAGTGGTTCATCTTCATCATCACTGCACTTTTCTTCAATATGCCAGTTAACTTTTGTCCAGTTACATGTGCTGCGTGTGTAAATACAATCTATACACATCTACAATGTCGCCCTCTATGGTAGTTTTGTAATTATAAGATCTTTCATTGTACATGTATACAAAAAAATCAATTACATCGCTATTTCTATTTTGAGGTTCATTGTTTAAAATTTTAGGTGGTTTTGGCCAAACAAATTTCTGGAGACATTGGAGGGAAAACATTTCGTGGAGAACATTTCGTGGCAGCCAGAGAACAAAACGTGGCGGCCATTTTGAAAAGCAAGATGGCTGTCATTCATTGGTTTTCTGATGAAAATTAAAACAGTAATTTTTTAAACCCTTGATATTTACAATTAGGGGTGTAAAGCCACCAAGATTGATTTCAAAATATGACATTCACAAGTTGAAAATGATCCTACAATGGCGTCCATTTTGAAATTCAAGATGGCCGCCATCTGCTACACTCAGTATTTTGCCAACATGGTTTTTCTTGTTCCCGGGGGTCTAATTAAGGTTTCTAGCTAGGTGGCATGTTCTCATCATTCGGTATCTACGGCACTTAATTTCATGCCATATCATATCCCTGTGATGCATAGAATTCCAAACGGCCCAGGAATAAGCTTTCGCTTCTCAAGCACTCGATTCGCTCCAGGCTGTGTGTGTGGCACCGGTACTGGTGAAACATTCACCACGTACATCGAGACACGTCAATGTTAGGTACGTGTAATATAAATATTCATATCCTCCTATAGCTAATCTAATCAGAATGCTCCTCCGTCCAATTTTTTGAGCACGCATATGGGACCGAGGATGCAGGAATCGTTGTAGACTGTTTCCCTGCCCCCCCCCCAATATATGGAGACTGGTAGCTAGCGCGCATTATGATTGTTTTTCAAATCACTGTGCATGGACGGTGATTCAACACACGCTTTTTGAAAAACTCACTCTTGTCTAACCACCTAAAGTACGCAAAATCATCAGTGTCTCCACTCTCCATGAAGGTAACTTTTTCAACTGCATAGGTTTTAAACACTGACAGTAATTTCTCTCTCTCTCTCTCTCTCTTTATTAATATTTGCCAGAGACACTTTCGAGTTCAGCAAAAAAAATCGAAGGTAATCACATCCGAAATTGTACAATCGTGGCGCGGCTATTGTCATTTTTGCAAAAGGCTGGTTTGGGCAAACGTTACGGTTGTAATGTTCAATTCAGGAGGCGGGATTCAGACCTGTACTCGTCATGCATATATTTGCACACATCAGGTGGGATGCCTCCTGATGTATGAACGATTCACCGCTAGCTACCTGTCCCCATATTTGAAATCCAAATGACAATGGGGACAGGGAATCAGACTAGATTCGTTGCCGCATGTTATCATACGGTGCGCTTTGCGTACAACTGGGACTGTGTGCGGTTGTCAGCTCCGGTGGTACGGTGCACTGCGCTGCGCTGCGCAGCGGTGCAGGCGGACTAAACCCGGCCAGATTGCCGACTTGATTTCAAGTCTACCTACCAGCACACTCTCCAGACGTATACTCTTCCACCTCCACCTCGGCAAGTTGCAGATATGCCCGTGTTGCATCTACACTGGGCATGGAAGTATTGATGTCTAAGCTGACATACCTAGCAAGCCGCGGTGGCTCACACAGGAACGGTATCCTGGCTCCCTCCCTAGACTGTTGGCTGGTAGCTGGTGAGCCGCACGGCAGGTTCTCGGCGAACTTGGGGCTCAGTCCAGCTCGGGCTATCGCCCCGATGAAACGAAAACCTAGGGGAAAAAAACAGTTCAACTTTATAATGTACAGACATGGTTATCAGAATGTCTGATATTTATATATGATGTTTATAAATATCTCTGGATGATTCTAAAAATCTCCTTATTAAGTTTGTATGCATTACAGATTATTTTGAATGCATATACATTTTGAAATTAGTAAAAGTTTGCCGTATCAAAGTGATTGGTCTTTCAGCAATTTTACCCCATCCATCCATTCGGAGAGAGAAGAAAAGACAGTTCTCGTAAATTACAGTTTCGCCAAAAGAAAAAAAATATCTTTATAAAAAGAAAACCTAAATGAATAATGATTCGTGGGGTGAAGTATAAGAACATTTACCACCGAGATCCGTTCGGAGAATGACGTTGATTCTACCCAAGCAGTGTTTGGTACCTAGGTCAAGCAGCCACCAAGGATGGGGATCATAATCATCTGGAATGAAGGAAAGGAAGACAATGTTTTTAATTCAAATGTACTTGGTGTATTTTAACAACTGCGAACAAAGTGGTGACGTTGACGCTGAGGGTGGTGACAGCTAACGATGGTGAAAATGATAAAGATCGTGCCAGTTGGGATGTGAGGGGCCATATGGGTACGGAGAGGCAAGGAGGGAATAGGAAGTGGAGGTGGTGATGGACATGAGGGTGCATGGGGATGGGACCTGGGATAGCAGGGAGAGAAAAGGACATTGGTGGTAACGATCAGTGGGTGATGGGGATCAGTATGGGGATGGGGACGGGGCCAGTATTGGGATAGGGACGGGGGTCAGATTGGGATGGGTACGGGGAGGCAAGGGGAGGTATTGGGAAGGGGACGTGGGGATGGACATGATGGTGCACGTGGGGATGGGACCTGGGATAGCATGGAGAAAAAAGGGCATTGGGGTAACGATCAGTGGGGGTAACGATCAGTGGGTGATTGGGATCAGTATGGGGATGGGGACGGGACCAGTATTGGGATAGGGACGGGGTAAGTATGGCGATAGAAACGGGTTCAGTGTAAGGATACGGACGGGGATAAGTTTTGGGATAGGGACGGGGATCAGTATGGGGATTGGGAAGAGGATCAGTCTGGGATGGGTATTAAGTATGGGCATTTGGAAGAGGAGAAGGTTTGCTTGATCAGGTGAGGGAATGATCAGTGAGAGAATGGGGACGGAGATCAGGATGGGTATGAGAACGGGGATCACATTGCGATCAGGACGGGGTTCAATATTGTGGTAGGGACGTAGATAAGTATGGCGATGGGTATTGGGATGGGGACAGGGAAAACTATAGGGATTATAACGGGAATTCGTATGCTGATTGGAACGGAACAGCATGGGAAGGAGGATATTAAATTATAGAGATGGGCACGGAGATCAGTGTTAGGATGGGGATGGGGATCTGTGTAATGATAGGGGTGGGGATTAGTATAAGGATGGAGACCGGATTGGTATGGAGACATGGATCGGTATGGAGACATTGATCAGTATGGGGACGGGAATGGGGAATGTGGATCAGAATTGGGATGCGAACCTAAATAAGTATGGCAACGGGAACGGGCATGAATATGGGAATGGAATGGGATCAGCATGATAGTGGCATATTTCAGTACGGGGAAGGGATCAGTATGGGATCATTATGGTGATAGGGCGGGAATCAGAATGTGGCCGGGGGTCTGCATGGGATTGGGGTGGAGATCTTCAAGTGGCCGGGGATCAGTATGGGCGTTCTGAATGCATTATATTATATCAAGGTCTTCCGCTTTTACTTTCTGTAAATTGGCCTCCATACATTTGTTTAATTAACTTACCAGTTATTATTCTTTGTCCATTTTCTCTGCAATGTAAATAAATGTCTATTGAATTGAATTGAATTAATGGGGTTTTGGTGGCTGGACGTTGGCACTGGGCGGGAATGAGGACTGGGGAGATTGATGAGGGTGCAAATGGTGGAGGGAGGAGAAAGTTGGTACATAGTCATTGATTTCGAGAATGACGCAGGTGACGAGGGAGACGAATTCGACGATGACATGAAGTTACAGCAAACACGGAGGTATATTTCTCATTGTCTTACCAGTGTGCGTGTAGGTATATGTCCATCCATCGATAGCCTTATAAGCAGGGTGAGCGTCCCATGTTGAGCTCTGTGATGTACTTTTTCCATAAACATGGAGGGCTGAAATGAATCAGGATTTTGATAAGAATTTTAACTACAATTTGAATTTGAAACTAGAAACGATTGTGTTTGAGGACAAGCGCCAGCTGTCTATCTTGAAACGACTCAGTGACGTGACGAACACACCATGAAGTCACTTCAAATTTCATCTATATTATTATCTCGGTATAAAGTTACAACCAAATCGAACATTATAGTTCTGTAGATATATGCCATTAATAGAAAACACCATACTAAAGTTACTTTAATTTCCATCTATGATACATCCCGGTATGGGCACATATCAAGTTAGATGCAAAACGGGTCTATGGTTCTTGAGATATAGGCCTTAGAAAATTGTCCATTTGATATGACACTACATGACATGTGATGTCGTCATGGGGACGTCACTTCGATTTTCATCTGTACCACACCCCTGTCTGTGTGCATACCAAGTTTCAACCCAATCGGAATGGTACTTCAGAAGCTCGAAACAAAATGCCCTTCTAATAATGAAGTCATGTGACACAAGATTTTGTCATCGTAACGAAAATCATCAGGGACCATCTCTGGTTGGTTGTCTAGGTGTTTGGTAAGTCTCAAGTCAATCAGACATATGTAAGTGCCAAAGTGTATGGCTTGAAGAAGAACGTGTACAAAATCTGTCGAGAAAAATACATCTTTAATGTGAGGTTACACTGCGCATTGTAAACTACATGGATGGGCCTGATGCACGAGTTGGCCATTCCCTAAATGCATTTCATTAAGTGTTAGCTGTTGAATTGGATGGTGCCGGACTCTTTATGCAAACGTAATGCTGCCTTATTTACTGTCATTTTTTTAGTCTGGATTTTAAAATGTGTATATTACAAATTTTAAATTATTCATTAAAGCAGACTGAAATTAATTATTAATTACCTGCTTTCATTTCTCTTCACAAGTTCCAAAAATTAAGATGTAACCTCAATTTCAATTCAACAGGGCCGACTATAAGGCCCAATAGGCCTTTTCTACATCGTGTCAATGCCGGTGTGGACGGACTTTCTGTCCCTGGACAACTTTGCCTGGTTTGTCCACGAAATTGCGTCTCCTGACACAGTTTTTCCTAGGTTATACTGTCAATCTAATAAAACACATGTCTTTCAATGAACAGATTAGCACTTTGCCTATATCGCCTTGGCCGAGGAGATCACAATTACACAAAGCAAACTTTGCAGGTAACTTGTAAGGTCCTGTTTTTATTGGAGCGTGACCTTGGAAATACCAAACGACTGTTGTCACCTACCAGCACCCTCTCCAGACGTGACGTTTTCCACCGTCACCTCGGCAAGTTGCAGATATGCCCGTGTCGCAACTACACCGGGCATGGAAGTATCGATGTCCAAGCTGACGTACCTAGCCGTCCGCGGTGGCTCGCACAGGAATGAGATCACGGCTCCATTCTTACACTGTTCGCTGGTAGCCGGTGAGCCGCACGGCAGGTTCTCGGTGAAGTTGGGGCTCAGTCCAGCTCGCGCTATCGCCCCGATGAAACGAACACCTAGAGAAGAAAAGACAGTCCTCGTAGATAACAGTTTCGCCAAAAAAAATATATCTTTATGAAAAGAAAAAATAAATGAATAATAATTCGTGGGGTGAAGTGTAAAGAACATTTACCCCCGAGATCCTTTCGGAGAGTGACGTTGATTCTACTCAAGTTGTGATTACTACCTAGGTCAAGCAGCCACCAAGGATGCGGATCATAATCATCTGGAAGGAAGGAAAGGAAGAATATTGAAGGGTCCATGAAGTGAATATTTCTTAGGAACTTGTTTTGTGCTCCTTTCTAATCCTCTAAATCCCGGTTCATATACTTCATGCGAATGCAAATGCGAAGCGAATTTGACGTCATGAAACATTAGCTGCGAAATTTGCCCGAGTTGAAATATGTTTTACAAATTTGCAGCTTTGAGAACTTGCCATGACGGCACAATTTGCGTTCGCTTTTGCGCCGAGTATGAACCGCGCTTTATGAGTCTGAAAACTACTTGACGTTCCTTTTTGGTTACTTTTACTAAACAGAGCAGCTCTCTCAACGTCTTAAATTGTCCATGCTTTTCAGCAATGGGTGAATTTGCCGTGGTGTTCTTTCAGTAAGACACTATCCATATTATGTGTTTTTTCTGCTGAAATTATGAACCCAATCATTTGTTCATTGAAGACATTTGAGAGAAAAGTTTGCTCACTGGCTTACTGCCATGAACTGACACATCAATGAATCACTAAAGAAAAGATTGTTTACGACAGCGATACATCCACAATTCTGGCAACTTTTTGTGTGCACAAACCAATTGCAGTAATCAGGTTTCTGCCTGATATGACATCACATTTTTCTAATAGATGAAAATTCGTATGAGTATCAACCAAAAAGAGACCAAAATATCCTTGTATTAAAGATGAATGTTGTTGATGGGAGGGAAGGGGCACAGGAGTGAGAGCATTAAGTATGGGGTTGGAGATAGGGATGGGGATGGGGGTGAAAATGGGGATGGCGATGGGGATAGGTATAGGGATGTGGATGGGGATGGGGATGGGGATGGGGGTGGGGATGGGGATAGGGATTGGGATTGGGATGGGTATGGGGATGGGGATAGGGATGGGGATGGGGATAGGGATGGGGATGGAGATGGGGATGGGGATGGGGATGGGGATGGGGTGGGCATGGGCATGGGCATGGGCATGGGCATGGGCATGGGCATGGGCATTGGCATGGGCATGGGGATGGGGATGGGGATAGAGATGGGGATGGGGATAGGGATGGGGATGGAGATGGGGATAGGGATGGGCATGGGGATGGGCATGGGGATGGAGGTGGGGATAGGGATGGGAATGGGGGTAGGGATGGGGGTAGGGATGGAAATGGGGATGGGGATGGGATGGGGTGGGGATGGGGATGGGGATGGAGATGGGCATGGGCATGGGCATGGGCATGGGGATGGGCATGGGCATGGGCATGGGCATGGGCATGGGCATGGGCATGGGCATGGAGGTGGGGATAGGGATGGGGATGGGGATAGGGATGGGGGTAGGGATGGAAATGGGGATGGGATTTGGATAGGGATGGGGATGGGGATTGGGATAGGGATGGGGATAGGGAGGGGATGGGGTAGGGATGGGGATGGGGATAGGATGGGGATGGGGATGGGGATGGGGATGGGAATGGGGATGGGGATGGGGATGGGGATGGGGATGGGGATGGGGATGGGGATGGGGATGGGGATAGGGATGGGCATTGGGATGGGGATAGGGAGGGGGATAGGGAGGGGGATGGGGATGGGGATGGGAATAGGGATGGGCATGGGGATGGGCATGGGGATGCGGTTGGGGATAGGGATGGGGATAGGGATAGGGATGGGATGGGGATAGGGAGGGGCATGGGGATGGGCATGGGGATGGGGATGGGGATAGGGATGGGGATGGGGATAGGGATGGGGGTAGGGATGGAAATAGGGATGGGCATGGGGATGGGGATGGGGATGGGGAAGGGGATGGGGATGGGGATGGGGATGGGGATGGGGATGGGGATGGGGATGTGGATAGGGATGGGGATGGGGATGGAGATGGGATTGGGATAGGGATTGGTATAGGGATTGGGATGGGGGTAGGGATGGGGATGGAGATGGGTATGGGGATGGGGATGGGGATGGGGGTGGGGATGGGCATGGGCATGGGCATTGGCATTGGCATGGGCATGGGGATGGGGATGGGGATAGAGATGGGGATGGGGATAGGGATGGGGATGGAGATGGGGATAGGGATGGGCATGGGGATGGGCATGGGGATGGGCATGGGCATGGGCATGGGCATGGGCATGGGCATGGGCATGGAGGTGGGGATAGGTATGGGGATGGGGGTAGGGATGGAAATGGGGATGGTATTTGGATAGGGATGGGGATGGGGATGGGGATAGGGATGGGGATAGGGAGGGGATGGGGTAGGGGTGGGGATGGGGATGGGGATGGGGATGGGGATGGGGATGGGGATGGGGATGGGGATGGGGATGGGGATGGGGATGGGGATGGGGATGGGGATGGGGATGGGGATGGGGATAGGGATGGGCATGGGGATGGGGATGGGGATAGGGAGGGGGATGGGGATAGGGATGGGGATGGGGATGAGGATGGGGATAGGGATGGGCATGGGGATGGGCATGGGGATGGGGTAGGGGATAGGGATGGGGATAGGGATAGGGATGGGTATGGGGATAGGGAGGGGCATGGGGATTGGCATAGGGATGGGGATGGGGATAGGGATGGGGATGGGGATAGGGATGGGGGTAGGGATGGAAATGGGGATGGGATTGGGATAGGGATGGGGATGGGGATAGGGATGGGGATAGGGAGGGGGATGGGGTAGGGATGGAAATGGGGATGGGGATGGGGATGGGGATGTGGATCGGGATGGAAATGGGGATAGGGATGGGGATGGGGATGGGGATGGGGATGGGGATGGGGATGGGGATGGGGATGGGGATGGGGATGGGGATGGGGATGGGGATGGGGATGGGGATGGGGATGGGGATGGGGATGTGGATGGGGATGGGATGGGGATGGGGATGGATGATGGGATTGGGATGGAGATGGGATTGGGACAGGGATTGGTATAGGGATTGGGATGGGGGTAGGGATGGAAATAAGGATGTGGATTGGGATTCCTTGCCCCCCCCCCCTTCGATACGCCCATAGAAGTAGCAGGAAGTGTTGATACTGTGTCATTGATTTCGAGAATGCCAAAGGTGACTAGAGAAACGAAGTAGATGATGACATGGGGTCACAGCAAATGCAGAAGTATTTCTCAATGTTCTTACCTGTGTGCGAGAAGGTATACGTCTGTCCATCGATGGCCTGATAAGATGCATGAGGCGACCATTCGGTGCTCTGTGACGTATGTTTCCCATGAATAGGGAGGGCTGAAAATAAATCAGGTATTTGATAACAACTTACAATGGACAATAGCCAAGGTATTTTCTCCTTTCCTTTTACGGAGGTCTTTCTGGAAATAGAATTTAAAAACCCATAAAATTCGAAAGTAGTGACTTCCCCCCCCCCAAAAAAAAACTCAAAGCACATGCCTTCTACCTCCCTCTGACGCGACCCCCCCCCCCCCACGACATCTGAATGTGGTGCAATCTATGACGTTTTGGACTTAACTTCTTTTAAAAACATGAGTTGCTACTCTTTCAAGGGGTAAAAAGTTGCAACATAGACTGACAAATTCAACTGAAAGCTCAAAAACTAAATGCAAACTCGAAAAATCGACTCGAAACGTAAACTCGAATTTCGACATTACGTGGCCAACAAAACAGTGCACATGCATATGAAGAGGTTTTGCATGGGGTAGGTGGGTGAATGTGCATGTATGTGAGTTGTGAAGCCCGTCTAACCAGGAAAATCCGCTGATTTTTGA